>NC_052049.1:169334217-169662967 GCF_903992535.2 Arvicola amphibius | reverse complement strand
TTTCTCAATCCCCAGCCCGATACTTAGCAGGTCTTCAACAATGGTAAACGATCCCTGGATGAAGAGGACCGCTCAGTATAGTAGTAAAGACATGGTATTGTCTTTCTGTGATGAAAACTCCCGAGAGTACCAGGCTCCAAAGGCCTTACGAAGCTGTGTTCCCGGAAGCTGACTGCTAATGTGTTATTACTCAGCAACAGTGCCCCCAAAGCTCCTGGAACACTAGCTTTCAGCATTCACTGCCTATCACATGTGGCCCCTTGGGTAATATCCACAATCCGGCTCGTTTCCCCTCTGGAGGCTCCCCAGCCACGCTGATTAAGTCCCTTTGTCTACAGATATGAAAATGAGCAGCCGTTCCGGAAAGCAGCAGAAGAGGAAATAAGCTCCCTGTACAAAGTCATTGATGAAGCTAATTTGACAAAGACAGATCTTGAGCACCAAATAGAAAGCCTGAAAGAAGAACTGGGCTTTCTGACAAGGAGCTATGAAGAGGTAGGTGGGGCTAGGGATGTAACCCCCTAACACAGGTACTGGGGACTCGTCTTTGCTCACCCAGGCCTACAGGGAAAGCTAGTAAAGGACTTTAAGGTCTTTGTCATGGGTCAGATCACCCCCTATAAAAGTCTCAAAGTCAAACATCTTCAAGGACCAGGGTACTCGTAAGTGGAAGTGACAGTCATCAGCTGAAGTGGCTGTTAGAACTGCTTGGTCCTGGGAGGAGGGTCTCCCTAAAGTGTTCTATTTCCGATACTTTTTCCAACACTGCATGAATAGGCGCAACTGAATAATTCTCAGGATAGACCTACATTGTAGTTCCCACACACTCATTAACAAAAGAAAGCTGTATCTGTAAGGGACAGTACCAGAGGGCACCTCCAGGAGGGATGTGGTCTCATTACCAGCAGGAAGCACTAAGCCACCATGCACACACCACTCTCTGACTCATGGTTGCTTCAAGCTGAGTATCATACCTCACTGAACCATGTGCACACTGGGAAGTTCCTCCTGTGCCCAGCCTGAAGCAGTGACTATCAGCCCACTCCTTCTTGCTCCTGGATCAGCTCCTGAAGACCATGCTCCAGCAGTAGCCCCTTAGACTCCAGAATTAGCTTTAATCTCCCTTAGTATATCCTGACTTTGTGCCAAACCTCCATTTTCTAGAGTTACTTACTATATGTTACTATACTATATACTTACTTTTGATTATGTGTTCATTTAGTTTTTTGCTTTGGGCATGGGGATGGGCTTGCAAGGATCTAAGAGATATGTCCTTGAAAAAAGATGATACCTACACCTGGAAAATCTGGGACTTTGCCAGTCTCTGTGATACCCATGCATGGTGCAAAATAAACAAACATATAGATAGATAGATAGATAGATAGATACATACATACATACATACATACATACAAACAAACATGCATGCATACATACATAGATAGATACATAGATAGATAATACACAGATACACAGATACATAAATAATACATGATAGACACATAGATATAAGACAGACAGACAGACAGACAGACAGACAGACAGACAGGTAGGTAGGTAGAGGCAGAGTAGTGCCCACAGAGCCACAGAACCAGCTGCTGCTAGCTAGAATTCACATCTGTTCTCCCCCAACCCCCAACCCCAGAGCTTACCTAAGGTGTCTGCTGTTGCTTTCAGGATGTGAAGGTTCTGTACAAACAGCTGGCAGGGTCAGAACTGGAGCAAACAGATGTTCCTATGGGCACTGGTCTGGATGATGTCCTTGAGACAATCAGAATTCAGTGGGAGAGAGATGTTGAAAAGAACCGAGCAGAAGCAGGAGCCTTGCTCCAAACTAAGGTAAGAGACAGGCCAGCATCTTCCCCTGGGCTCTGGAAAGAAGGAGGCCAAGCAAGGAGGAGGCAGCCAGCATGTAGAAGAAAAGCAGCCATTTAGTGACAAGCTTGGTCCCCATAGAAAGATAAGAAACACAAGTTAAAGTAATAATGGTTGTTTGCCTCTCTGAAATAAGAAAATGTTTTAAATGACAATGTTCAATTCTAGCAAACGTGTAAAGGATTCTCCACTGTATCATCAAAGACATAAGGTATAAGTTGCTATCCAGTCTTAGAGTAAAGGATTTTGTCTTCTGTATCAAGAGTGTTTATATGCTCCTACCTGCTAGCTGCTGCCTGCTACCTACCTGCTCACTGCTGCCTGCTACCCACTGGCTGAACAATCTGGACAGCATCTTAAAGAAAGCATTAGGAACACAAGCGGTAAGGCTATAGCTCAGTGAAAGAGTACAGAGAGAGAAAGTGAAAAGGAGAAGTAGAGGAAATGGAAGGAGGGAAAGAGAGAGAAAGAGAAGGGGAGATAAAGAGAGAGAGTTTATATCTAAACATACTCCCTAGAGCATTTTAAGAATTAAATAAAAAAGGTGGTAAAATATGTGTGTGTGTCTTACCATAAGAGCAAAACTGCACCACCACCTGACTAAGTTATGTGCAATGAAACCTGTTATTAGAAATGATGCTTATGAAGTAATTACAATAACCCAGTAAAAAGTCCACGGAAAGTAAAATGGAAGAAAAGCAATTACAGAATGGTATATACCAGGGACTGATAAGATCTTTTTGTTTAATAGTAAGTGCTTGGGAAGCCAGGTGATTTCTGATACAGTCCCTCATCTTTACCCCTGTGTAGTGAGGAGCAGTGGACTGTGTTCTTGCTGCCTAGCTCCCAGCCGCCTGGCTAGCTTATGCCCCGAAATAACAACACACAAATTGTATTCATTTAAACACTGCCTGACCCATTAGTTTCAGCCTCTTATTAGTTAATTCTCACGTCTTGCTTTAACCCATATTTAGTAATGTGTGTAGCACCACGAGTGGTGTCTTACCAGGAAAGATTCAGCATGTCTGACCTGGTGGCTGGCTCCATTGTGTCTGACCCAGAGAGGAGAGGCATGGCAATTGCCTAAGGCATCAGCCTCATTCCCAGCATCCTGTTCTGCCTACTCCATCCACTTAAGGGCTGGCCTATGAAATGAGCCAAGGCAGTTTTTTTATTAACCAATGAAATCAACACAAACAGAAGACTCTCCCACATCACCCCTGAAGTGTAAAAGCAGTCAGAGACAATAGATAGCAGAAAGCATCCCTGTGTTTCAATAAAACTTTATTTATGGCCAGACATGGAGACATGTGCTTTTAATCCAAGCACTTGGGAGGCAGAAGCAAGTGAATATCCGTGAGTTCAAGACCAGCCTCAGCCATATAGGCAGTTCTAAGACACATCTCAAAAAAACAAATTATAGAAACAGAAAGTTAACTAGAGTTGGCCTTCCAGCTGTTAAAATTGTCACCTACTACTACAGTATACAGTAGACCACTGTTCTCAAGTGCTATCTACAAAAATTAGACTAGCAGGTTAGTGGTATCCACAGTGGGTTGCCTTTGAATAGTTAACTTACCTGACACTTTGAGATATTCTTTCTTTTGAGTATTTCTCAAGTTAATTTTATAAGTAGCCTGAATTATATTAATAAGGGAGAAAAGCCAAGTTGTATAAAACCTTACAAATAACAAAAGAATTAACTAGATTGTAGAAGGTTTGTCCTTCTGGCCTGCTCCTGCCACTCACCTGAGGACTTGGAAACAAGAAGGTGAGGGAGTGGGAGGACCACGTAAAGAACTGGAAAAGGCAAATCAGGGGCTGCTGATGCTCAGCTGATGACTTGTCATGCCGACTGCACAGTTGGATCATCTCAGAAATAACATATACAGTGCACTCCAGAACAATTAAATCAGAAAGAGCAGGACTCTGTGGTTTATTATTATTAATAATGAAAGCTCTCAGGGGCTGAAGAAATAGATCAGCGATTAAGAGTACATACTGCTCTTCCCGAGGACCTAAGTCTAGTTCCTAGCACCTGTGTCAGACAGCTCACAGCCACCTGTAACTCTTGCGCCAGGAAATATAACATCCTCTTCTGACCTCTGATGTGCTTGCATCCACAGGTACACACACACACACACACACACACACACACACAACATGTGCATGCACATGGACACACATACATACTAAAGTAAGTAATTTTTAAAGTTCTCTGGATGATTCTGACCTTTCTTCAGCATTGAGGACCATGACAGGCCTAAGAGTTGCCAAAGACAAGAGAAGGACCCTCCATCCCTCTAAACCCCAAGGACCAACAGAACCATCCCAGCAGGATCTTCCCCAATTCTGTATCCCTTGAATGTTTACTTTTACCCCACACCCTATTCCTCCACTCCTATTCCCTAATCTCTGCCCTCTCTGTTAGGAGATACTACTGCACAGAGTTAAGTGACATCAAACCAGAGATCAGAGTCTGCCTGTTTTTAAAGAGGTTTATGAATACTGAAGGGCCCTTGGGGAAAAGATGAGGTAACTGAGACTCAGAGAGTGCAAGTGACTCCCCAAGGTCACTCAGTTGAGCACAAGGCTCAACTCTCCTGGCTCCAAGTCCATGAGCTTCCTCCAATAACATCAATTATCTCTTCTTCTTCTTCTTCTTCTTCTTCTTCTTCTTCTTCTTCTTCTTCTTCTTCTTCTTCTTTTCCTTTCTCTTCCTCTTCTCCTTCCTCTTCCCCTTCCTCCTCTCCCTTCTCTTCTTTCTTTTTCTATTATTATTATTATTATTATTATTATTATTATTATTATTATCCTTCCTTTATAAAAAGTTTTTAGAACAGGGCCTCATATATCATAAGCTGATCTCAAACTCCATATATAGCCAGTGATGAGCCTGAACTCTTATTTATTAATTCATTCATTTATTCATTTATTTAATGTGTATGCATGTGTACCTGAGTGTATGTATGTGCACCACATGCATGCAGGGCCAGGGAATGTTAGAAGAGGGCATCAGATCTCCTGAAACTAGAATTACAAGCAGTCATGAGCTACTGTGTGGACACTGGGAACACACACATTCTTCTACAAGAGCAGGTCTTCTACAGGCCCAGGGCTGCTTTAAAAGCAGTGAGGACTCTCAGCCACCGAGCCATCTCCCCAGTCCCAACCTTGAACTCCTGATACTCCTGCTGCTGCCACCTAAGTGCCAGGATGACAAGTGTGGGCCACCACACCCACCCTGTCCGTTTGCTTGTTGGAGATAGGGTCTCCCTGTGTGTCCCAGGCTGTACCTGATCTCCCTAGTTTCCTGCTTCAGCTTCCCATGTACTAAGACTGCAGCTGTGCCACAAGAACATGGCCCACAGACTCAACTAAGCAGGGCTTCTAGGGGCTCACAGAGCCTGAAGCAACCATCACAGACCCTGTATGGGTCTGATCTATGTCCTCTACATATACTTTATGGTTGTTGTGGTAGTTTGAATGTAATTGCCCCCCCATAAGTTCATAGGAAGTGGCGCTTTTGGGAAGTGTGGTGTGTTGGAGTAGGCACAGCCTTGTTGGAGGGAGTGTGTCACTGTGGAGGAGGGCTTTGAGGTCTCGTATATGCTCAAGCCACGTTCAGTATCTCAGACCACTTCCTGCTACTGTAGGATCAAGATGTAGCTTCTTTTCCACTCTCAACTCCTTCTCCAGCACCAAGTCTACCTGTATGCCTCTACGTCCCACCATGATGATAATGGACTTAACCTCTGAAACTCTAGGCCACCCAATTAAATGTTTTCCTTTATAAGAGTTGCTGTGATCATGGTGTCTCTTAACAGCAATAGAAACCCTAAGGAAGACAATTATGTAGGTGGGTGTTTGTAGTGATGAGCGAGGCGGGCTGCATTCCCACCTGGCTCCGGGCCGCCTGGCTAGCTTATGCCCCGAAATAACAACACACAAACTGTATTCATTTAAACACTGCCTGTCCCATTAGTTTCAGCCTCTTACTCACATCTTGATTAACCCATATCTAATAATCTGCGTAGCACCACGAAGTGGTGCCTTACCAGGAAGATTCTAGCGTACATCCATCTTGGGCCAGAGCTTCATCGCATCTCTCTCAGAGAGGAGAGGCATGGCATCTACCCCAGAGAGGCGAGGCATGGTGATTTATTAACTTCCCTTCCCAGCATTCTGTTCTGTCTATTCCGCCCACCTAAGGGCTGGCCAATCAAATGGGCCAGGCAGTTTCTTTATTAACCAATGAAATCAACTCAAACAGAAGTCTCTCCCACATCAGGTGTTCTTATGGGACTCCTAACAGTGGGAGATAGGGATGTCTCTGACTCTTTTCCCTGAGCTTGGGACCCTTTTCTTCCCTCCTACCGGGTTGCCTCATACAGCCTTGATATGAGAGTTGGTGCCTAGTCTTACTGTAACTTGTTATTCCTGTTCATTTGATATCCCTAGGAGGCCCAATCTTTTTTTTTTTAAGGGAACTGTAGATCTGGAGGAGGGGGAGGTTGGGAGGACTGGAAAGAGTAAAGGGAGGGGAAACTGTGGCCAGGATGTAATGTAAACTCAGAAAAAAAGAAAAAAAGATAGTTATTTACCACTGAGAAGTGTGATAATAGGAGATGTGAAAGATGACAGGTGTGTGCCACCACACCTGGCTGTCTGTCTTTCCTAGCTCTGTTTCCAAAGCTAAACCCCAGAAGCCCAGCCATTTGCAGCTTGACTTCCCCTCTGAGCCCTGCTGGAGTACACACCACATCGAGTGACTGTCTCTTTAAAAAAATGAACTGTGTCATTATCATTACCAGAAATAAATCCTGCCTAGTGTGAAAATTTAAAAAAGAAAAAAGAAAACCCCCAAAGCTAGCAGTTACCATCCCCCCCCATCTGATAGCCATCATCAGCTCACCAGTGATTCAAACATTAATTCCAAACAGACCCATTAGTGTTTTTAATAGAGTGATCTGAAAGCCGCGTCTCACGGAAGACACACAGGATTTGTTTTCATTTGGCCAGTGCTGCCTGGGTCTCTTGCAGAGACTCAGAACTCAGAAAATATTTGCAGAACGAGTGAATTCCTCTGATTGTCAACAGAGATCAGAACTGACAGCCAGAATTCCTGCAATAAATAGCTTTGTCGGCTGTGGCTGTGCCCTCGGGGGCTGACATTTGCCTGCCCTGAGCATCTCATGTCTGCAACTTGGCAGCAGAGCCAACTGGGAATGGCTCAGCACTGTTTCCAAAGGCCTTCGGAAAGGGAGGGAAAACACACATTTAATTACCTTTTGGCCCAAGGAGGCTGAAAATTAATTAACATGATTAATTTATGTCTTAGTTTATGCTTCCCCAGAAGCAGATCTGGAGATAAATATTGGAGTGGTGGTGATTTATTTGGAATTAGTGGGTGACTCAGGGGTGGGAGAAGCAATAAAGGGGAAGCCGAGAAGGGAACCAACAAAGGCTGTCTTTGAGAGCAGCTGAGATTGGAGCAGAAGCTTAGAGGACAGGGAGAAGTGGTGCAGAATGCAGAAGGAAGGAGGCAAGGGGGCTGCAGCTATCTGCCAGCCAAGTGACCTTTCCAGCGCGTCGGGCACGCTCAGGCATAGGTGCAGAGTCGGGCAGCGGGGAGCTGAGAACATGAAACATTGAAGGCCTGAGGGATGAAGAGAGGCGCTTGAGCACCTGATGCAACCATAGGCTCAGCTTTCTGGTATGTGCTCGTTAGTTGCTTTGGGTGTATGTGCGTGTGTGCGTGTGAATGTACGTGCATGCATGTGTGTGTGTATACGTACATCCATGTGTATGTACCTACGTGCATGTGTGTGTGTGTGTGTACAGGGGTATGTATGTGCGTATAGGTGTCTATGTATATACTGGTGTGTATATGTATATGTGTATGCAGGTGTGTGTGTGTGTGTGTGTGTGTGTGTGTGTGTGTGTGTGTGTGTGTGTGAAATCCAGAGGACAAGCTCAACTATCTGAGGAATGCCATCTACCTTGTTGGTTTTGGTTTGCATTGGATTTTGTTTGTTTGCTTGAGTCAGAGTCTCTCATTGGCCTGGAACGCGCTAATTAGACTCCACAAGCCCCTCTCCCTCTGCCTCCCTAGCACTAGGATTACAAGTGTGCACCACCACACCTAGCTTTGTTGGTGTGTTTGTTTTAGATGTGGGTTCTAGGGATCCAAGACCTCACGCTTTCAGGGCAAGCACTTCCCAGCTGTTACCGCAGCCCTCTTTCTGGGTTTGGAGTGGGGACTGGCCCTCTGAAACCAGGAACAAAATCAATCATTCCTCCTTTCGGTGGTCCATACCACACATCTGCCTGCAGCAGTGCAGACATCCCTAGGATAGCCGCCAATACTCGGATCTAGAACAGTAAGTGTTGCAATGAGCAGGGGAGGCTGGTTTTACAGAACAGGGTTAAAGACAGCAGGAACAGAACAGAAAGATCTGTCACTTCAAGGATACTTGACTTGCAAACTAAGGACAGAAAGACAGAACAAGAATGAAACAAGTGGTCGGAAAGGTCGAGTTTGCCTGGGTTAAGTGGGTCTGGATTAGCTCTAACAGAGCTTCATCATCATCCAATTAACGGTAGACTGTTCGGAGATTTGGTAGACATGTGGCTAACCTCGATTTCTCCTAACCAGACAGGTCGCTGAGTTTCACCCCGTGGGTGGGATTTGAGCCCATTTCACTCCCCCACACCGTCCGCCTCACTGAGGCCTTCCAAAGGAACATGTTTGAAAACAGTGGACTGTACATTTTTTTTATCTTTTTGAATTTTAATCTTATTTGTTTACTTCTTATGCATTGAGTCAGGTTCTTGCTACATAGCCCAGTCTGGCCTCCAACTCACAGTCCTTCTACCTGTGCCTCCCAAGTTCCTGGGTCGTAGGTGTATGTCACCACACCAAGCTATATTATTTTTTTTAACACACCAAATGTCTACATCTCTTCCACACCAAGAAATTCTTCAGGTACCAACCACATGGCCCATGATTAGATTTAGTGCTGGCACTCTGTACCTGTAGGTTTTACCAGTTAAGGGTTCGGTTTCACAAGACTGTCCTTAACTTCAGATGACCATCAAGTCTGACCCTCCCGCTCCTGACTGGACAGTACTAGTGGGTTTCCATCATCCCCTCCACAGGTTCCACTAACTGCTAGAACAGCGAGTAGAACCCAAGCAAACCTGTCCCTATTCCCTCCCAATCTCTACAATGGACACAACTCAGGACAGTCAAGTGGGAGACATGCGTGAGGTCAGATGCACGATGGAACTGCAGAGCTGTGTCCCCTCCTGGAGCACTACCCTCCCCCACCCCACACCTCCACTGCCTACCAGCCAGGAAACTATCCAGTCCTTGCTTGGCCTTCTGGGGTTCATGCTGCCTTCATTCTAGACACAATTGATTAAATCGCCATTAGCAATTAAGTCAGCTCTCATTGATTCAGTCCCTCTCTGCGACCTGAATCAGGAGTCAGGATCAAAGCTCTAGCTTCTAATCACAGTGGGGTGGAGGGTGGGATAACCACCAACCCCCACACCCCTTAGGGTCTTACCAAAGAAATCTCTTTAACATAAACTTGGGTGTTGTTGAGGGAGGTTCATTACCAATCATAGAAAAGCACACTTCCTTTTTTTACTTTTTATCTTTTTCACTGTGGAGCTATTTCAGGATCTAGAAACAAAAACCAATCAGAACTGAGAACACGCCTTCATCTCTCATCATCTAGGAAGTTGCCAGGGTTTTAAGAGCTCTGGCTGGGAGCCAGAGATGAAGACCAAAAATATAAAATATGTTTCATTATGTCACAATATCACACAATGGAGATCATTCTCCAACCTGCAGTCAAATGACCTTACAAAGACCACCTCAATGAATGGGGTAAATGACTGCCGTGCCTGTTGTCATTCACCTAGCTCCTAGCCAGGCCAGGAAGCAGAGAGCTAACTCAGAAACAGGACTGTCCATAATTCATGGACACTGTGGTGAGACCCCCCCAACTCCTAGAGGATCCATAACTGGGGACCAAGCATTCAAACACATGAGTTTGTGCAGGGTAGTTTACAGTGAGGTCACAACTCCTGTTGCCCAGATAGACTCAGTGAAAGGATGGGGGAGGATGTGGAAGGGATAGGATGGAGGGGAGGAAAGGAAGAGGAGGAATCTGTTTCCCTAATTTCATGAAAGCTTTTCTATCACAGAATGTGATCATTCCAGGGGTAGCCTTTGACCAACACAAAAACGATGTTCTGGGCAGCACAAATCACACGTTCAAAGGTACTGTGTTTGAGGCCAGAAAGATTGCTCACCAGTTAAGAACACTTACTTCTCAGTTCCTAGCACCCACACGGCAGCTCCCAACTGTCTATTATCTCCAGGCATGTACATGGTGCACACACATGTAGGAAAAATACTCATACATACAATAAAATTTGTCAGTTAAAGAAATACAGTGCTCTTTCAAACCAACAGAACAGCATCTGTGTTAGGCCCTTGGTCTGATAAAATCAGTCCTATCCTGATGCTCTTACTTTTGATGAGCTTTGGGCTAACAAACTTAAAGGCAGAAGAACACCTTCAAAAGCTATTTGTCCTTGTTATATAACACAGCCTAGTGTGGTGGTTTGAAAAAATGGGCCCCAAAGGGAGTGGCTCTATTAAAAGGTGTGGCTTTGCTGAAATGTATGTGGCCTTGAAGTTGTCACTGTGGGGGCAGACTTTGAGGTCTCCTATGCTCAAGATACTTCCCAGTGTATCAGTCTACTTCCTGTTTCCTGCATATCAATATGTAGTAGCTCCTTCTCTAGTGCCATGTCTGCATGCATGCTGCCATAATTCCCACCATGATGATAAAATGGATTAAACCTCTGAAACTATAAGCTACCACCTCAATTAAATGTTTCCCTTTATAAGAGTTGCCATGGTCACAGTGTTTCTCCACAGCAATAGACACCTAAGACACCTAGTTGTGAACTGATTTCAGAGGGCAGAGGCAGTGAAGGCCATCTGAGAACCTTATCCTCCACTCTACTATCATTGAAGCAGAATGAGATTGTCCATCATCTGCCTCCATCCGCCTTCAGCCTGCCTCTTCCTGGGGAGGAGAGGTCATTTCTTCTGTGCCCACAGTCACAGCCTAGCCATGGGCAGGCCTTTGCTCCTCTGCCCTAAGTTGGGTGTGTGCCATTTACTGGCTAGCAAGCTCTGTTTTTCCACCTTCTCCTCCTCCCTGCAGTGGTCCCTTTGAACAAAGCCAGCTGCACATCCCCACTTCCTGAAGTCTCAGTCCTTCCATTTGCTCTCCAGCTCTGAACAGTGTGCAGAAACCAAAGGCTATTCCACTCCCACCACTCCAGAGGTACTAGTAGCCACTGGCTGAGGGAGAACTTGGTCCCTGGGGCTTCAGCCCCTTAAGGAACAGGTCCTTCCCCTGCTGTTCTCAGACAAGAGGGCCACACCTGCCTCAGGGCAGCTTGTGGTCATCCGTGATCGAGAACTTTCTCGAAACTGCCACCACCATGCCTCTCACAGTCAGGATGGCCGGCTGGATACACTATTGAGAATGAGGAGAGGTGGATAGATTGGAACGCTGTGAGGTTTCTGGATGGTAATCATTTCAAAGCTGAGAAATTATAGAGTGGAACAAGAATTTATATTCCTGTCAAAAATACATCTGAGAGTACCCTTTTCCCCACATCCTCACCAAGCCTGTGTTCTTAGTATTTTAGGTAAGAAAATGATTCTTCAGTGTAGTTCTGATTTGCATTTCTCATATTTTAAAGAGGCAGTCATTCTCTCAATATACTGGATTCCATACACATTTGCTTTCCCATATGCTGACAGGTCAGGCCTTTGCCGCTTTCACTTATGTTTTGAACATTTTACTTAGTTTTGCTGTGGCTCTTTTTATATCACAGAAATTAGTTCGATAAGGTGTGTCTGTGTCTGGGTGTTTGTATGTTGGTGATGTAAGATGTGTGTGGTGTGTGCATGCGTGTGTGTGTGATATAAGGTGTGTCTCTGTCTGTGTGTTTGTATGTCAGTGATGTAAGGGGTGTGTGTGTGTGTGTGTGTGTGTGTGTGTGTGTTCCAGGACTAGGTCCTGTGGCATGCTATGTTTGTGGCACTGCTGGGTTAGGGAAGATAATTAGAGTAGCTTTTGAAAGAGAAAACAGAGACTTCCTGTTGAGTAGTTCCCTCCTGCCCTTTGATTCTTTACTGAAGAAGATACAGACATTGCAAAGGCCATGCTCAGGCTCATTCTCGTATGTTTTCAAGCCCTCAAGTGGTCAACAGCCAATAGCTGAATGGCTGACTGCCTTCTCATTGCCCATTCACTCATGCACTCAGAATCCACAGGTAGAGCTCACACCAGGTCTGAGGCTGTGGTTGGTACTGTGCACAGTTCCTGGCTCAGAAGTGATGCACATTAAAAAAAAAGTCAGAGAGAAAAATTGGGGTTCAACCTGAAGATCCCAAAACCAAAACACCTAGCCACTGGCTTTTACCTTGACCTCAGTCTGAAATGACAATCCTGCCTCCAGGAATCTCAAAATGAGACTGTGTCTAAGAGCTGTCTCCTCCTGTTTTATAATCCTCTCTAGAGCTGGAATTGATTAAAGGCATGCACCATCTGGTTTCTATGGCAAACTAGTATGGCTACTGGGATTAAAGGCATGTGTCACACTGCCTGGTCTGTAAGGCTAACCAGTGTGGCTGTTTTGATCTTCAGGCAAGCTTTATTTATTAAAATTCAAATGAAATGTCATTACGTAGAAGGATGCCTTTCCCTGGCTACCTGGTTTGCCTGACCTCAAAGCATCTCATAGATGCTTTTAATTGACTGTTCCCATAAAAGATATAAAGATCCTACTTCTAAAATAGGAGATTTTCAAAGATGAAACAACTCAAATTATCCCTGGGGAATTAAGGCACTGTCACTCATGTTCCACACATAACCATCTCCTAGGAGACAAACAAACAGGTCCCTTAAGAGTAGGATGATGGTAATAAACAAAGACAAAAATACTATAGTTTAGGCTTCTCTGATAATTAAGAAAAAGCTTATTTTTTCTCCCTAGAAACTCATTGGTGAGTTTCTTCTATTGCTTTTAGCAATACAGTTTGTTTAATTACATCCAAGATAAGAGGTGGGGCAGCAAGTCCATGAGGCCATTACCTCAGATTATTTTTTCCACAGTGTCCACATGGTATGGGAATTGGTCCTCCACCTCAGAGAAAAACTTCAGAAGCCAGGCAGCTCTATGTACTCTCTGGGAGCAAGGCGACCCTGCCTCACCAGGGCAGCATTCTGCTCATGCTGGTTTCACTAAGAGTCGCACTTCTTTTTAATATACCCGTGAGGAAGCCCTGTGTCATGGGGACAGGCTAAATAGCATTCTGCCTTATTTATTTATGCCAAATAAATCTTGCATTGGGCAGCAGGAAAGGAGGAGGGGGCCAGGTCAGGAATGTATGGGCCTGTCTAAAATTCTCCACAACTAAATCATTCATGGTACCATGTGACTAAAGTGGTTTCAAAGGCTTATAGTCATGGTAGCTGGTCTTCCTAATGGAGAAAAGATCTGGTCTAGTCACAGGAGGTCTTCTTCTTCCTCAAGTCCCCAACATGTGCTGGGCCCACATTGCTGGGTTTTGCAAAGGTTGTTGAGTATACCATGGGTGTGAAGAGCCATCAAGAAACCCAGAAGGGACAGGGAGTGATCATGGCACACCCAGTTCCTACAGTCTAGTGAGACTTGATGGGTGCGAAGCTGGAGTAGACAGGCCACCATTCCACATGGTAGGAGGAGACTTGCCAGGAAAGCATCAGAACAGATAGTTTCCAGAAGATTACCAGGTGACAGAGACCACTCCAAACCTTTGACAGATAAGCTTTCAATCCATCAGATAGGAGTTCTGATTTTCACCCCTTAACAAATAAACTAAGGCTCAAAATGGATAGATACTACCTAAGACCTTGCCTGTATTGAGTAGGAGAGCCACAGTCTGACTGCAGGATCCACGATGTTGTTTCTTTTCTGCTTTTGTTTTGAGACAGAGTCTCCTGTTGACCAGGCTGGTCTTGGACAGACTATGACAAGGAGGATGACATTGAACTCCTGTTCTTCCTACTCCTCTTGCCTCTGTCCCCCAGTGCTGGGATTACAGATGTGTGGCACTACACCCGGGTCAGGATTAACACTCGACTGCTAGGCTCAGATGGACAGGCAGATCACAAAGATGGGAGAATGATTCAGTGTTTCAAGAATGAGCAAGGGACGACAGGCAGTAGTGGCACACTCCTTTAATCCCAGCACTCAGCAGAGGCAGAGGCAGACAGATCTGTAGATGAAGTTTTCCTGTCCAGCAGCCACTTCCAAATTACAACAAAAAGACTTATATTAATAATAAATGCTTGGCCAATAGCTCAGGCTTATTACTAACTAGCTCTTACATTTTAAGTTAACCTATATTCCTTATTTACTTTCTGCCATGTGGTGGTACCTTTATTAGCATGGCACATTCATCTTCTTCTCCCTCTGCATCTGACTGGTGACTCCTGACTCCACTCTTCCTCATCCCATTCTCAATCCCATCATTCTCACCTAACTTTATCCTGTTCAGCTATTGGCCAGTCATCTTATTAAGCCAATCACAGCAACGTATATTCACATAGTGTACAGAAGAATTATTCCACAGCATGGGACTCTGTGGGTTTGAGGTCAGCCTGGTCTACAGAGTGTGTTCCTAGACAGTCTGGGCTATCACACAGAGAAACCCTGTCTTAAAAAAAAAAAAAAGAATGAGCAAGGAACATCTTATAGGCTGTGAAATGGGGAGTCTATGTTGAGGTTAAATACCCTGGGCATAATGTAAATATCTGTGTTTTCTGATGGTCTTAGGAAACCCCTAATGAAAGGGTTGTTCACCACCCCCCAGAAGGTCATGACTCATAGATTAAGAACTATTGTTCTAAAGCAAGGTGCTCTGCCCTCCTCTTCTAGATCAGGAGCCCTTGTGACCCCAGGTGTCATTGCTTCCCTTTCTTCATGACAACACAACCAAGTCTTGTTCTTGTGAAATCTGAAAAGCACACCTGTGCTTTCACTAGGCTGTTGTTCTCTTCTAGTTCAAAGCAGAGAGCTCCATGGCTCTCTCTGACCCACAACAACTGCTTGGAGAAAGTCAGACATACACTGAACCCCTGAGAGTTAGTTCAGCCTGGATGTATGAGCTATCAGAACACCTGCTATTTCTGAGATCAGAGAACATCACTGCCCACTTGCTACTCTCTCCCTCCTGCCAAAAGCCCACTCTGTCCTCACCCCTTTGAGGTCCTAGCCAATGCTGCTTGGCAGACCGCCAATGGTCAGTGATCAGAAAAATGGTCCGGTTTAGAGACATTTTCCCCATTCTTCTATTTGTTGCCCAATAGTTAAACTCCTAAGTACTTGATTGTGATTACAAGGTGTGGGTGTGGGTACAAGTGTAGGCGCATGTGGGGAGGCCAGAGGTCGATGCTGGTATCTTCTTCAGTTGCTCTCTGTCATATCTTCGAGATAGGATTTCTCACTGGTTGACTGGGCTCTGTGATCAGTAAGCTCCAGGGGTCCTCTCTCTGCATTTCCCACCCAGCCTGGGGTTATAGTGCCCAGTATTTTACATGGATATTGAGGATCTGAATACCATGCTTATGTAACAACCAGTTTGTTGACTGAGCTATCTGCCTAGCCATGATTGTGTGTGTGCATGTGCGTGTGCGTGTGCGTGTGTGTGTGTATGTGTGTGTTGAGACAGGATCTCACTATGTAGCCCTGACTGGCCTGGAACTCATTGTGTAGAGCAGGCTGGCCTCAAACTCACTGTCTCTTGTCTCACAAGTGCTGGGACTGGAGGGATATGCCACCATCCCCAGCTATATTTTGTAAAAACATTTTTATTTTACTTTATATGTATGGGTGTTTTAACTGCGTGCATGTATATGTACTGTTTTGCCCTCGGAGGTCAGAAGAGGGCATTATTAGCCCCTGTGAGGGTACTTGAAGCCAAATCTGGGTCCTCTGCAAGAGCAATAAATGCTCTTAATCACTGAGCCATCTCTTAAGTCCCACAATTAAAATTTTTGAGTGTGAAAATCTTCATCATATTTCAAAATGTCAGCATGCTCCACTGACCCAGAAAAGGAGCCAAGAGGTTCATATACCCTAAACCAATACACTGAATCCTACCTCCTCGGGGTCTGGGATCACAAGACTACTGTTGAGTATGTATGGAGAACCTTCAGGCGTGGGGTGAAATGGAAACAGAATGATTACAGTTGCCAGAAAGCAGAATCCTAAGAAGCCATCAGAGAAGAATGTGTGATATTTTTAGGAGTTGAAGCGATTAGCTGTGGGCATCTCAAGTGCTAATGATTTGAAGATCAGGGTTACAACAGTAAATGATGCTGGAGTACAATGATGACGTGAAATTCTTTTTCTTCTTCTTCCAACTTTCGCCCAGAAGAAAGCCTCTGGCTGGTGCTGGCGGATCTTTCTAACCTCTGGAATACTTGATAATCTTACCTTTCAGCAGAAAGCCAGGCTGTGGAACTCAGCCGCCAGGCAGGCACCGAGTAATAGAACTGACTAATCTTGCTTTGTTCCCATTTTCCTGGTTCAGTCATCTTCTGTGTAAGGTGAGCTGAGGATGTCTTTAGCCACCTAGCGCTCTGATCCCAGGGACCAGGCATCCCTGAGAGAGAGAGCAATGCAGACTCCCAAGCTCCATTCAGGGCCTCCTGCACCACAGCCTCCATTTTCAGACCCCCAAGTGATCCTGAAGTCCATTAATGTATCAAGATGAGGTGATCCAAGAAAATCTGGGGGAGGCCATCTCCAGTATCAAAGGTCTTAAGTCAACGGGCTGGCGGAGACAGCTGCATTGACAGGGCTGAGAGCTTGCCATAAGCGCACAGCTGCCTCTGACTCTCAGGGACCATAGGATCATGAGCAAAGCGCTCAGGCTCTGAGCCCCCGTTTCCTGTGTTGGCTGAGGATAATAATGGCATGTGATTTCACAAGGTTGTAGAGAATCAATGAGACAATGAACTTAGAGTTATCCATGGCGTAGAACAAGAGCCTAAGGCATATTAATTACTCATGGTATTAACTACTCATAGTAATAGCAGCAGCTGTTGTTGTAGTCAACATATAGTGGATTTCACAAACTCATTTGTTGATAGTTGTTACTTTTTTGTGATAGTAAGGGTCAAACCCAAGACTTTGCACATTCTAGGCTAAGTACCTTCCCTTTGAGCTACAGCCCCAGTTATTTATAAGAACTATGGGGATGGCTCAGCAGGTGGTACTTCCGCCAAACTTGACCCCTCCAAGTTCAATCCCCAGAGCTCACATGGTGTAGGGTAAGAACTGTCTCCCAAAGATTAGTGCTCCGGCTACTGATGGAAGCATTGTGATGGGGACTCCTTAGGCAGACGGTTAGCTCAAAAGGTTCTGTGTGTGCTTCCATCAATATTCATATGCAGCGGCTACAAGTGGTACTTTAAGGAAGCTAGGAACCTGGCAGAGAAGACAGAGGCTTCCTGGACATCTCTGCCTACAGCATTGGCTCAGAAACAATACATCAGAAGGCACAACAAGAGACAGAGAGAGAGAGAGAGAGAGAGAGAGAGAGAGAGAGAGAGAGAGAGAGAGAATGACTTCATTTTATCATCCACCAGCAGAGGACCTGTTCCCCTGAATGCACTGGGATGAATCAGAACCCACCCATCTCATTCTGGAAAAATGATTCAGAACACAGACCTCCCCCTTGTATTCACAATCGCAGCTGCACTGGTTAGTACAATGAAAGGGAGCTGGGCCAGAGTAATGGCCCAGGAGGTAAAAGCACTTGCCACCAAGCCTGATGGCCTGAGTTCAATCCCTGGAACCCACGTGTGGGAGAAAAACTGGCTCCTGTAGAGTACCCTCTGACCACCACATGAGCCATGTCACGTGCACACACTCACATGAACCATGGCAGGTGCGCACACACAAACATGCCCCACAATACAAGTACGTAAAGCAATTTTTAAAAATTTTAAAGGCTAGAAGGACTATCAGTTACATAGATCCAGAGAGAAAACCTGCAGCAGCAGAGATGGCTCAGCAGTTAAGAGCACTTGTTCCTCTTGCAGAAGTCCCAGGGACCTGTCCCACAACCACACGATGGTTCACTGCCATAGGTAACTCCATTTTTAGGGGATTCAACACTGTCTTCTGACTCCATGGTCATCAAGCATGTACACGGTACTCATATACATATGTAGGCAAAGCATACATAAAAATAAAATGAATAAACTTAACCCCTTGTGTGAGGACAGTGTGGGGACCTGGAACTGTCTCCAGGTGCTGAGAGAGTTACAAATCTCCGAAGGATAATTTGTGAGTATCCTTTAAAGTTCCAGGAAGGCATGTTGATACATGCATGTAATCTTACCACTTGGAGGTTGAGGCAGGAGGCTTGAGAGTTTGAGGGCACATAACAAGGTACATACACAGTTTATCTGAAGGATGTATACCTCAGAGGTGCCCTCTTGGATGGAAAATGAGGCATCTAAGGTCAGGTTTTGAAACAGGGAAAATCTGGACACAGTTGAAGCGTCCGCCAACAGGGGACTTCTAAAGAAATCACAGCACCTCCAAACAAGGCAATGCTATGTAGCTGCTCGAAGACTATAATCCCCTTATGACATGCTGACAGAGACTCATTTCTAACATATAGTAAGTACTGTAGCAAACAAGAGAAGGCAATGATTAATATTTATTTATAATCTACATATGGATGTACTACATATGGATGTTGTGGTCAGTGATGGATTAAATATGCAACCTTGGGCCTGTGAGATTATATCACCTAGTGGTAGCATAGCCACCTTCGCTTATGCAAGCTTATTTCTGCAATGTTCACATAACAGCAAAACACTTTTATAGATCTCAGACACTCTCCGTGCCATTAATCAGTGCCTGAAATACTTCTGAAAGGCGGTATAAGGAAACTGGAAACAGGGAAACTATCATTAGAACATGGGGAGGAAAGGAAGTCTCCTACTGCTGCTAGGATGCTAGGAGAGAGAGAGAGAGAGAGAGAGAGAGAGAGAGAGAGAGAGAGAGAGAGAGAGAGAGAGAGAGAGATCAGAGCTGAACCCAGGGTTATATGCATGCTAAGCGAGTACTTTACCACTGAGCTAGGGCTTTGCCAAGTCTTTAGTAAATCTTTTAAATATTATTCTAGCTGTAGCCTTCAAAGGTTGAAAACAAGCTTTTATATATGAATTGGTTAGCAGGTTTATAAAAAGGTGAATTTTTTTAGTCTGGCAGAGAGTCCGTTTAGAAGGGGCTGAGGAGGAAAGGTGGCTTCAGGTTTCTAACTCATCCCCACTCACTATGAGTCCTTACTCTCCACAGCAACAGACAGAACTGGTCCAAGCAACCCAGACCCAAGAGGAAAAGCTGGCCGCTGCCCTCAGCATAGAGCTCCATGACACTTCGTGCCAAGTGCAGAGACTCCAGGCTGAGATGGAATCTTTACGGGCTCTGGTGAGTGTGCCTAAAAAAGGCCTTGGCAGTTTTGATGTTTAACTCTTCAACTGTCAGTTTGAAGTCTGACGGTTCACAGTTTGCAAAAGGGCTTCCTTCTCACAGGATGTGGTTTTGGCGCCTGAAGCGTCTTCTGACCTCTGAGGTTCATCAGATCTTGCCTCATACCTAACTAGTGGCGTGAGCACAGCAGGGACTGTAGAAATATCCCTTACCTGCTGCTGCTGGGAATGTTGGCCACTAACATTTGCTGCTGCCCCATCTCAGCTGCCCCACTTCTTCAGAGAATTGCTCTCAGCCAAACAGAAGACGCCTGATCCAAGAAGTCAGGCCATGCCCCTGCCCCCATACAGTGCCAGACTGATGGTTTTGAAAGCCCAGCTTACTAGCTTCAAAGTGGAAACAGCTGTGCAGAGAGCTCTCCATAGGATCAGGCAGTAACCAGTTTTCAGAGAGGTCACTCCCTTGCTTAGCATCTTTCCTGCCCTGTCTCTTTTGTCTCCATCGTTCCCTTTTCCTGAGGGTAACCCTGAAATAGTTTATAAGCTCCAGGACCCTTGCCTCAACCTCAAACACCTAGTAAGCTCAGACTCACTGTGGTTTGCAAGCAGGTGTCTTGTAACTACTAATTATTAGTGATTAAAATAATTACAGTCAGCCCTCTGTATCCGTGGCTTCACCATTTGTGGATTCAATCAACCTTGGGCTGAAAACATCCAGGAAAAACTTTGCACCTGTTTTGCATTTGTGCACCCTTTATTTCTTATCAATGTTCCTGAAGCAACAGCCTGGCCATCTACGTAACTGCACATTGTATAACATTTAAGTCATCTAGCGATGCTTCACTGAGATTTAAGGAAATATGCAGGAGGATTGTGTGGGTTATATGCACATATGATGTCATTTTCTGTAAGAATTATAGTCATATAGTTTGCATCTGTAGATTTAGGTATCCACAGGCATTCTGGACCCAATGCGACACAGCTCCTAAGATGACTGAATTAAGTTCCACCTTCTGGTCTGGGTGGGACTGAAGCACTATTAGGACATCATGACGTCTCTTTCTCCGTTCTAACTCCAAAACATTGTTGGAGTGAGTGTGTGTGTATGTGTGTGTTAGCATGCTTTTATATCTAGATCACTCACAAGAACTCACCGTGTTCCAGGAGTTATAGCAAGAGCTTTGGGGAATAAGACTAATTAGATATGGCCTCTACCACCAGGGAATCACTGACTTCTGTAGAGGAATTAATGTCACCTGAAGAATCACAAGGCTCAGCATGTGAAGGAGTGGCAGGTGGGGACACGAGGCCCACTGTGGGAGTCAGTATATTTACTTTTTGGTGGGTACAGTGAAGGGCACAGCTGGGCAGGGTATAGAAGAACCCCACCCACCAAGAAGTCTACATCTGCCTCCACTCTTCTCTGAGACGTGGCAGACCTGTGAAATCAGGGAGTGTTTCTTAGATCGTGGTCTTGAACCCCAGGCTCCTCTCTTCACTGGTCACATGAGCCTCTAAACTTCTATTTTCTCATTTGTCTAGTAAGGGTCTAATTTAGTTGTCCTATCTACATGCGTCTCAGTGACTTAAAACAACAGAATCATATGCTTCATCATCCTGTGATTCAGGCAGAGGTCAGCAGAGACAGCTCTTCCCTATCCCTCACAATGTCTGCTGGGGTTGGGATACCCACAAGTGACTTCTTCAGCTCACACAGTAGATGCCTCAACTGTGGCTCTGTGTCCTGCTTCAAAACCTCTCCACATAGCTAACTTGGGTTTCCCAGTATTGCGGTGGTGTTATTACTGCAGTCAGACTTCTGATGAAGACCCTGCTTCCCTTAAAGAGTGAGCACACATCTACCAGCCCCCTGACCTCTTAGCTTTAGAGTTCCTGAACATCTGGGATATCTTACTCTATTGTTCAAAGCAATCACAAGAGCAGCAAGATCCAGCGAGCCCCGACTCTTAGCAAGGTCACATTGAGAAGGACCATGTAGGGTGATGCTAATTGTTGCAGCTGCCTTTGGAAATGTGATCTCTCTGAAGATCAGAATAGAACTGACCTCAGAAAGTCACCGGGATGACTAGTTAGATAATGTATGACAAGCCTTTTATACCATGCCTGACACAGGCAAGCAATCAACAAACGGCCTTCTATTATAATCTATCGAGCAAAACTATAACCACTGGCTCAGGAACCCCAAGTAGACATCAGCAGCTACCCGGTCACCTCACTTCAACCCCATGCTCCTAACTGTTGTGACAAATGGAAAAAAACCTCAGACGCCAACCAGAAGACTTCAGAGTACTGGCATTTCACCTCTGCCCATGATTCAAGGTGGGCTATCTCTGTCCCCTATGGGTTCCAATGGACAAACGTTCCCATTACTGTGCCTTACAGCCAAGATGAGGAGCGCAGACTGAGGACGGGTGGAGGGCAGGTGTAGGGGGGAGTTCATCCAGCTAGCCTGAGTCAGAACATTCTGTAAATACACAGCACCCATCGCTCCTGTAAGCCAGGCAGCTTGGCTGACCAGACTTTCAGCTTCCTTTGCCACTAGGTTACTGTTTATATTGGAAGCCAGGCACCATTAAGGCCAACTGAACTCTGTATTTAGTGGAATTCAAGCCTAGAATTTGCCCCCAAAAGTTATCATCTTGCTTTCTTGGGGAGGGGGGGGAATTTGCAATTCAAGAAAGTCCCTTCCAGTCTTCCGAGACCCAGAGGAACCAAGAGCCTCTGTGGTCTCAGAGTGTGACTGGTGTTGTCCATGTCCCTAGGGCTAAAGAAGCTGCAACAGGAGACCTGTCAGGTCGTAGCCACTCAAGGTCAAATACCTCTGAAGAAGCAAGCATCTCCTTCTAGAATGTCAGGAGCTTTTTCATGTGTAGTGGCACGCGCCTTTAAACTCAGTCCTTGGGAGGTAGAAGAGGATAGATCTCTGTGACTTTGAGGTCAGCCTGGTCTACACAGTGAGTTCCAGGACAGTCAAGGCTACATAGTGAGAGCCTGTGTGGGGTAGGGGTTGGGGTAAAGAACAAATGTCCGAAGCTTAGGTGAAGATGCTAGACATGGATTCTAAGGGTGGGATAGAAGGGCCACAGGACCTCTGATAAGGAGTCTCATGACTGTACCCCTGGGACAATATCCTAAGTCATCAAGAAATACCCTCAAGCCACATGGGGAGCTCACTTAGAACATGGGGCAGAAACCATAGACAGCCCAAGCATGTTCCTGTGAAGTGCTTCTCTAAATCACAGATGTTACAGATACAGTGTCAACAACAACTCGCAAAGAGAACACAGATTGCTGGGGGGTGGTGGCACATGCCATTAACCGCAGCACTCTCAGGAGGCAGAGACAGGTGGATCTCTGTGAGTTCGAGGCCAGCCTGGTCTACAAGAGCTAGTTCCAGGATAGGTTCCAAAGCTAAGAGAAACCCTATCTTTAAAAAAGGCACAGGTTTAAAGGTATGTTCTAAACAAAACCCTAATTCCTATATAAAACAAAAAAGAGAAAACCCAAGGAGGTAGGAACGAATGATTCTCAAAATCTAGACCATTCCTGCATGCTCATCACTGTGAAGAGGTCTTAGATCCCACCAGTCAAACAGCAACTGAGGCCAAAGGCTGGTCTACTCTTATTCACAGTGATCTCACCCTGCTTCCTAAAAGGCACTAGGGCCGGCATTTGACTCAAGGTTCACACGTCCTGAGGAGTGAAGAAGATCCAGGGGCCGGGGAAATAGTTTCTTCAGTCAGTGTTTGCCCTGAATTCCATCTCCAGAACTTGCATATTTAAAGCGAGGTAGAGAAAAAAGAGAGAAAAAGAGAAAGAGAGAGAGACAAAGAGAGAGAGAAGAAGAGAGGGAGGGAGAGAGGACGGGAGGGAGGGAGGGAGGGAGGGAGGGAGGGAGGGAGGGAGGGAGGGAGGGAGGGAGGGAGGGAGGGAGGGAGGGAAGAAAGCTGGACTTGGTGGCATGCCCTCCAAATCTCAGCACTGGAGAGCTCCAGGCCAGAGAGACCCTGCCTCTAAAAGAAATGTGAACAATGCCTGAGGAATAATGTCTGAAGCTGTCATCTGATTTCCACACACACATATACGTGTGTGCACCCACACAGACATGTGTACCCACACACACATAAACACACACTTTAGCTAGTATGATGAGCTTTGCTTGATAGCACCACAACCCAGAATCTTCCATTTTCAGCTACAGTAGTCAGAAGTCTATTTTCTAAAACATTCCCTCAAGGGGTACAGAAAGTTCATTCATCAAGATTTGATTGAATCCAACTTAGAAAAAAATATTTGTTTTTATGTGTTACATAGCCAGTCATGGTAGCACATGCTCTTAATCCTAGCACTTAGGAGGCAAAGGCAGGCAGATCCCCATGTGTTCAAGGTCAGCCTGGTCTATATAGTGAGTTCCAGCACAGTCAAAGCTCTATGATGAGACCCTGTCTTTAAAAAGAAGGCAGGTACTGAGCTGCAGAAATGGCTTAGCAATTAAAAGTGTTGCTGCTTTTGCAACAGACTCGAGTTCAGTTACTGAAACTCATGTCAGGTGACTTACAACCAACCATCTGTCACTCCAGCTCCAGGGGTCATATGGCCTCCACAGGCACCTACGCTCATATGTGCACAGCCTCATGCAGACACGCATGAATTCATAAATTAAAAATAATAAAATTTTGTCTGGAGAGATGGCTTAGTGGTTAAGAGGACTTACTTCTCTTGCAGAGGACCCAGGGTTTGTTTCCAACACCCACAGGGAAGTTCACAACTCTCTATAACTCCAGTTCCAAGGGACCCAGTGCCTCTTCTGTCCTCTGTGGGCTCCTACACACATGTGATGGTTACACTTAGGCATGCATATACACATAAAATAAAAAATAAAAAATACTGAAATAAAATCTCTTCAAAGCCAGGTACTATTACACATAGGCACACTTTTATGTTTAGTTCTTTTACTGGTTGCTTTCAGGACACAATACACAGGAAGATGAGAAGAAAGAGGTTTGCAGCCTATCTCAGTGGCTCTCAACCTTCCTAACACTGTGCCCCATTAATGCAGTTCTTTACAGCAATCTACAACTATAAGATGACTTTCGTTGCTACTTCATAACTGTAATTTTGCTACTGTTATGAGTCATAATGTAAATGTCTTATGTGCAGGATATCTGATATGCAACCCCCAAGGGGTCTCGCCCCCTTGGTTGAGAACCACTGGTAACTGGTGGGAAAGGACAGTAGAGCAATAAATGTAACTATGTGGCAGGTGCCTTCTCCCAGGCAACAGTGTATCTGGGCCTGCAGAGGCCCTTTCCTGGCACTGAAGGTGCCGAGACCGGTTTCCCTCTAAGCCTTACTATCTTGTAGGACAGGCATCTCCCTGCAGTGAGTTCAAAGGCATGCATGTGTTTGGGGAGTCATGGAAACTTGGGGCGCTCCTAACCATATTGTTTGTAGTAAGGACTGAGGAGCAGCGAGGAAGGCTTGCTAGAAAAGAGACTTGAACTTGGGGATGAACAGGAATAAAGCAAATAAGAATGCCCCAGGCCTAAAAACCACTTTGAGGCTGTGCATAGTTGTGTACATCTTTAATCCCCCCACACTGAGCAGGTGGACGGATCTCTGTGAGTTCGAGGCCAGCCTGGCCTACATAGTAAGTTCCAGGACAGCCAGAGTTATACAGTGAGACCCTGTTTTAAAAAGAAAGGAAGGAAGGAAAGGAGGAAAAAAGGAAAGAAAAGAAGGGAAAAGAGAAGAGAAACAATATGAACCCAATAAGCTTCCATGACCAGAAATGTTGACACTGGTGTAGAGTAGGAGGTAAATGAGAAGACACAGAGCCAACCATGGGAACCACAGGAGTCCTTAGGAGCCACTGTTGTGAGGTTTAAGTGGAGGAGATAGAAGCCTAGATGTATACTTTAGCCAAGACACCTTAGGAGCTGGGTGGGAGATTTAGGAAGGGTAGAAACTAAAAGCAGGGTGACGAGTGAAGAGGCCTCTGAGCTGACCTCAGGGATAAATGTCCAGTCCTAGGCCACGGTGTTGGGAGAAGAACGGTGACAGTGACTGTAAAAACCTCAGAGGAGGTCTAAGAGGCAGGACTCTGATAAAAGGGACATCCAGGACACATCTCCCCCCTCCCCAGTTTCTTCAGCTGATACACTGAAGAGGAGAGGCCAGTGGTTCCAAAAAAAAGCCAGTGGCTCTGTTTTGGGGGTCTTTACGTATTTCTAATAAGAAGTTCAAGAGCAGGCCCACAACTGAGAAGACAGCTGAGCTGGAGGTTCCGGTGTAGGCGTCATGATCAGAAAGAACTGCCGGCATCCTGAGTGAGGAGGTCATCAGCTTGTCAGACCCCGGGACCCCTGCTCGAGGATCTCTACCTCCTGATGGGGCAGTGGGGATCCACCAAGGCACAGAGGGACAGGGTCTAGCAAAGATGCATTACTAAACACCACAGAAAAGTGCTGAGAGGTAAGGGTCAGACACATCCGTTTCAGCTCCCTCCTGCCCATCACAAAAAATCAATGAAGCCGAGCTTCACTTTCTTATTCTTCCCTAGAGCCAGTAAGACTGATCTCTATTCCTCTCCAGAGTTGACAGCATCCTTGCCCCCAGAGACAGTGGGCTGAGCAAGTCCATCACACGTTCCCTGGCTGGAGGGCCCAGCCCAATAACCCCTATTCTCTTTTGTAGAAACGAGGCCTGGAAAACACATTATATGATGCTAAGCATTGGCATGACATGGAACTGCAGAATCTGGGTGCTGTGGTGGGCAGGCTGGAGGCAGAGTTGGCAGAGATCCGCTCAGAGACGGAGCAGCAGCAGCAGGAACGGGCATACCTGCTGGCGTGCAAGAGCCAGCTGCAGGAGGATGTGGCATCCTACAATGCCCTGCTGGACAGAGAGGAAAGCAGGTATGCCTCAGTTCTGCCTTAGCTGCAGGAAGAATGCATGTGGAGGATGGGGTGGGACTGGGTGGTCCAGAGCTGGATTGAAAGGCACAAAGTCATGTGTTCAATCCCCAGCACTGCATGACCCCACATCTCATATTTCATTCAAGACTGGAAGGAGGGAAGAGGGAGTGACCAAAAGCCTTTTTCTTGAGTGACTCAATTTTTTTAAAAAATTAGATTTTTATTTATATTTATTTTATGTGTATGGATGTCCGGCCTGCAAGCAAGTCTATGTAACATCTGTGTGCAGTGCCCATGGAGATCAGCAAAGGGGACTGGAGTTAGACGGTTGTGAACTCCCACGTGGATGCTGGGGATTGAACCCAGGTCCTCTAGAAGAGCAGCCAGAGCTCTTCACTCCCAAATTCTCTCTCTAGCCCAACTCTCAATCATTTTGAGGTTTCTTGTTGACTTTCTTTTATCTGACTGGCCATGTATGCCTACAGGAGATGCTGAGAAAAATGCTTTTTAATTTGGACTCTACAGAGAAGGCAAGCAAGGTGTTGGGAACACAACAAGAGCCATTGAGGTCCACCCCCCCCCCCCAAGACCCTCTACAGGGTACAGATTGGATGCTACAGGATGCAAAATGAACTTTTTTCTTAGGGTAACTGAAGGCTAATGAACTCTCTCTCTCTCTCTCTCTCTCTCTCTCTCTCTCTCTCATTAGGTGCTTTTCTGAATCAGTCTCTTTATTGTTCTGCTTCTATTTTCTATTCTAATTCTCCCGCCCTTCTAATTTCTCCTTTAGCCTCCAAACTTTCTTTCTTCCAGGGGGATTGGAACAATAACAAAAAATCACAAGAATTACCTCTCATTGGTCAAAAGCAGATTCCTAGGGTAAACAAATAAGGAGTTGAGCCATTTACCATGGCAACACAGGGGTTTCAAGGTTTCAGGAGTAAGACAGTGACCAGATTGAGTGGGGGGTAGAGGCACAGTGCTCAGTGACATACTTTGAGACAGAGGTCCATTGTCACTAGGCTTGGCAAGCGAAGAACTTGCATGCTTTTCTTAGGGTGCTTAGGGTAAGACACCTGTAACTCTGATCTTGTGCATAGTTATGTATAAAGTTTTAAACTTATGATCTATTTACAGAAAACCTTTAGTCTAGTTTGAATTTTCACTGAGGTGAAAGTGAGCTAATTGTGTGCAGTTAGTCTGAGCAAAAGGCACAAAGCAGGCTTTTAAGTGTCTACAGTCCTCGTGGGACAAATAGATCTAGTTCTGAAGCATGTCCTAGCATATATTCTATATATCAAAATTATATAACTAAATGAAAAGTCATCTTCCTGACCACCCACAGATATGTGTGACCATAAGACTGAGATGTGAACATGCGATTACTGATACACATTACATGAGATTACACACTACAGTGTGGGTATTGGGGAGACACCAAGTTGGTTTAGCAAAAGTAAGCCACAGTTTTCAGAATTGGTCCTGTAAGCCTTGTGTGGACAGGATTAATCTCCATCAGAGAGTCACTTCTCTGGTGGGTTGACAGCTGAATTATCAATTGCCATATGCTATATATTTCAACGACCTCTGACAGGAATGACAATGGAGTTGGCCAGTCATGTCTGCCAAAATCATGCACACATATACATATGAACTTGTGAGCATATATGCAAGTCTTCTCTAATCAACAGGCACATTGATCAATCTGCACATCAGAGACTTATCATTAGCCTCAGAGCTTAGCATCATTGTAGATTCTTTCCAGAAATCCAAATATTTATTTTTCTTCATTTTCTCTATCTTCATAACTCCCTCCAAGGTCTCCTCTATGGCACATTGAATTAAGAATTGGACAGTATGGGCTCGAGAGAAGCCTCAGCAATTAAGACCACTGGATGCTCTTCCAGAGGACTTGGATTCAATTCCCAGCATCCACAAGGTGGTTCACAACATCTATTAACTCCAGGCCCAATAGATATGGCACTCTCTTCTGGCCTTCATGGGCACTAGGCATGCATATGATGCACAGACATATATGTGCACATAAACTACCCATGCACACTAGATAGATAGATAGATAGATAGATAGATAGATAGATAGATAGATAGATAGATAGACAGACAAATTTAGGGGAGCTGGTGATATGGGTCAGCAGGTAAAGGCACTCAGTACACAGCCCTAAATCTCTGTGTTCAAACCCCAGAATCTACATGAAGATAGGAGAGAACTGACTCCATGAAAAAGTTCTCTGATTTCTGTACATGTGCTGTGGTGGGGGGGGGGGGAGGCGCACGTGTGTATTCACAAATACTAATAAAAAATAAAGTACAAAAGTCAGCTTACTGGTCAAATAGTTCATCTCAAGAGAGAATGAAGAAAGCCCAAGTGGGAGGGATTTGTCCATAGTCACATATGGAGGTTGAAGCAACTCTGGGTCCTGAACCCAGGCTTCTGGGCCCTCTCCCAGAGAGAATAGCATCCTGTTTCATGGAAGAATGACCAAAGAGCCACCTGCAAACCTTTCAGGCCCTCCTTTCGAATGGAAAACATCATCTCTCTCCCCCAATTGTCTTTTTGTCCAATTGCTTTCTGTGGGATGTGAAAGCCAGATGTTCCTATCAAAACCACATCTTTCAGATTCCTATGCACATCTGAGTAAATATGCAAAGCCATTTTAAATAAACACAGGAGAGTGAAGGAGGTGGAACGTAGTTCAGGAACATAAGTACCCGCTGAGTGGCTGTTAGGCAGAAGTCGAGCCCTAACCCTTGGCTGCCTCCATTCCTTCCTGTGCCCACCGGAATGCCACATGTCCCCAGTTACTGACAGGACATGTGTCCCAGAGTTCCAAAAGTCATTTGCCCAAAATTCATCAAACTACAAAGCAGGGATTCGAACCTTGGCACCATCTTACTCCAAAAGTCAAATTCTTTCTCATGACACGGCTTCTTTTCCCACAATCCTGCCATGGCATCTTTACCAGTGTTCTGTCTCTCTTGCTTCTGATTCACCTGTGTTTCTTTTCAGCTGATGGGAAAAATGAAAACAACTTCCTCCTTCTGCCAAGAGAGCTACCGTCTTCAGCAGCCAGCCAGCAACAATGCTTGAGGAACTTCTTTCACGGCTGGATTCCCTGGTTGACTCAGATGAAGCGGGAACTCTTCCTAGGAGTAGAGAGGGTCCTTCTGCTCTCATTTAAGTAGTCTCTGGCTTGAACCACCTAGGCATCTCCAAATAAATGCTTTGTGTGCAGCTCCCAGTCTACCCTTTCATGTTTAGCTTGTTGTTGGTACAGAGATAACACAGTTCTGTCTGCATATCTCAGGGGCTCTTTGGGGATTTTCATTGGTAGTGTGTGTGTGTGTGTGTGTGTGTGTGTGTGGTGGTTCACCAGATGGAACCCAGGGCCTCATACATGCTAATTATATACTCTGTCACTACACTACTCTACCATACCAGGAAGCCAGTCTTAGGTATTTCTGGAAGGGACCTTGTGTGACATCACCTGTCTCACTATTGCCTTGGGGTCAGTTCTTCTGGGGTTTATCAGCACACAGGTGCTGTTCACTCAAAAGTTCTGCTGTTGACACAAAAATGTCCACACACACACTTTTGCCAGAACAGGGATTAGCCTGTTGTCTCACTGAACACACCATAGTTACAGGTGTCACAGGGCATTCCGACCACGTGAACGACCGCACCATATTTATAAACACGCACATCTCACTTGCCCATGGCACGGCGCTTCTCCATCAGTTTCAGCCCGTGGGACACTAATTGGGTTGTGGTTGCTAACCCACTTGAAGACTCCAATTTTCTTCTCAGGAGCCTCACTCCAGCCCCCTCAAGGCTTGGGCCAGCCAAATATAGTTCATGCATCTGCTTCCTACGCAGGCAAGACTCTGCTGCCTTCTGATTAAAACTGAAACCACCACCTGGGTCCGACCACAGGCTCTCAAAGCTTCTAAAACCACACACCACCACCACCATGCCACCACAAAAATACACACTTCTGTTTCCGTCACCTACCTGCTACACTGAATTAGACCAAGACACACAAGCTGAATATTTGTCCCCTTTGTCACTGTGAGCTGCTCACCCCCAAAAGAGGGATCCATTCAGTGCAGGAACATTTGAAGACCTTCATAAGTAAAGTTCCAAAAAAACAAACATTGTTTATTTTATTTAAACAACAAACAAAAACCCACTAGCCTTTTAAAAAGAAGCAAGCTATCCTGTTGGAACATGTCAGATGGATTTTCCTGCTAGCCTGCAGGACCAAAGAAATTGAATTCATGAATCTCCCAGAAGACCAGCTACTTAGACTCTGCACAGTATCTCTACATAATTCAGTTCATTGTCTGAAGTACAGAAATAGGCAGGCTGCCACTTACGCTCCATTTCAGCCAAGCATCCACTTCCCCTGGAGCTGCACACTACTAATTGAACCACCTGGGTACGAGAGCCGCTCAAGTAGAGCGTGCAGCTGTCCCAGCAATGGTGGATGCCGCAGGTACTGGGATAGGTTTCTTCTTATCATTAATTACTGCCTCTAAACCAAGATCTCAGTTCCCAACCTCAACATAGCCTGAAGCCTGGAAGGTGAGGACCCCATGCATGCATTCTTTTGCAGGATCTGGAATTCAGCCCAGCCGCTGGAAGGCAGGAGAGTCAATGCGCACGACTCTCAGAGTCTCTCCCAGAAGCACGCTGCGTGGGGCTGTACTCTTCAGACTCTTCTGCCCTGCGTGCTCAGAGAGCAGGTGCTACAAGTCAGTTAGTTAATCACCTTTTGGCAGGGAGAGCCATGACTGACTGCTGCTTCCAGTTCCCAGCACAGACTCCTGCTGCTTCTAATGAGGCTTCATTAGCAGGTATGAAAAGGCCCTGCTGGCCCCTGGATGCTGCCAGCTCCTTTTTTATGTCAGGCTTCCTCTCGAAACATCATGGTACAATTACCCATTGGCAGTGGTTCCCTGACAGGTGGTGGGGGAGGCCGCTGCTGCTGGTGACAATCACTTGTTCTGGAGAAGGTGGGTGATGGGCTTTGACTGGATTCCTTCTGCGCACAGTGGAGCTCTCTTTCCACACACCATGCAACTCAACTCCAGTGGATTCTGGGTTTCTACGCGTGCACCTCCCATGAGGATGCCGGAACATCCTCTGGCTTTGAGACCCCACATCCTTTGATGGCGTTGCCCTTAAATTTCACTTCAAGGTTACTGGTAATGGTTTTGAGCACGAACTGGTGCTCAAATGTTTTGATGGATTTGGGGGATACCAATTTTAAATAAAAAGACCATTTCTGCCCTCATGGGTTGACAGTCTTGGTGGGGAATTTAGATGCGCGTGTAAAAGAGTCAGCAAAGCAAGGAATAAACACTTTACCGTTTGCAGGGCCCCTTCCCTGGATTCATTTGTCATCAAAAGCGTGAAAATAGAAATCCAGGTGTGGTTTCAGTTGCTTTCCGACAGCAGGATTCAGTAAGTGTCATCCAGTACCACACTGGCCTTTGTTTAAATCGCCTCTCCACATTCAATACACCCTTGGGTCATCTCGCCTGTTTTTATTTCGGTACATTGTTTGTTTGTTTGTTTGTTTGTTTATTGGAAGGAGCCTGTGGTGGAGGTGGAGGTCAGACAACTTCCTGAAGTTGGGCCTCTACTTCTGCCATGTTGCTCTTGGGGATCAAACTCAGGTCATCGGGCTTGGTGGCAAGTACCTTTACCTGCTGAGCCATCTTGCTAGCCTAATAGATTGCCTCTTTGGAGGCAAATATAGGATATCATCAAAGGTTGCCACTAGACACAAAAAAATGTAGCATAAGTATGCCCTACATATAATAGGAGTTTTATTATTTTCTCTTCTTTTTTTAAACAGGGTCTCGCTAAGTATCCCTGGCTAGCCTAGAACTCACTATATGGGCCAGACTGGCCTAGATCTCAGAGTCACTTGCCTCCCTCTGTCCTCAGAGTGCTGTGATTGAAGGCATGCACCGCCACGCCAGTATTCTTTTTATTGTTGCTGCTGCTGTTGGTTTGATTTGGTTTTGGTTTTTGATTCAGGGTCTCAGGTTACTCAGACTGACACGAAGCTTGCTGTGTAGCTGAGAATGAGCTTGAACTCCTGCCCCCCCTCCACCTGCCAAGGAGTGGGATTATAAGCAGGTATCACCACACCCAGTTTGCACAAGATAGTCTTGGTGGGGTGCAGGGGGTGGGGGGATATGGTTCAAGACAGGGTTTCTCTATGTAACAGTTCTTCCTGTCCTGAAACTCAACTCTATAGACCAGGCTGGCCTCAAACTCAGATCCACCTGCCTCTGTCTCCTGAGTGCTGGGACTAAAGGTGTGCACTACCACTGCCCACATACAAGACAGTGTCCTAACAAAAATATTATCTGAGAGTGGGGGCTGGAGAGCCTCCTGAGGACTCTTGTTCGACTCAGGTAGCTCTAACTCTATCTCCATGAGATCCAATGCCTCTAGCCTCCAAGGGCACCTTCACACATCGACACACACACACACACACACACACACACACATTTTTTGATCAAAATAAATATTTTAAAACTTATCTGACAGCCCTAAAACTATCAGACAGAAATACTCCATGGTTCATGTTTCCCACATAGCCATCTGACCTCAAGGGATGCATGAAAGGCTAGCTAGGATGTACAACAAGATACCCCAGCACAGAAATTAGGGAAGGGGTCACTCAGACTGTGGGTTTGCCATTGAACAAGCAGGTCCAAAGATCAACCTGCTGGAGGAGCGAAGCAGTAAAGCGAGCTCTTTTCAAAGCCGGAGGCACTGACTTAATTAGATCATATAGGCTGGTTATTTGGAACAAAAGGTTGAGCAGGATCCCGGCATAGACGGATCTGTGCAGTCAACAGAAAATGCAATTTTCCCTATCATGCTCCAAAGGAAACATTCTTTTCTCCTCTTCCTATGAGGGGAAGGTAATTCACACCATGGGGAGTCGGGCTCTTTGCATAATTCTCCATCCAACACAAAAGTCATGTTTCCTATTAGGAGAGCCAGCTTTGCAAGAAGGACAGGTAGCAAACTATTAACTTGTTTTGTCAAGGTGAGTGTGTGTGTGTGTGTGTGTGTGTGTGTGTGTGGTGTGTGTTGCTGCAGCTGAAGTTCTCCTTAACACCCCAAACAAGAAAAAAAAAATGTGAAGATGAAACTCACAATCTGAAGCTGAACAGTCAGCCCACTTTGCAGACCCGAGATAGTAAAAACAAGAGGTTGCAAACTTAGGTACTTAGTCATGCGCTTTGGGTGCCTTGAGAAGAAAACAAAACAGGGGGGCGGGAGATTCATAGCCTAGTAGTGACTCGAGCTCCCTGTCGTTTCGCTTCTGGTGACCCAGAGAGGACAAGGTAAGCATGAGGGTACTAAGTTGTCCTGGGGGGACACTGTTGTAGATTTACAGAGTTTGGGGAAATGACGGTTAGCAGCTCACCTGAGCAACCATCGTGCCAAGTGGTAATTCCTCCCTCCCAGATTAAATTATCTTCCTCCTTAAAGATCTACAAATGTTTACACCCTGTACATGCCCATACGTGTTAGGTACCAGCAATACGGTATGTGCAGAATGCAGGCCCGCCTTTACTCTAGCATGATCCAACAGAAACAATATGCAAGCCACACGGATAATTTTAAATTCTCTAATAGTTGGGGTGAACAAGCAGGTGAAATTAATTTCAGCCACATTTGAATGATCACCATCTATATAAACTCCTATCATTTAAGACGTAATCAATATTTGTTTTTAATCTATTTCCTTTTACTTTTTTCCAACTTAATATTTTTATTAATTATTTGGGAATTTCAAACAGTGCACCCCAGTGGGGTCTTTTGCATTATTTTCTTGGAACAAAGTCTTCAAATCTGGCTTGCATATCATGCTTACAGCCTATCTCAATCTGGGTACTGAATCCTCCCCAGAATTACTTGACCTGTGTATATTTAGATCCCATAAAACTTTTACTTGGAAAAAATGTACATATTCAAGTTGTTCCAGGAATATTTCAAACCTTACCTCAGAATCCCAAACTTGTTTTCTTTTCTATCTTCACATCTATATTGACATAAATGGGGGCTGGAGAGATGGCTCAGCAGTTAAGAGCACTTGCTGCTCTTGCAGAGGACCCAAGTTCAGTTTGCAGCTTACAATTACTGGCAACTCCAGCTCTAGGGCATCTGACATCTCTGGCTTCTTGGGGCACCTGATCTCACATGCACTTATCTATGTGGGAATACATACATCTACACATGACAATAAAAATCAACCTTTAAAAATAAAATTTTCCATAACTGTTTTGCCTGTTTTATCAGATTTCATCTGACTTTGAAGCAAAGGAACATTCTGTTGTGGAATATTTAACTATGTAAAGGTGTGTTACATTTATTTAATTATAAAAAGATGTGCTGCTATTCATCTTGCCTGCCTAAGGCACATATCTGGTCTAATAAAAAACTGAACAGCCAATAACTAGGCAGGAGATGGATAGGTGGGGCTTGCTGGCAGAGAGAATAAATAAGAGGAGAAATCTAGGCTCAAGAAGAATGAGAGGGCCAGGTGGTGGTGGCACACGCCTTTAATCCCAGCACTCAGGAGGCAGAGGCAGGCGGATCTCTGTGAGTTCGAGGCCAGCCTGGTCTACAAGAGATAGTTCCAGGACAGGCTCTAAAAAAGCTACAGAGAAACCCTGTCTCGAAAAACCAAAAAGAAAAAGAAAAAAGAAAAAAAGAAGAATGAGAGGCCGGGTGTTGGCGTGCGCCTTTAATCCCAGCACTCAGGAGGCAGAGGCAGGCGGATCTCTGAGTTCGAGGCCAGCCTGGTCTACAAGAGCTAGTTCCAGGACAGGCTCTAGAAACTACAGGAAAACCCTGTCTCGAAAAACCAAAAAAAAAAAAAGAAGAAGAAGAATGAGAGAAGGAGAAGAGAACAAGGGAGAAAGAGAAGGAGACATCAGGACTGGTTAGCCAGGCAGCCACCATACAGACAGACGTGGAAGAAGCAGGAAAAGTAAGTTATAGAGAAAGATAAGGTTTAAAAGCCCCGAGGCAAAGTGTAGATGAAGAGAAATAAGATAGGGCTGGAGAGATGGCTCAGCAGTTAAGAGCATTGCCTGCTCTTCCAAAGGTCCTGAGTTCAATTCCCAGCAACCACATGGTGGCTCACAACCATCTGTAATGAGGTCGGGTGCCCTCTTCTGGCCTGAAAGCATATATTGTGTGCTAAATAAAAAAATATTTTAAAAAGAGAGAAATAAGATAATTTAAGTTCTAAGAGCTAGCAAAAAATAAGAGCTAAGATAAGGCCGAGCATTTCATAACTAACAAAAGTCTCCATGCCATGATTGGTGGCCCAAAAGGAAGCATGGTACCATATTTGTTTCAAAGTCATACCCCTTCCAAGTTCAATAAATTCATCGATGCTCGTGTCCAGTGCTATTACATCATGTTTAAAGGGGTATTGACAATCATCTCTCCTTTTTCAATATGAACCAAGTGTTCTCATTCATTTTACAGCACTTCAGGTTTAAAATCAAAGTTCAACTAAACACAGACTAAATGATGTTTAAGATTTAATTTCTCCATCTCACAGGTAATCGTTTCAAGAGCTCAGCAGCTACACGTAACTTGTGGCTACCATATTTGCTGATACAAATGCAAGATGATGTAGCATGGGTTTAGAGGGCTTGACTGGCACATGGGCATGTGGAAGTCATATATGTGGGGTTACTTGTGAAAAGTCTCACTTGAGGCTCCTGGCCAGTGGCTAGTGCAAAGGTTTCATGGACTTCCTAGTTTAGACAATCCTGTCCCACCCCATTTCTAGTAACCAGCTCTTTCAGAGGGAGTTTTCCCAATGGGCAGTTCTTGAGCCACCCGTGACATAGTCTTTCCTGTCACACAATACCGTCTGCCTCTCCATCTCCTGTCTGTGCAAACTCTGGAAGGTGTGACCTGAACCAACTAAAGCAAAAGAGGGCGGGGTGAGCCAGTGGTGGTGCACACTCTTAATCCCAGCATTCCAGAGGCAGAGACAGGTGGATCTCTGTGAGTTCAAGGCCAGTCTGGTCTACAGAGAGAGTTCCAGGGCTACACAGAGAAATCCTGTCTCGGAAAAAAAAAAACAGAAAAACAAACAAACAAAAAAAGAGGTTGGGTTGACTCCACATTGAGCCTCATTCAGCTGAACCAGTCTGCCGTTTTCTTCCCTCACTGACGGTGACATAGCTGTCCTGGGGCTCATGTGTCCTGTGGGCCACAGGTTGGACATGCCTGTATACTAAGATGCTAAAACGTCTCTATGTAGAGATAAATGAGAAATCTATAGGTGTGAAAAGGCAAAGTATAATAGGAACAGCCAGAGAAGTTTCAGTGCTCAATTTTGCCACTGAAAGAAAATATATCCTCCTGATCATTTGAACCCTAGCTAAGGTTTCTATTGATGTGAAAATCACCGTGACCAAAAGCATTGTGGTGAAGAGGATTATTTTAGTTGAGACTTGTAGTCCATCATGAATGGATGTCAGGCAGGAACCCAGAGGCAGGAGCTGATGCCGAGGCCATGGAAGAACACTGCTGACTGACCTGCCTCTCATGGCTTGCTCAGTGTGCTTCCTTATACACCCCAGGACCACCTGCCCACGGATGGCACTGACCACAGTGGGCTGGACCCTGTTCTATCAATCATCAATCAAGAAAATGCCCCACGAGTTTGCCTACAGTCCAATGGGGTATGTTCTCAACTGATATTCCCTCTTCTCAGGTGACTATAGCTTGTGTCAGATTGACAAAAACACCCTGACCCACACAAACCCAAAGCTGGTTCTCATGCCGACTTGTGGTATTATTTGTGCAATCAGAAAGAAAGAAAAAAAGAGGAGAAGGAATGAAGGAGGAAGAAGAAACAGCAGCAGTGGACAGAGAATTTAAAATAGCCCAATATTAACTGAGCACTGTGGCACATACTATAACCTCAGTACTTGACAAGGAGGAGCAAGAGAGTCAGGAATTCAAGATCAGTGTCTTAGTCTGAGTTTCTGTTGCTGTGAAGAGACACCATGACCACAGCAACTCTTAGAAAGGAAAACATGTAATTGGAGTCTGCTTACAGTTCAGAGGTTTAGTCCATTATCATCATGGCAGGAAGCATGACAGCTTGCAGGTAGACATGGTGCTGGAGAGTGAGCCACTAGGCCTGGGTTGAGCTTCTGACACCTCAAAGCCTACCCCCCATTGACACCCCTCCTAATAGTGCCACTCCCTATGCGCCCATGGGGACCATTTTTATTCAAACCACCACACAGCCTAAGCTACATATTGAGTTCCAGACCAACCTGGGATGTCTGAGGCCCTGTCTCCACAAAAACAACAGGAAGAGTGGTCTCAGACTGTTGAGTTCCCAGACAGAGGATAAGCCAAGGTCTTATATAACTTGGGACACTTGTTGTTGGTGGTTTTTATTTCATTTTGTTTTGTTTTTTTATCAAGGGCCCATGAAGTGTTTGGAGTCCAGTTTGGGAGATCCAAAGCCAGCTGAGCCATCGGAACTTCCTGTCTGGCTGCCAGGCTACCGGACCTCTTCCACACCGATCACAGGTTAAAGGGTGGGATTTAAACCAATCACAGCCCTGCTCCTTAGCCCGTCTCAGCAGTGATGTTTTACCGGGGTTAGCGTTCTCAGTCTGACGGAGGTGGAAATGGTTTATTATGACTGTAAAATGTGGCACATAGACTGTACCTTCAGTTGCCAGGGAAATTAGCTGCAGTCTTTTGCATAAGTGTGTCAAGTCATCTAGGGAGTGTTCAAAACAGTTGATATAAGGGTAGTCAGCTGCCTGTTAGACAGTCTTTGCTCAAGACTGCCCAGGTAGAGGGAGAGAATTTAGCAGCTGCTTATTAGGGAGTCAAATGACTGGGTCCCCAGTGTCTTTGCTTATATGAAACACATCTCAGAAAGAGTGCTTTTAATATAAATTTGTATGTGTAATACAGAACAAATACTTAACACTAACTGTGAATTTAATAATGTTCTCTTAGTGCATTATACCTGTCCAGTACCCGGGGAGAGGTACCCCCCTGCTCTATCTCAAGAAGGGAGAAATTCAGCATCAAATGTGCTGTGTGGGAAAGGCTGATGCTAACTGTGTGGCGGGCTTGGTCCACCTCTCCTGCAGTCTGCCGTGGCTTCTGTTTACCCCTTGATTCATCTCTTGTAGACACGCTGACTAAGTCTTTGCATTCGTTTGCCCCTTCAAATATTTGAAGTTGTGTATTGTATCAAGCTAAAACACCCCTTAACTCATTTATGATGTATTTGTTCAATAAATATTTAATTGAATTCTTGAGGAATAGAGAAAAAGGACACACTCATATTGGATTAGGGCCCAGCCCACTCAGGAGCTCCTCTCGGCTAATTATATCTGCAATGGCCTTGTTTCTAAATCAAGTCACCATTCCTGAATTAGGACTTAAATGTATATTTGAAACACAGTTGAACCACCCACACCAGACTACTCTGTTTTACAGAATTCCCTCTACCCCGATTCTTCTAACGCTACTTTGGATTAGACATGGGCTGAGTAGGTTTGTTTGGAACATTGTAAGATGGACCAGAAGGGATTTCGTCCCAGTATGCCCCACTGCGCTGATGTCATTTTTGATTAGTTACTTAGCCGGGTGTGCACCCAGACTTTCTACTCAAGTTACTGATTCCCTGGGGAATAAATAAGAATCTATGTAAACACGATTACTCCTTAAACTTTATGTGTGTGTTCGTATAAGAACACGTGTTCATGTGTAAGAATGTATATGCGTGTTCGTGTGTGGGGGGTGTGTGTGCGCGCATGCATATAGGCCAAAATAAATTTGAGTTATTGTTCTTGGGAACAATTGACTTCATTGACTTGGGTCATCAATTTGACGAGTCCCAGGGACCTACCTGTCTCCAGCTCCCCAGTACTGAGGATGACAAACACATGCCATCATGCCTGCTTTTTTCAAACAGTTTCTAAAAGATCAAACCCAGGTCCTCATCCCTGTGTGGCAAGCACATTATCAACTGAGCAGCACCCCTGCCTCAGCCCCTACACATGAAGTCTTTGTCCTCCAGATGTAGCTTTAGCACATCGGGGATCCTTGGCTGAACCAAGTTTTACCATCACAGTTAATAGGAGGTTGGTTTTCCAGTTGATGGTTTCGATCACATTTTTCAGAGGGAAAGGGCTTTCTCCTTTAAGGAAGCTTGTTCCTGTCTTCACTCTGTGTAAATGTGTGTATTTGTATCAGCCGGAGCCAGAAGAGGAGAGTGATGTCAGGGTGTTTATTCCACCATCCTTCCCTGCAACTTCACCACTGGCTGACTGGGGATCACATGGTCATTATGATATCCAGTGGCCCGAGGACAGCTCCATCATTGCCATTTCTGGAAATGAGTCTTTCCTGTCAGCCACACAAGCCTAGAGGTAGTTAGCGGTACCCCCCACTGTCTCTCATCTAGGGATACTAACTAGGGATATTAACACCCCGTGAGATTTAGTCTACACCTGCATCTTTGCTTTTAGAAAATGCACCTGAGGCAGTTGGGGTGGAAGGAACATTGAAAGTACAATCTGTCTCAACGACTCCAGGGGGAAAGAGAAGGGAAAATACAAAGAACGGGAGTGCAAACGCGGTTAAATACTCCCATTTAAGAAAATCCCCATAAAAGCAGTATGAGGTTTTTTTGAACTATTCTTGGAAAATTTCTGAAAGTCTGAAATGATTTTGAAATAAAAATGTTTCCAAAAGCCTTGCTCATTATAGAAATCTTGTTATGCCGAAATTTTAGTAAGACAGACTCGGTGGCTCTGTGTGCAAAGGACAAGCGAGAAGACCTAGGCTTGGATCCCCAGCACCTACATCAGAAGTCCAACACAGCATCACACTTCTGCAACCCCAGTGCTGGGGAGGAGGAGACAGGCAGATTCCAGAGGCTTGCGAGCCAACCAGCATACCCAATCAGTGAACTCCCGGCTCTGTAGGAGACCCTGTGGTTCACACAGAACTCTCCTCTGAGCAGAGCCCACGCTCTTGCCAGTAGCCCCTTACTCCTGCTCTATAAGTAAACCCAATAAAGTCACTGGTTCCCCGGGATGAACTTTGGTTTGCCTTTGGGACCTTATGAGGGGGTGGGTGAGCATTGCTTAGCATCCACCGGAGGGAGAAAACTCCCTGGGAAACAGCTAAGGTAAAGAAAGTAATATCAAAAGACACCCATCGTCAACCCCTGGCCACCACAAGCGGGTGCACAGGTGAATACACCCACACCCACATGCAAAATAAATAAACAAATAAACCTCCCCATCCAGGAATAGCCTGAGAGCACATTTGCTCATTGTTTTCTCTGTCTCTGTCTGTGCCCTGTGTGGAAGAAGGAAGGATGGACAAAGGGCATCTCTGCTGGGGGCATAGTTGCTTGATAGAGCCTTACCACAGAAAGGAAGGAAGGAAGGGAGGGAGGGATGGAAGAGGCTGTTTGAAATCTAAACTTACAACATGTCCCACGACCAAAAATAATATTCTAATATCACTAGCTTGTAGTGCTATAGTGTTGGGAGTGGTTTTTTTTTTTTCCCCAGTCCAATCTTTATGCAGGTCACTGAGTTCCAGCACGAACCATTGTATTCACTCTAGAAAGAGTGCATTCTTGTAGCAGAAGCTCCCTGACAACTCCCTTTCTAAAAGGGTTTTACTGTTGGAACCCCAAACACATGTAATTTTCTTCAGAAACTGTATATGCAAGCTTTTTATAGAAACCCACATTTTGCGGTAGACATTCAGGGGTGATCTTATAATAGTTCTGTTCCTGGTTCAGCAAAGTAAGAGCTGGTAATAATTTCCAAGAGGTTTCCCTCTGCATTAATCACTAACAGTGAAAACTCTTCCTCAACACAAAAACAGATGATGTTGTGTTCTAATATGAGTTGCTATAGCAACAATCTGTTCTGGGGTCACATATTCCATAACTGCAGCATAATAATCCTTAGATTTCTTTCTTTCTTTTTTTTTTTTTTTTTTTTTGGTTTTTCAAGACAGGGTTTCTTCTGTAGCTTTTGGAAACTGTCCCGGAACTAGCTCTTGTAGCCCAGGTTGGCCTCAAACTCACAGAGATCCTCCTGCCTCTGCCTCCCGAGTGCTGGGATTAAAGGGGTGCACCATCACCGCCCGGCTAGATTTCTTTCTTATGCTTAAAAACATTCCATAAATTGTCTAGGGTTGACAACTCCAATGTCTGTCAATGAAATGGTGCCTAAGGAAGGGAGGGAGGGAGGGAGGGAGGGAGGGAGGGAGGGAGAAGCCTGCATGCTAACATATAATGCCTGACAGGCATTATATCTACTGGTATAATAGTGTCACAAACATTGTGGGGGTAACCAGTGGCTTCATGATTGGATTTGAGACCTGCTCCACAGGAGAAGGTATTCAAGACTGGTACCATAAATGTAGTCTAAAGCCCATGGCTTAGGAAGTCATAGGCCCTGAGGGGGGGGGCAACTATTACTATTGTTTTGCTAAATGGACATGTTGCCAAACCGCCTTCTATGTTTATCGCAGTGGATTAGCACTCCTTGGCCAGTGAAGCTTCTTTCTGCAATGGGCAGCAGTTATGCAGAGACTCATGACCAATCAAAGTGCTGAGAATAAGACTGCTCACTGGGACATCTGTATCAACCTAACGAAGGCTCAAAGAGCATTGCAGAAGAGCAGACACAAAGGCTGTCACAGCCAGGGAGGTGAGAGAGCTAGAGAGAGCCCTGCAATGCAGCAGATGTGGACTCGGCCACACCACCAGCACCTTTGTCGTCTTTCTTGTTTCTTTCTTTGTTTGTTTGTTTCATAAGACATCATTTGACATCATTCTTATTCTTTTTTTTTTTTGATTTTTTTCGAGACAAGGTTTCTCTATAGCTTTGGTGCCTGTCCTGGAACTAGCTCTTGTAGACCAGGCTGGCTTTGAACTCACAGAGATCTGCCTGCCTCTGCTTCCCAAGTGCTGGGATTAAAGGCGTGTGCCACCACCACCAGGCTCTTAATCGTTTTTTTTTTACAATATATACTATGCCCCTTCAGCCTGATTCTTTTATTTCTGGGCAAGTTTTGTGTATGATATCGCTGAATATTTTTTATTCCACCTTTTAGAGTCTTCACTTCAAGACCATCAAAGAATTTTCTTCACTATCCATCATCTCTCTAGTTCATTACTTTTTTCTCTTTTCTTTGCACAAGTATAATTATCTCAAGACGCTCCACTAACACTTGGCTTCCAGCCAAGTGTATCAGTGTCTAACTATATGATTTGTTGCATAACTAATAGGGTTCATTTTCTTCATGTCTACAATGCCCCTTTTAACCATTGTCTTGTCTTAACTTATTATGTCAAGTATCTTATTATATTGAATTAATATTGTGTGAGTTCTCGTAATGCAAAACACTCATGAAGGGTATGCTCCTGTTTGAGAATGCTAATTTCTCCTCTGTTGCTAATTTTGCATGCCTTTTGCATTCTAATTATTCATTCAGTGTGGACTTCAGTAACTACTACTGGAAGATAGTATTTTGGGCTCTGGTAACACAGAAAATGCCTTTGCTTATAGTGTGTGTGGGTATGGGTGTGTATTCAAGCATGTGCATTTGAGTTTGCTAGAATATTTTAATTATATCATTTCTTTTCTTTTTTGTTTGTTTGTTTTGCTTTGTTTTATTTAGTTTTTTGTTTTCTGTACAACTGCACTGACTGTCCTGGAACTCATTCTGTAGACCAGGCTGGCCTCAAACTCATAGCAGTCGACCTGCCTCTGCCGCATGAGTACTGGAATTAAAGGTGTGCACCTCCATACCTGATTACTACATCATTTCTTACCATTTTTACTGGTGGTGATGAAACTGGGATGTGGGGCCAGGGAGGTGGCTCAACTCAGTGAATACGAGCACTTGCTTCACAAGCCTGGTGAGATGAGTTTAATCTCTAGAACCTACATCAAAAGCCAGATACAGTGACGCCATCTGTGATCCCAGCACTTCCTGGGAAGTGAAGTGGGAGACAGAGGTAGGAGGAGAGTCTGCTGGAGGCTCACAGGCCAGCTAGTCTGGAGCACACATCAGAGCCAAAACAAGAGCGATGGAGTTTGGAGAGATGGTTCAACAGTTAATACCACTGGCTGCTTTCCGTCTATGATTCTGCTAGAAGGCCATAACAAAGAATGACTCCTAATGACATATTGCTATGTTCTTAGATCAATGCCTTGCTCAGCTCTCGTGAGGGAAGCCTCTTCTTGAAGCGTGTGGGAATGAACACAGAGACCCACAACTGGGCAATGCGCAGAGAGTGAGAGACTTGGGAGCACTCGGTCCTTAATGGGATGTCTCCACCAAAGTCCCCCAGTCCCTGCTCAGGATCTATGTGGAAGAGGAGGCAGGAACACTGTCAAAGACAGAGGTGGTGGATGACACCAAGGAACAGTGTCTTCCAGACACGACAAAACTGAGACAGCATGCACAGACCTGCTGTCTCACCCCCTAAACAATATCCCACCCCCTAACCAAAAAGCTACTTGCAATTGATACCTACTAGGAAAGGAAAAAACATCCATTTTCTCCAATGGAGCATCATACATTCCAGGACACCCCCCTTCCGTGCCTAGGAGCAGTCAGCAAACACAAAACAGAGTCCATGCTTTTGGGGAGGGGTTTTTGTTTCATTTTGTTTTGTGGGGTTTTTTTTTTTGTATTATTCATTGTTAGTTTGTTTTGAGTTTTGTTTATTTTTGTTTTTGAGAGAGGAAACATGCAGTTGGGTGGGTAGGAAGATGGGAAGGATCTGGAAGGTTTGGAGAAGAAAAAGAATATGTTCAAAATATATTGTGTGGAAAAAAATAATAAAAAAAAAAAACAAGAGAGATTGTGCCTCAAGAAGACGAAAGGCAAGATCCTGTAGTTGGTTTTTTTTTTCTCTTTGTTCTTTGTGGGGTCCACCACCCAGCTCTCAAATAAATACATGGAGTCTTATTCTTACCTATGAATGCCTAAGCTTAACTTGTTTTATTTCTAGCCAGCTTTTCTTAACTTAAATTATCCCATATACCTTTTGCATCTGGGCTTTTACCTTTCTCTATTTCTGTATATCTTTTCTTCTTATTCCATGGCTGGTTGTGTGACTGGGTGACTGACCCCTAGAGTCCTCCCTCCTCCTTCTCTTGCTCCTCCCTCTTCTTCTCTACTCTCCTATTTATTCTCTCTACCTGCCAGCCCCGCCTTCTTCTCTCTCCTGCTTAGCAATTGGCCATTCAGCTCTTTATTGGAGCAATCAGGTGTTTTAGGCAGGCAAAGTAACACAACTTCACAGAGTTAAACAAGTGCAACATAAAAGAAGGCAGCACATCTTTGCATCATTAAACAAACATGCCATAGCATAAACGAATCTAACACATCTTAAAAGAATATTTCACAACAAGAACCAACTCCCAAAAGTTGTTCTCTGATCTCTGTGCACACACACAACACATAAACAAATAAAATTTAAAGTTGGGTGTAGCGGGGTGGTGGTGGTGCATGCCTTTAATACCAGCACTTGGGAGGTAGAGGAGTTCGAGATCAGCCTGGTCTACAAGAGCTAGTTCCAGGACAGGCTCCAAAGTTACAGGGAAACCCTGTCTCAAAAAAAAAAAAAAAAAAAAAAAAAAAAAAAAAAAAACCCTAGGATGTACTACCCAGGTGAGAATTAGTTTTTCTTGACTTGACTTTTTTCCACATTACTTGAGGCCAGTCTGAATTCCCATCAGGATTTTAGATTAAACTTTGTGTGTTAATATTGATCTGTTTTTCTGTAGCCTCAGGATAAAATTGTTATGATTAAATTTGTAGACTTCAACTTTACAAGTGGGAATTTAGGTTTTTTTGTTGTTGTTGTTGTTTTGTTATATTAGTTTTGTCTTTATAAATCATTTTAATTAAAATAATATAACTACATTTTTAATTGGAAAAAAAATAAAATTACCCATATATTGGGGAAAATACACACACGTATACACACACACACACACACACACACACACACCCCTATCATAGCTGAACTACTATCTAAAATTTTAAAAACTATATACCCAACAGAACCAGCCACTGTCTCTATGGTAACATATAAGAAGATTCATTATATGGTTCTGAAAACTCCTTATTGACTGTGAGCAAGCAAACTGCTGAGCTTTTCCTAATAGCCCCCTATAAATGATCAGTGCTGAAGGGCGTACCCATCTCTGGTGTATTCTGTAACAAACTCGACTATCTTTGCATGTGTGTGCAGGGAATGGAACCCGAGGCGCTGCACATACCTGGCAACTGCTCTGCCAACGTGTTACATCTCCAGCCCCAACCCTTAGTTTTATGCGTGGATGTTTGGCCTGTATATATGTCTGTGAATCACGTGCACGTCTGGTGTCCAACAAGACCAGAAGAGGACATTGGATCCTCTGGGACTGGAGTAACAGATGGTTGTGAACCACCATGTGCATACTGGGAACAGAACCTGGATCCTCTGGAAAAGCAGTCAGTGCTCTTAACCCCTGAGCCGTCTCTCCAGTCCCGACACAAACCTTATTTTCCAGTCTCTGTCCAAGTGTACATTTTATATTCCAAGCAGAAATGAGCCAGTCTTCCTTTTGATAGGAATCACATTAGTTTCTTCAGTGGGATGAAAAACAGTGCTACCCTGATTCAAAAATCAAATAATTCCCTCCTAGGGGGCCTCCATGTGAGGAGGAGGAGGCAAGATTCAGCTGGTTCATAAAAAGATCAGAAGACTTTAGGTATCCATAAAGAGACTTTTCACTCTTAAAGAGATCAGGTAGAGAATAACACCATGGGACTAGAGATGGGTCAGTGAACAAGATAGATTTCTCCTCACACGGAGTACCTGAGTTCGAATCCCCAGCACCTACATAGAAAACTAGGCATGGCTGCACATGCCTGTAACTCTAGTATTGAGGGATGGAAATAAGAGGCAAGTGGATCCTCAAAGCACACTGGCTAGCCAACCTAGCAGAAACAGGCAGCTTCCGGTTCAGTGAGAGACTGTCTCAAGGCAATAAGTAGAAACTGAAAGCAGAAACACCTAAGGTCCCCACCCTAGCTTTTGTCTGTGTTCTCATGAGTATATACACCTGCACAGTCACATACATACATACATGCATGCATGCATACATTATATATACATTATTAGTACAACACACACACACATACATACAAACGGAATCATAACGTCAACTTGAACTAAAGAATGTAACAAAAAGAAACAGTATGTCTGAGGTTCCTGGTTTTCAAGACAATAAGGGAAGTGAAAAGGAGTCATGCTTCCTCTTGTTTTTCAAAGGGTTTGTTCCAAAGTGTTAGAAGATTCAACAGTCTTTTCTACCTTTGAATTCTGAAGGAACAATTTTTATATAGATCTTTATGTATTGTGAAAAATCAAAAACAACAGAATAAACAACATTCTTGAAAGTCATCTTTTTGGTTTATCTTTGTTGTTTTTGTTTTGTTTTTGTTTTGTTTTTCGATTCAGGGTTTCTCTGTGTAACAGCCCTGGCTGTCCTGGAACTCACACTGTAGACCAGAATGGCCTCAAACTCACAGAGATCCGCCTGCCTCTGCCTCCTGTGTGCTTGGATTAAAGGAGTGCTCCACCACCGCTGGGCCTTCACACTTTGTTTTAACACAGGGTCTCACTAGTTAGATCATACTGGTCTCAAACTTGCAACGATCACCCAGTCTCTGCCTCGAGAGTGCAGAATTCAAGGTTATGCTGCTATGCCTGGCTTTCATTCTGTTTTGAGGTGGGGTATCCCTGCTTAGCCCAAGCTAACACTGAACTTGAGATCGGCCTGTCTCAGCCTCTTTAACACTGCTGTCATACCTGGCTCTACCACGAGAGGAATTTTTTTTTCTTGAGAGTGGAGGGCTTTACGGGGCAGGGTCACTCATAGTTGAGACTGGCCTCAACTCTGTATGTAGTGAGAATGTAACCTCTAACCCCAACCCTCCCCATTAACCATGATTAATGAAGCTGTTGTGTGCTTACCCCTTATTGCCCTTCTCACTGCTCCAGCCTCATGCTTTCCTCAGATTCCTTTTCTCTCTTGAGGATGTAACCACTATCTGCCACAAGCCATTGTTCTACAAGCAGTCTTGACAGCCAGCAGGTTCTGGTGAAGGTAGAACTGGTTTCCTTGATGCTCTCTCACTTCTTTAGAATTCCTCACTCACAGATACCTGGTCTTCCAGCCTCCCACAGCGTTGTCCAAGGGAGACTCACCTTCTCAAACATGGTCACCACTTTAAAACGAACTCTTTCGGGTCTGGAGAGATGTCTCGGTGGTTAAAGCGCTTACTTCTCTCATAGAGGAGCCAGATTCATTTTCAGCACCTAGATGGTGGCTCACCACCACCCATAACTCCAATTCCAGGGCATCCACCACCTTCTTCTGGCCTCCGTAGGTTCCCTCATGCACATAAACTCACACAGATAAATGTTCAAAGTGTCTCAGCAATAACCATACCTCTCTTTGGCCAGGCATGGCGATGCACGACTTTAATCCCAGAGCTCGGAGGGCAGAGGCAAGTGGATCTATGTGAGTTTGCAGTCTACAGAACCAATTTTAGGCCAGTTAGGGCTACATAGACTCAAAACAACCTCTCTTTTTCTACATAAAAAGAAAAAACAAAACAAGTCTTTCCTTAATGCTAAGTAATAAAAGGAACTTGCTCTCCTAATCCAGGGTCAGCAAGGCAAAACTATAAGGGGCTCTGGGGAAAAAAGATTTGGACCTGGGCCTGATGCCAGAACTGAGATGTGTAGGCAGGAAAAAGGCTTGACATCATGGTCAATAAACTGTTCCTCTAAGGGGCCCATCCTACGGTCAAGGTCAAAGAGAAACTGACAGAGGAACGCGTGAGAAACATCTGACTGTGTTGGTTTAGGTCCATGGCCAAGGATCTGCTCATCTGTCCTGGGGCTTCTTCTGATCTTTGAAGAGAAAGGCATGTCACAAGGTTGCGGGAGGGTAGGGACAGGCTGGAACCTGCTAGGGACCACAAGTCACTGTCTCTAGCCATGGACGAACCTCTGAGACAGGATGGCTGTTTTTTCAAGTTACTCTTTGGCCAATGGTTACCTGAAGCTGTACAGGACGAGAAATTCTGGAAATATAATTACCAGTGTAGTGTAACCACGCGGACAATAGAAGAATCCTGTGTAGTGCCCCTCAATGGATGTAAAATAAGTTACAATGTTGCTACTTTCTGCGGCTTCCCCTCCGGAGGTGTTAGTACTTTCCTTGCTGTAACAAAGTATCTTACAAAAGCAGCTTCAAAGGAAGGATTTGTTTTGGTTCTCAGTTTAAGGGGGTACCGTTCACATGGTTGGGGGAAGGTTAGGACAGTAGGGGGCTCCATGGTGAAAGTGTGTAGCCGTGATTCCTTGCTGCATCACATCTCAGCAGAATAGAAAGCAAGAGGAAGTGAGGTTGGGCTATGAAACCTTAAGACACCCCGGCCCAGTGACCCACATCTTCCAGCAGGGCTCCGCCTCCTAAAGGTTCTAAATAGAACCGCTATCTGGGGGCCAAGTGTTCAAACACGAGCCTAAGCACCAGGAGGGCAATCTAGGGAGACAACTTTTGAATATAAGTCTATGGCCCCGACAGGGCAATGAGGAAAATACAGAGAATAGACAGTTCCCTGGGTGTGAGCTGCTTCACCTGTCCCAGACCTTTGCAACTTGTCTACCAAGAGTTCCCAGAGGACACGAACATAAGCACAGTCAAAAGGACACTTGGGTCATGGCCCAAAGGAGGCCACCTTCTTGAAAATTATTATCCTGATATTCTTGCTTCTGCAAATCTCATACTTTGCACTGTGCTGTGCATAGGTTTATATTAGTGTGTTAGTGGCTTTTCCTCCCCCAAATGCTTCAGATATGTGCTGCAAGAGGCAATCTTTATCCTGTAGTTTCAAAATCCCAGCCCTGTATGTGTCCCCTGGAAAGTCTACACCCAACACCACTTTCCCGAAAAACTCAGAAAATGCTTCTGTGATCTGTTTAAAGTCTTCGAGGGCTGCCTGCAGCCGGCCAGATCCTCTCGTCTTTATAACTTAGATTGACAGCCTTGGTCATCAGATACTCTTGGATCTTATAAAATTTGTATTTTTATGTTATAATCAAAATATCTCCAGTTCTAAAGTTTTGGGAGTTTTCCTTCTGATTTCATTTCTTTTATTTTTAACTACATCTATTTATCATAGGGAGGCAGTGTACACGTGCTACATTGTGTATGGAACTCAGAGGACAATTGCCTAAATAGGTTCTCTCCTTCCTTCATACGGCTTCTGGGATTGAACTCAGGGCATCTGGCTTGACAACAAGAGACTTTTTACCTGGGAAGGCATTTTGCAGACATCCTTAAAATGTCTCTAAAAATATCAAGTGCCCGGCATTGTGCCCCTCGTCTTTCCTGGAACTCCTGGGTGACCTGGCCTGGAGCTGTTCTTTAATAATTCCCATTTCACTGGTAACTTAATGGGGCCAGGCTGTGTAACTGCAGAGCCTGTGTTGATTACTATTTTGTGTTTCAAACATTGTTGATTGGAACCAATGACTTTGTTTAAAAATCAATAAATGCTCTACTATTGCAGTGCTTATGTACATTTATCTACAGCACAAATATAGGTAAAGCAAAGGTTTCATACAACAATATTTATCCACACCATACATACAATTGCATTATTTGTATGTTTCATTGATTAAACTTCTTTTGGGGGTCCCATATATAAAATTCATTAACTCTCAATATATTGTAGCCTCGGTTTGAGAAAGCTTGTGCTCCTCAATAATACCAGTTAATATTTCTCAGTTCTTGGGGGCAAGGATAGGGTAGAGACATGAACCAATATAAATATTTTTAACTAAGTATCAGTTTCATCTGCCTCGCAACTGAAATAACATGGGATAGGAAACGTGTTATTTTAGAAAGGTGACATCAGCATTTGGTTTAATATTTTAGAGTATCTGCTTCCTGGAAAGAATCTGGGGAGAGCTTTGATTTTTCTACAATTTTGCCTTGAATAAGGCCAGGATTTCTCATCCTTTGTCGTGGTCCTTAAGATGAGGTATGAAAAAAGAAGAAAAGAAAAAAAAAGATGAGGTATGAAAACATAAAATTCACAGGCTGGGCATACAGCTCAGTTGGTAGAATGGTTGCCCAGCATGCACGAAGCCTTGGGTTCTATCCCCAGAACCACATAGAGGGACAAGCAGGGGGATCAGGAGTTCAAGGTCATACTCAGCTGTATAGTGAGGCAAAGGCCAGCCTAGACCACATAACACTCTATCTCAAAAAATAATTGTAAGGTGCTGGATGGATGGCTCGGTAGATGGAGACACTTGCTACTTTCATGTCTGATGACCTGAGTCCAAACTCTGAGACCCACATGGTGGACGGGAAAACTGGTTCCTGCAGCTTGTCCCCTGACCCCTGCACATGTGCTCTGGCACACACAAAGAAAGAGATGAAGAGACACACAAATGTTATATGTTTAAAATAATAAAATAACAGTTTGGTTTATAGTTTATGGAGTTTTCTTTTTACTTATTTTTAGTGTCACGATAGTAGTGATGGGGCTGTCCATATTATCAGGGTTTCTGACTTTCACAGTAAATATTCCAACAGCTTTAAAAGCCTCTGAGAAATCTTTGAACTGAAAGGGAAAGGGCCCTGATCCTTTTCTCTTTTACTTTTTAAGCATTTTTATTTCTTTATAATGTATATGGGTATTTGTCTGCATGCGTGTGTATGCACCATGTGTGTGCAGTGCTCTGGGAACTGGAGTTACAAACAATGTGACCCACCATGTAGCATAAATAATAAAAATCCAAAGACAGATATTGGGGTTTAACCTGAAGGTCAGAAAAGCAGAACAGCCAGCTACTGGCTCTTATCTCTACCTCAGTCTAAAATGGTGACCCTGCCTCCAGGAATGAGAGCTGTCTCCTCCCATCTTATCTTCCTCTCTAGTGCTGGGATTAAAGTTGTGCACCACTACCATCCAGCTTCTATGGTGAGCTAGCGTGGCTACTGAGATTAAAAGTGTGTGCTACCACTGCCCGGGCTGTAAGGCTGACCAGTGTGACTTTTACTCTCTGATTTTTAGGCAAGTTTCATTTATTAAAATACAAATGAAATATCATTTCACCACCATGTAAGTGCTGGGAACCTAACCCGGGTCCTCTGGAAGAGCCACCAGGGCTCCTATCATGGGAGCTAGACCTCCAGCCCAGCCTCCTGCAGCAAATCAGGAGATTCACGGTGACAACAGAGGTCCCCACAGACAGGGAGGACAGACCTCTTCTGTCACCTGTGCTATCGTCTCCAACCTTTCTGCTACTGGTCCTTCTTCTTGTTGTCGTTTTGTTGTTCAAACTCCTTTCTGGGGCCCTCACTGGACTGTCTACATTTAATTATCTTTTTCTACAACAGAAATCTCAGACTCTTTTCTGCAACCCTTGACCTCAGCATTTGTTGGCTACACCCCCACTCCCCAGAGCTCTGTGCTTCTTTACTCTGACTGGCCTAGGCATTCCACGGGGACCTGTGGCATTTGTTTCTCTTGACTTCATATGCAGCCAGGTCACTTATGCAATTTTTAAATGAAAAACATGCATTGACTTCCACACTTTTCATTGCATCCTGTAGAAAACTTTCTGGGATGTTAGTGTGGCTGGCTCACCTCAACCCCTCCCTGAGAACTGCCTTGTCCACATTATTATGGTCTGGATATGAAATGCCCCTTGCAGGCTTAGTGTTCTAGGTTCCCAACTGGTAGCACCATTTTGGAAGATTGTGGAAAATATGAGCTAGAACCTAGTTGGAGGAAATAGGTCATAAAAGGTGATCTATTGTTGAAGGTTATACTGGTCCAGTCCCTCCTTTTCTCTATCCTTCCTGGGGCAAAGCCCCTTTCTTGCCACATATTACCGCCACTATTTACTGCCTGTCCTATTTTGCTTTCCAGTTCTGTGATAAACACCATAACCAAAAACAACTTGCAGAGGAAAAGGTTTATTTGGCTTCTACTTCCAGGTCACACTCTATCAGTGAGGGAAGTCAGGGCAGGAACTGAAGCAGGAACCACAGAGGAATGCTGTTGCTGGCTTACTCACAGGCTCACAGTGGGCTACCAATGCACACACATCAAGCCCACCTGCCTAGGGACAGTACCACCCACGGTGGGCTCAGACTCCCACTTCAACTAGCCATCAAGAAAGTGCCCCATTGACCTGCCCACAGGCCAATCTAATGGAGGCAGTTCCTCAGCTGAGGTTCCCTCTTCCCTGTTGTATTGATTGGACAACCCAGGTAAGCACTGAGTAACCCTTCTAGAACTGTAAGCAGGATAATTCCTTCCTCTTTCTATGGTCGCCATTGGGTCTTCTGTCGCAGACATGCTTAGACCTTCTCAAAAGGACCCGGCAGTCACTCTGTCTTCCGGTGACCTGACTTTGACCTTTTCACAGTCTTGGATGGTTTTGTGTGCCAACTTGACTAGAGGGAGAGACAACCGGGTAGCTGGTGTGTCGCCTTATTGTCACCCTAACAAAAGGCATGACAGAGATCCTTTAAGGACTTACTTTAGCTCAGGGTTTTAGTTCATCACAGTAGAAAAGGAAGGCATGAGGGAGGAGATGCCCGGTCCATGACAGTAGGGGGTCTGAGGTGATAGCTTTTCCCGTCCTAGTGAATCAGGAAGCAGAGACCTCAGGCTGGAACCAGAAAGGAGCCTAATCTTCACAGGCCCTCCTCCAGCACCCTAGTTCTGCCACGTCAGGGCCTCATAAAAGTTCTACAACCTCCAAAACCAAAGCCAATCCTCCAACTGGGGACCAAGTATCCAAACACATGTTGCCGTGGGCACATTTACATCTGTGGTGGTCTGAAAGGGAATATCCCCCTTGGGCTCAGATATTTGAAGACTTATTACGAGTTGGTGGTGCCTTTGGGGGAAGTTAAAGAGGTGTGGCCTTGTGGGAGGAGGTGTGTCACTGGGGCTTTGAGAGTTAAAGGCTTGGGCCTCTTTCAATCCCTCTCTCTGCTTCATGCTCTCGTTGAAACGAGCTCTCCACTTCCCACACGGTCTCCACGCCTTAGCTTGCTACCATCCTCCCTACCATGAGAGACTACTATCCCATAAGCCCAGATAAACCCTTAGTTCTCTAAGTTGCCTTGGTTATAATGTCTCATCATAGCAACTAAAACGTAGCTAATATAACACCCAATCCCCAACAGCTGGTCCCGCGTTAGTCCTGGGTGTGTCTGCAGGGAAGTCTCTGTAGAGCCCGGCATTTGCCTCAATGAGCTGAGCGAAGACAGCACCCACATTCACTGTGCACCATGTGACTGACTGAGGTATTGGAGAGAATCAAAAGTCAGAAAAAGGAAGAAGTTGTTAGCGCTCCTTGGACTAGGAGATGCCAGTCTCCAGTCTTTTGATATCAGAGCACCAGGTTCTCAGCCTTTTGGCCTCTGACTAAGAGACACCTTTGGGTTTCCCGGGTCTCAAATCTTTGGACTTAAACAGAGCCATGCACCAGTTTCCTTGGCTCTTCAGCTTGCAGATGGTTTAGTGTGGGACCTCTCAGCTCCTACAGCTGTATGAGCCAATTTCTCTAACAAATCTTTTCTTGTATGTCAGGACACCCATGCAATGCATGACATCATTTCCATCAATGATGAGTCAAAAGCACAAAGGGGTTCCTATATGATTATGATGGAGCAGAAATACTCCTATTCGAGCATGGGCATGGTGGTAACACAGTAAACCCAGCACTTGGAAGGGAGGAGCAGGAACTCAAGGTCGGTAGCCCTCAGATAAAGTGTATGTGAAGCCATCTGACACAGGAAACCTTGTCTCAAGCCCCATTCCTTCAAAACCCCACAGTAGAGCATCTGACTAATGTATATAAAGGCTTCGGTTCCATCTCTACCACTGGGGAATAAAAATCCATCATCTAGTGTCTTTATCTTTAACTATCTAGTGTAATTATCTTTAACTGTCAACTGGACAGGGCCAGTTGTTGGAAGAGGTGTCTCAACAGAAGAATTGACCAGAACAGACTGCCCTGTGGCATGCCTGTCAAGGATTGTCTTTCCTTCTTTTTTTTTTTTTTTTTTTTTTTGAGACAGGATTTCTCTGTGTAACAGCTCTGGCTGTCCCGTCCTGGAACTCACTCTGTAGACCAGGCTAGCGTCAAACACACAGAGATCCACCTGCCTCTACCTTCAAGTTCTGGGATTAAAGGTGTGAGCCACCACCGCCTGGCCAAGGAATTGTCTTAATTGATGGAGGAGGACCCAGCCCACTATAGGCAGCACAATTCCATGGGCTTGAGGTCCTGGGATGTATGAGAAAGCTGGCTAAGCCTCAACCTGCAAGGCATCAGGAAGGAGCCTCTCCATGGTTTCTCCTTGAGTCCCTGCCCTTGCTTCCTGTAGTGACAGACTATATCCTAAAAGCTGAAGTAAACTATCTCCTCCCTTACGGTGCTTCTGGTCATGAAACTGGTTACAAGATGACCCTTTAATGGCGTCACTACCATCACAAAGTCATAGAGTGACCACACCTTATCCGTGTGTTTTGGTGAGGATAAGCAAGTCTCCTGCACTGGCTGTAAAATAAAAGTGCATATGTTATTTGCCGTGGCCAATAGTACTTGGTCACGGTAATAAATGGTGCTCCTGGTTGATCTATTAACGAAAATAAGAATGAGGCATGACTAGTCATTGAAAGCATCTGTCAAATTAACTCCTTCAGAAAAAGTGAGTTTTAAATTTTTCCCTGGGAAAGGAAAAAAAAACCCTCTTTTCCTTCAGTTTAAAATTATGCAAATCGAGATGGAGAGATGGCTCGGTGGTTACGAGTATGCCCTGCTATCCTAGAGAACCAGGGTTCAATTCCCTAGCACGCATTTCAGGTGGCTCACAACTCCCTGTAACCCTGGCTCTAGAGGACTCTACATCTCTGGCCTCCAAGTGCACACATGCACATGCATACACACATACACACACAAATGAAAAACTAATAAAAATTTGAAAAAAAATGCTATGCCAGATCTTTTTTGTTGTTGTTGTTTTGCCTAATATATGTGAATACAGTGTGTGTGTGTAGCTGGCCGCCCAGGAGGCCAGAAGAGGGTACTGGGTCCCCTGGAGGTGGGGGTTGGTAAGCTACCTTGTGGGTTCTAGGAATCAAACCCATATCCTCTGCAAGAGCATTAATGCTTTTATTTTTCTTTTTTGAGACAGAGTCTCTCAACATAGCCGTGGTTATCCTAGATTTCACTACGCAGACCAGGCCAGCCTTGAATTCACGGAGATGCACCTTTCTCTGCCTCCCAAATGCTGGAATTAAAGGCTTTCACCACCACACTTGGCCCTATGAAGTGCTCTAGACCATGGAGCCATCTCTCTAACACCTGAACCAAATCCCTTTTAGTGCCAAATAATTAATGGAAAATTCATGGCGCTAGACCCAAGAGGCTAGTGAGGACCCTAGCGGAGCTGATGCCCGAACTCTTTAAATTGGGTAATCAGAGGCTGGCGAGTCTATCTCAAACAAAACAAAACAAATATTGGGTAGTCTGCGAGGGTCAATTCAGGAGCTCCTATCCAGCTATCCCCAGCCCCTTCTCAAACTGCCACTGCCATAGCCCATCCGCTTGCCTTCCTGGATCCCGAGTGTGGATGTCCAAAAACAAGTTGTCTCCCCCTTTGAATCCAGTAACAGTGCCTGCCTTTCAAGAGTCAAGAGAACATGTGTGCGCTGACGCTCTGTAAATTGCAAACTTCCAGGCAGCACATCATTATCATGTTAGTAAATTATACACACAAGGACACATTCAACAGGAACGAAACAGCTGCCGCAGACAACTGCAGAATTTGTTCGCCGCAGCAGATTTTTGATGGCTCTCTGAGATCAAAACAACTGAAGGTTTAGTCACTCCAGGACTAAACCCATATATTAACATCGCTCCCAATCGTTCCAGGATTCTATTTATAGATGCACTGATCGTTAAATGCTGTTGGAACACTTGGCTGTTAAATCGCTTGGCGCCTCGTGTGGATCGCGTGGCTCAGAGGAAGCCCGTGTGGTTTATGAGTTTGGCAGCTCATAACCGCAGGGCTTCACCTATCCTCACACACTAGCTCTGGTCACCGTGGAAACTGCTCTATTCTAGGTGCAAAGCTCAGAACACCACAGTTGGTACAGGTTTAACTAGCAGCTGTTTTCTCTGTTGGTTATTATTTAAAAAAAATCAGTGCCTCTGAAGCATCTTAAAGGAGTACCCACAGTGACGTGCTTTTATTTTATTTTGCTCTGTTCTGGCTTTTGTTTGTTGTTTTTGAGACAGGGTTTCTCTGTGTAGCCCTGGTTGTCCTGGAACTTGCTCTGTCGACAAGGCTGGCCTCCATCTCTTGAGTGCTGGGATTAAACGCATGGAGTTTTAAAGGTCTTCGCGGAAAAAATTAATACGAGTAACTGAGGGTAACATAAAATGAGAAAAATAAGAGATAAAAGATTAAAGAAGGGTTGGGCATGGTGGCACACGCCTTTAATCTCAGCACTCGGGAAGCAGAAGCAAGCAAATCTCTGAGTTTGAGGTCAGCTTGGGCTACACAGTGAGTTCCAGGGCAGCCAGGTCTACACAAAGAAACCCTGTCTCAAAAGATAAAAAACATTAAAGAAGGAAAGAAAGAAGGGGAAGAAAAGATAAAGATTAGGAGAAAGGAAATTAGAAGATTACTGGCCCATTTTACAGATGAGAAAGCTGAGGCCAGAGGTTACATAACTGTATTATGTGTCACTTTAACCAGGACACCTGACAGAAACAACTAAGAGAAGAAACACTATATTTGGCTTAAAAGCTGAACGTGCCATCTTCAGGCCTCTCCCTCTCCCTCTCCCTCTCCCTCTCCTCCCTCTCCCTCTTCCTCTCCCCCTTCCTCTCCCTCTCCCTCTCCCCCTCCCTCTCAGCAGCAGCTTCTGTCTCTCCCTTCCCCCCACTTCTCCCCTTATCTTGCTGCCTTGGGTTAGCTGGACCTGCCACCACCATCTCACATAGCAAAATTAGGAGAACAGCATTGGGCTTCAAGTTATGAACACCAGCTGGGTTAGCCTGCGCTGCTTCCTGACATGTAGAATGCATGCTGTTCTTTCCAGTCTTCTTGTCTTAGTCACTGTTCTGCTGCTGTGAAGACATACCACAACCAAGGCAACTCTGTAATGGTCTGTTCTGTCTCTTTAAGAGACAAACCATACCCACCTCCCTCCCTGTCAGGCTGAGGCAAGTTGATCTTCAGCTTCCAGCCTGAGTTCCTCCCTTTTCCATCCCCCCTCTCGAAGAGGCAGCCGTCTCCTCTCTCTCTGTCTGTCTCTCTCTCTCTCTCTCTCCCTCCCTCCCTCCCCCCCCCCCCCCTCTCTCTCTCTCTCTCTCTCTCTCTCTCTCTCTCTCTCTCTCTCTCTCTCTCTCTCTCTCTATCTCTATCTCTCCCTCTCTCCCTGCCTCCCTCCCTCCCTCTCTGATCTTCTCCCCTTCTCCCTTTCCCTTCTATAACCACTAAATATATATCCAACCTCACTCTGCATGGCATGCCTATCTGTCTGTCTCTCACCGTGCCGCACGATTCCCTGCCCAGGGAACCGGACCAGCGGAGATCTGCGGCGTGGTCTCGGGTGCCGTCCCTGCTTGGGACTGGCTGCTCTCGGGACCCACAACCCACTGCAGGTACTCAGGGATACACAGCATTTTTATTAATCCATTTTAAGCTCTTAGAATTTAGTTTCAGAGGTCTAGTCCATTTTCATCACGGTGGGGAGCATAGCAGGTATGGCGCTGGAGCAGCAGCCAAGAGCTGCATACTGATCTTCAGGTTTCAGAGTCCTAGCCAGCTGGGCCTGGCTAGGACTCTGAAACCTCAAAACCCACCCCCAGAGTGAGCACTTCCTCCAACAAGGCCACACCTCTTAATCCTTCTAAACCTTTCAAAAGTTCCACTCCCTGGTGATCAAGCATTCAAATACATGAGTCTATGGGGGTCATTCTCTTCAAACCATCATGGTCCTTCTTTGCCCAAAGTGCCAAGCATTTTCAACTGCCTGCTTGGTTCTACATCCACATGTCCATTGGGTGTAGTATCCTTAGTGAGGTTTACTGGACTTCAAGAGCAGAAAAGGGGTATTCTCTCTGGAAATTGTGTAATGAAAAGTAATTGTTGGATTGGTAAGTGACTTCAACAGATAAAACGCTTGTTCGGCAAGCCTGATGACCTGACTGACCCCAGATACCCACCTAAAACTGAAAGGAGAGAACTACCCTACAGATCTGACCATCCTCCAAGTCCACACATACCTGCCCACATGAACAGCATACACACATAAATACATACCCACACAAACAACAACACACACACATACAATACACACATGCCCACACAGACATATACACATAAAAAACACACTCCTATGGACAATGCACACACACACACACACACACACACACTCACAAATAATATAAGTAAATGCACCATATCAGGGAGGTAGTATAACACAGACAGAATATCCGTTAGTTAGCCAGGCGGTGGTTCCCGCACGCCTTTAATCCCAGCACTTGGGAGGCAGAGACAGGTGGATCTCTGTGAGTTCGAGGTCAGCCTAGTCTACAAGAGCTAGTTCCAGGACAGGCTCCAGAGTTACAAAGAAACACTGTCTCAAAAACACACACACACAAAAAGAATATCCATAATATCCGTTAGTTGACTGACTAAATCTTAAGTCTGCCGCATGCTGAGCTGAGGGGCTTCCCAGCTTTACCTCTACTGGGTCCCTATTTCATCTTTGTACATGGAGATGATGGGGTTGAGGAAAGGACCTCAACATCTCTGTGAAGGTCCCCTGAGAGGTATAATAAATTATGGTGCCTCCTAAGAGATCATCGCCAGGACTCCGCATGGTCTAGACTGCCCCCAAATAACTCTCTCTGCTCACTGCACCGCTGGCCCAGCTGCCCTGAGCATTGGGTGTCACAGCCCAAAGGAATTCTGTGGTTTCCTAGGTAGAGTCTAACGTAGCTCAGCTTAGCCTCAAGCTCACTATGCGGCCGTCCTGGTTATTTTTCTTCTGGTTGTGGTGAAACACCCTGGCAAAAGCAGCGTAAAGAAGGAGGATTTACTCCAGCTCCTGGCTTGAGGTGGCAGTTGGTGATAATGTCTATTAGGAATTTTTCCTAATGAAAGCTCTCTGCAGACGCAAAATCCCAATCAAGCCAAATCACAGGCCAAATTAAGAAATATCCAGATTTAATGGGATTCCTGCGCTCTCGGAGGTGGCCCGATTAGGAAGAGGGGGTGGGCACGACACCACGTGTTCCTCTTTTGGGAGTTCACTTAAATACCCTGTGGGAGTACTTAACTGACCCCTCCCTGGCATGCTGGGATTTGGAGTCCAAACCAATACAACTCTCAGGCCTGGGGGCCAGGATAGTTGCGAGGGGCTGGGGTCTATGCTCCCAACTTAACATTGAGGAAGTGACAGCAGCAGGATCTTGAGGCAGCTGCTCACAGGAAGCAAAGGGCAATGATGTTTGAGCTCAGCTCATGGTCTCCTTCTTAGATAGTCCAGGGACACCTGCAGGAGCAGGCTCTTTTCAGCTCAATTAACCTAATTAAGATCACTCCCCACAGGCATGCCCAGAGCCGGCCTCTCAGGTGGTTTTGAGTTCATTAAGTTGGCAATATTAGCCACCACAGCAGCTGAAGCTAGACTTGACCTCCTGATCAAATGACTTCCATCATTTCCAGTGTTTGGAGCTTTCTAGTTTTTAGGTTTTTGAAAAAAGGATCTTACTGCGTAGTAGAAGCTGACCTCAAACTGCCCGTTTTTCTACTCTATACACCTAAGTGTTGCAATTAGAGATGTGTACCACTGCTCTGAACCCATGGGATTTTTTTTTTTCTGAGAGAGGGTGTTGGCTGCCTTGGAGCTCTCGGTGTGTAGATTAGATTGGTGCCACAGAGATGAACCTGGCTCTGCCTCCCTCTGCTGAGATTCAAGGTATGTGCCGCCATGCCTGCATTCCAAGTGAATCTTAAAAACATAGCTTTCACTCTACTGTGATACAGTGTTGGGAGGAGAGGCCGCTTGTTTGTCCCAGCCGCCTGGCTAGCTTACACCTGAAATAACCACACAGAAACTGTATCAGTTAAAACACTGCCTGCCATTAGCTCTGACTTCTTATTAGCTAACTCCTACATATTAGCTCAACCCATCTCCATTAATCTGGGCATCACCACATAGCAGTGGCTTACTGGAGATTCTAACCAGCGTCCATCTCAGGCAGAGGATCCATGGCTTCTCTGACTCTGCCCTTCTTCCTCCCAGCCTTCAGTTCTGTTTTCTCTGCCTACCTAAATTCCACCCTATCAACTAGGCCAAGGCAGTTTCTTTATTCATTAACCAATGAAAGCAACACACAAACAGAAGGACCTCCTACACCAATACAGATGAAAAATCCTAGCTGCTCTGGAGGCTGATGAAGGGAGACTGCAAGCTCAATGCTTACCCGGGCTACAGAGTGAGTTCAAGGCCAGCCTAGGCACTTAGTGAGACCCTGTCTCAAAATAAAACAAAAAGAGGGCTGACAAGATGTTTCAGTGGTTAAGAACTCCTACTGCACTTTCATAGGACCAGAGTTTGGTTCCCAACAGCAACATGTAGCAGCTCATAAGTGCTTATAACTCTGATTCCTCTAGCCTTGGTGGGCACCTGCACCCACATGGCACACACTCACACAGCCTCACACACATGCGTGCAAATAAATACATCTTAAAACAGCAATTAATAATAATAATAATAATAATAATAATAATAAAATAATAAAAGTAATAAGACTGAGAGTGTAGTTCAGTGGCAAAACACTTGCCCACACTCCAGTACCAGTCTCCAGTACCAAAAAAATTAAAGACCATTGGTAGTTTAATGGTAGAATTCTTGCTTCCCAAAAACTAATTAAGACCTTGGCTCTCTCAGGCTGTATGTGAGTGGAAAATGGGCACAAAGGAAGTCTGAGGTCAAATGAGTTTGGGAAACATTGGGTTACCTAACACCGAAGCAAGTTTCTTTACTTCAAGGCCTGTTGGAGCATTGAGCAGAGCTGTGCATTTCATAATCCGGTAAGAGACAGAATGTATAGCATTTCATAAATGCTTTTGTCCTGGGAGACCTTTCTCAGCTGGCAAGCCTGCCTTAGGAGGTGAGGCTTCTGTCCACACGGTGCTGAAACCACACACAACCACCCGAGGTCAGGTTGGGCTGCTCTGCCCAGGGCAGTAATTCCGTGGGAAATAGAGGCAACAGGATCAAGAGTTCAAGGTCAGTTCGAGACCAGCCTGGTCTACAAGAGCTAGGTCCAGGACAGGCTCTAGAAACTACAGGGAAACCCTGTCTCGAAAAATCAAAAAAAAAAAAAAAAAAAAAAAAAAAAAAAGAGTTCAAGGTCATCTCTGGCTACACCTTTTATGTGAAGCTGATTTAGGCTTCATGAGACTGTGACTCAAATAAACAAGAACCCCAAACAAGAAGACCCAACCACGGCTGGACTCAAACCCTAACTCTTAATATCCACCCTGAGTATAGTACTTTACTATGGGAATTCACCTTCCTCTGTCTCAAAGGATGACTTAGAAAGCACAGACTCTGCTGCTCTGCAGTCTGCCTTGGTGAGCCTGAAAGGAGATGGCCACCTTCTCGGGACTCCATGCCCCCCTTCCCCATCCTCAGCTAGCCTCAGTGCAGGCTGGCGAGCGTAACCCCTTTTCCCTCTCAGCCAGGTCTTCCAGCTTACAGTTCAGTAAATTTCCAGAGAGTAAATTTCCTGGATCTTGCAATTGCCAGTTTGTATGCTAATGAGGTTTTTTAAAACCCCATGATGAGTTTTGAGATTCTAACTAAGGTAAGGTCAGAGCAGGATCCAAGCAAAAGCCTGGGCAAAGTGACAGGAGAGGTGGGGGTGGTAGGGGAGGGGTGGGGAGGTGCTGGGAACAAATGAGCCCTTCCTTTCTCTTGCCCACTTTCATCTCAGGCTTGTGAATGTTTCTGTTTCAAAAAGGAAGCAGGTTAGGCATGGTGATGCACTAATCTACTCGGAGGCGACAGCAAGAGAATCAGATTCAAGGACTTTTTTCTATGTATTGAGTTTGAGGCCAGCCCAGAGTATGTGAGGAGCTGAGGGACTGGGAGGAGGGATTGAACCTATAGCAACACATGCTAGCAGTCACTCTCCTACTTGCTGTATCCTCAACCCTCTTCACTGTGTCTACATGTGTCTGTCTGTCTATGTGCACTGGTGACATGTGTGCATATGCATGTAGAGACCAGAAGTTCAGCTCAGAAGTCATTCCTCAGTGGACATTGACCTTGAATTTTGAAACAGGGTGTGTAATTGGCCTAAAACTCACCCAGTAGACTTACTGGCTAGTGAGTGAGCTCCAGGGATTTGTCTGCTTCAGCCTTCCCAGAGCTGGGATTACAGGCAAATGTCACCATGAGCATCTTATGTAGGTACTAGAGATCAGGTCTCCAGACTCACACAGGAAGCCCTTAGCTGACTCCCATATATCCCAAGCTCCATCATTTCCACACAGGATCTCATTTTGCTCCGTATGGCCTTGAACTCACTCTATAAATACAGTATGGCCCTGCAATATTTTTTTAGATTTATTTATTTTACTTTTATGTGTATAAATGTTTCTTATGAATGTATGTATGTGTGCTACATGTATGTCTGGTACCAGAAGAGGTCAGAAGAATGCCCCAGGTCTACTGGTACAGATAGTTGGGAACCACTGAGTCTTCTGGACGAGCAGCAAGTATTCTTAATCCCTGAGCCATTTGTCCAGCCCCTGGCTTTGAACTCCTAATCCTCCTACCTTGCCCTCACAAGTACTCGAGTTCATGATTTGTGCCACCACACTCAATCCACCAAGTCTTTACTAACTGCCAACTGTGAAACAGATTCATGTTGTCTGAAAGTCAGAGAGTAGCTGACCGCACACTAGTACATCAGACTGGGATCAATTCTAGACAACCCCAGAGCCTCATCAGCTCCTCCAGGCTGTCTGTTCCGCTGCAGTGTGGGAAACAAAAGAACGTTCTGCAATGTAAGGTATCTGGTCAGTGCAGCCCTGCCCCTGCGGCACTGTGGCACGTGCTTAAATCTGAAGATGGAAGTAGGTTTGCCTTTCATTCCACACACTTGAAGGGAGCAGGTTCTGGAGCCAGCAGAAGGATGGCTCAGGTCCCCTGAGAGAGAGCAAGGTGGACCATTGCCTGGGAGGTAGGGAGGCCTAGATGTGTGGGCAATTCACAGAAAGGCAGGAAACTCGATTTTGTTTGTTGCTTATTTTTCCTTCAGGGTATTGGGGATGGGGCGAGATTGAAAAAGAGAAGCAACATGATGTGGAACAATCTTTGTACACTGTAAATATGTATTTCTCTCGTTAATAAAAGGCTGATTGGCCGATATCTGGGCAGGAAGAGGTTGGGCGAGACAGCCTCACACAGAAAGAACGCTGGGGAGAGGAAGGGCAGAGTCTGGAGTTGTTAGCAGCCACAGAGAGAAGCAAGATGAGCAAAGAGGAGAAAGGATACCGAGCCACATGACAAAACATAGATAAGAAATATGGGCTAATTTAAAATTTAAGAGTTAACTAGTAATAAGTCTAAGCTATTGGCTGATCATTTGTAGTTAATATTAAGCCTCTAAGTGTTTATTTGGAAGCTGCTAGTGGGACAGAAACATCAGCCTACAGTAGTGTGCTGTAATAGGTTCTGTCAGTCCTTGCCTGGTCTTTGACAGGCTGGGGATCTCCAGTTCTTCATCAGGAGAAGGCAAAATGGTTGTTTTAGTGGAATTATTTTAAGTATGATAAGACATTATTAAAATGGATGATGATAGCTCACACCTCTTATCCCAGAACCTGGTGGGGCAGAAACAGGCAGATATCTATGAGTTTGAGGCCAGCCTGGTCTTCAGAACTAGTTCCAAGACTTTATAAAAAGAGACCCTCTTTTGTGGGGGGAAGTACCATTATCAACACAATGTATTCACAGTGTGGGCTGACTTTCACCACACTTTAGACCCAGAACATTTCACTATCCCCAGAAGAAGTCACGTATTGCCAAGAAATCATTTCTCATTTCCAACCCCATCCCCCAAGGCAGCAAGCAGCTGGCCTTCTGTCTCAATCAATTGTGCCTGTTCTGGCTGTCTCTATCAACCACAATGTGTGGCCTTTTGCATCTGATTCCTTTCAGTTGGAACAGCATTAATGAAATTATTCTGTATTGTAGCAGGAATCAGTACCTCTTTAGTTTTTAGGACTGAACACACACTATCCCACTGTTATGGCGGTACATGCCATAGACACATGCTGAAGATTGGTGGGGCAGGAGGAACATGAGTTCAAGATCAGCCTGAGATCGACCTTAACAGAACAAATGCATAGACACAGACATATATCCTACTGTAACAATGTGCCCACGTTTTCCTCCTTATCAGCTGATGAGATGGTAGACATGGATCTCTCCAGATTTGGCCTTAGGTCTTCAGTCTCTCTACATCCTACTGCTACAGAAGGTTGTTTGGTTTGGTTGGTTGATTTTGTTTTAGTTTAGGTTTTGGTTTAACAGGAGAGAGTTTGGTAATTAAACTTTCTCTTTTTTGAGAGCGGTCTAGCTGTGTTGCCCACACTGATCTTCCGTTTCTGAGCACAGTTAACATCCTGTATTCTGCCCTAACCTCCTGATGAGTTTCACTGTCTCCCCTCCAACCCCAGGCACAGGGCGTCAAACAGAAGGCTCTTTCTTTGTTATTTAAAACAGGGTCTATGTAGCCTGGGCTGGCTTTGACTCTTTGCAATCTTCTGAGAACTTGAAAACACCATAAGGAAGTAGCTTGGCTGATAGAGAATCTGCCTACCATGGGCAAAACCCTGGGCTCAATCTCTAGACTGATATAAAGTCAGGTGTTATGGGGCCTGTCTACAATCCTAGCCTTGGGAAGTGAAGGCAGGAAGATCAGAAGTTCAAGGTCAGCCTCTGCTATCTAGTGAGTCTGAAGTCAGCTGGGCTAGAGAACCTGTCTTGAAAGGAAAAAAATGTGAATGTTACCATCCAGTATTCACTTTTTTTTGATTTATATCATTTTATTTTCCCTGATGCTGGAGATTGAAAGCAGGGTTTGAGCTGCTAGGCAATCACTCTAGCCCTGAGCTAAGTCACATCTGCAATCCTTTTCTTCTAAAGAAAGCTTTCTCAGAAACGCACTACAGTAAGACACACACATACACACACATAAAAAAAAACTTACAGAGGTATTGAAAAATGTCTTGGGGCAAAATAGAATAAACTTTTGTTCCTATGGCTTTGTTGATCTCCCATGCTTGGACCGAGATCCCATCTGAGAGTCATCTTCTCACTGACTCTGTTTTAGTGAAGACCTGAGATTGCCCAGCTTCCGTCTGTGTTTGGTGACTGAATTTCACTATGTAGTCATGACAACCTCCTGAGTTGTCAACACACCCAGATTCAAGTTACTGGACGTGGTGACCCAAGTCCATAACCCCAACACTTGAGAGGGTGAGATGGGAGGACTTCTGAGAGTTTGATGCCAACTGAGTACAAGCAAAACAAAACAAAGAAAGAAACAACAACAACAACAAATTCAAACAAATGTGAAATCAAACTGGTACCGAGGAATCACCTAGCTGTCATCAAAATGAAGTTGCTGAAAACTGACCCTAAACCAGTAGAACGGGATGAACTCTGGAATTTGCATCTTTTACATAGTGCCCAGATCCTATGGATACCCTATAACTTGAGAACCTCTGAAGTGGGAAAGGCTGAGAGGTGAGGGGTTGGAGAGTAAATGAGTGAGACTAATGTTGGCCAACAACCCACTCTCTTCCCGAGGCATTTGGGGTCCCTTCTGCCCAGTTCATTCCCGAAAGGAGTTGGGATCCAATAGCCAACGAGAGCTAACTCGAGGTCATCTTGGCATCAGTCCTGTGTACAAGACTGTGTAGACCAGTGTCCTAAGGACAAGAGCCCTCTTATGCCCCTTGGGAACTGTGTACAGTGTTTAGACATTTCCAAGGGCTCTCCGTGTTCTCCATGTTTAAATAGCACTTGTTATGGTCAGTTTTCTGAAATTAGAAAAATTCAAAAAATAGTCAATCTGTCACAAACAGGCAATGACTGTTTCTGTGAGTTCAACCATCAGCAGCAAAGCCCTCCTTTGTGCTAAGAATTTGCTATTTACTCTGGGAATCTTGCCTGGTTTTCTGTTAATTTGTCCACACACAGTTTCTCCTCCCGGCCTTGTGACTCTATAAAGTTTTTCCAGCTGGGTTGGGGAACAAGGGAAAATGTGAGAGGTAGACCCAACCTCCTATGTGCACTGGCCTCCCTTGACCATTCAAAGGCTCCCTACTTCAACCACTTCCAGGGTAGGAACCCCCCCTTTACAGGCCCTGCTGAGGTTCACCCAAGAAAGCACAAATATCTGATTGTGACTTCCACTGTTGCATAACAAATATTGCCCAAACCTTCTACATTTTACTGCTCCTTCTGCTGGCAGCTCATCTATATAGGCTGAGACACAACAATGGGGGCAGCATCTGGGGACTTTACCTACCCAGCTGAGAAGTTCAGTATGACTCTTCATATAGCCGCTACATTGCTGAGGGGACATGGGCTGTGGAGAGGCATGTCTACACCTGGCCTCCTGGTGTGGACCTCTCGCAGGGCAGGGACTGGCGCTGGAGAGGTAGAATTCTAATAGCATGTGTCCTAAAGAGGGACCCGAGCCTGTGATTACTGCACTCGGGAACGAGGAGGCCGGACCGGTGTGTAATCTGGACGGTGAAGTGAACAAGTCAGCCTGTGTTGCGCAGCAAGACCTTGGCTTAGGATCCACTAATTATTTGTTGCTTTAAAAAAAGATTGACTCTATTTTATGTGTATCAGCATTTTGCTTGGATGTATGCACCCCATGTGTGCCTGGTGCCTGTGGAGCCCAAACAAGAACATTAGATCTTCTAGAACTGAACTAATAGACAGTTGTGAATCACTATGTGGTTCTTCTGGAATCAAACCGGGGCGGGTCCTCTGCAAGAACAATAAATGCTATTATCACTGAGCCATATCTCCCGCCCCCACTTGTTGATTTAAAATAATTTTTCCTACAATATATTTTCACCATATTTCCCCTCCCCCAGTTCCTCTCAGGTCCTTCTCAACTTCCCTCCCCACCCAACTTCATTCTCTCTTACTCTCACAGGAGTATGCACACACACACACACACACACACAGACATATGCACTCACACACACACTCACACACACATATGCACTCACACACACACACACTCACACACAAACAACCCCCCCACGCACACACACACACACACTCACACACACACACACACACACACACACTAACAAAAACCCCACACACCTAGCAGTGGTGGCACACACCTTTAATCCCAGCACTCAGGAGGCACAGGCATGTAGAGCTCTGAGTTCAAAGCCAGTCTGGTTTTACAGAGTGAGGATAGCCAAGCCTACACAGAGAAACCCTGTCTCAACCACCCCCCCCCAAAAAAACCAACAAAAAATGAAAATCAAAACAAACTAAAAAAAAGAGAAAAAATACCCCAATAAAACAAAACAATTATATTAACACTCCTCTCATCCCTAAACCCAAACAATATAATCTCACAAACTCACCTTATAATTTCGTTTACAAAGGAAAATTCCTTATAATAAATAAGTTTTAAAAATTTAACTAATTAAAGTAAAAAGAAATAGGGAGCGCTTCAAAACACTAATTTGGAATTCAACATCAGCACTCTGGCCTTGGCCAAGTAACTTAATGTCCTGAAAATGCAGCTTTCCCATCCACCAAACGAAAAGAAAGCCTTCCTCATGGGATCAATAGGAGAATTCAGTGAAGACAGAATGGCTGTGTGCATAAAGCCCTTGACACGGTGCTCCGTAAACAGCAATGGAGTATGGGAGCGAACATACTAATTTTGAGAGTAGTATGGCTAGCCCTTAGCCTTGAGAATTTTGTGCATTTCTCTGGAGAAACCCCAAAGTATGAACTGTAGAGAGCATGGTAGACTCATATATCCCCCCCCACACATGCGTGTGCCATACACACACACACACACACACACACACACACCCCTCCTTGCAGAAAGCAGTGTTAACTTCCCTGCCCTCTGACAGCTTTGGGAGGAGGATACATGACAGTATGTTGAAGGATGTCTGTTCCCAGGAAGGCTGGCAGTTCTGATTCCTCTTCTGAAAGCGTCATCAGAACACAGCTGTTCTGTATGGAGAGGCTCCACGTGGAAAAGGAGGACTCCTCTGACCACAGCACCAGCTGTCAGCCTGCTGAGAGAATCGTTTTGGATCCCACTCCCACTGCGCTTCAGAGGCCTGCAGCTTCAAAAGACCTAATCCGGAATAGGAGGGCCACCACAGAGAGACCTGTTAATGCAGAGAAATGATGTGCAGATATGGGTGTTTGGAAAATAATTCCAGCCAGGTCTGGCGACACCCACCTGTAATTTCAGCATGATGGAGGTAGAGGCAGGTGGATCAGGAGTTCAAAGCCACCATGAGTTTGAGGCCAGCTGATGAGAAACATACACATGCACACACACACACACACACACACACACACACACACACAATCACACTAGAATCTAATTCTAGCCTAACGGGGGGACCAGACTCAAAGATGGTTCTCATCTTGACGGTTTTCATCCTCATAGTCATGCCTCTTGTCTATCAGAGCTGGTCTGTGCTGGGCCAATGGAATGTAATGGAAATATACATTCAGGTGCATGCTGTGCTCCTTCCAAGATTAGGCTATAAAATACTTCCCACTTGGCCACTGTTTCAGGCCACCGCATGCTGTGAACAGCCTTGTGGAGAAACCCATAGAGGGTGACCAACTAGTCTTGGGGTTACTAGAACCATCCTGGTTTCATCGTAGAAACTCTTACATTATGAGAACTCCCTCAGACTTGGATCCACCCAGTTTCTCACCCTCGTCCATAAGGTGTAGAACAGAAGCATCCAGACAAACGCAAGTGGAAGAGGCCTCCAGCAAACAGCGCAAGGAAGCCATCTTGAAAGTGAGTTCTTTGACCCAGACAAGCCTTGGGTTGATTGAGTCCCTACTGATTGTAGTCCCATAGAAGACCCCAAACAGGACCACTCACCTAAGCTGAGCCTCAGAAACTGGGAGATAGTAAATATCTGTGATTTTATGGCACTAAACTTGGGACTAATTTGCTAAATGACATTAGATGTTTTATGTAGATGGATCACGGTCTCCCATCGGATAATGCAGAAGGCATAAATGGGTTGTTCTCACTGTTTCTAGAACAGCTAAGATAATCTTCTGTTTAAAACTCTTCTTCCCAGCAGAAGGGAGCATGGTTCCTGGGAAAGCAGAGCTGAGCAGGCCTGGCTGCTGCTAGAGAAACTTACTCTGGCGTAATTGTTTTCTAAGCATCCACCATATTCCCGAGGGGTAATGAGGCCCAGAGGCCCTCTCTTCCACTCCCCTCACCTAATTTCCCTCAAGGCCTGAGGGCCTACCTGGGTTGCTTAAACTGCTAGAAAGAATCCCAAGAGATCAGCAGCAGAGACTCTTTGCACCAAATAAGAATCACAATAACAAGGTGCCTACAGGGCAGGCAGATGTTGTAGAGGGGCTTGTGAGAGTCCCTCAGAAGCTTCCAATTGTAAACCGTGGTGTCTGAAACTTCACCAATCCAGTGTGACTTGCTATGCTCAGATTGCTGAGCCCCCCCAAAACCAACAAGAAGACCAAGTCCCATATGTAAAATCAAAGAGTCTTTATTTAAGTTCAAATCTGGACTCTCCATGTGTCCAATGCATTGGCATGATCGAAGAATCTTGAATTCAATTGGGGTGGGGTCTTTATAATAGCAGAAGTTAGGGTGAGGGATTTCTAAGGTTCATGACCCCTGATTAGCTGACATTTGTCTATGTAACATGAGGGCCTGCTTGTTGGGGTTTCTGTCCTGCCTGGTTCCCCAGCCATTTAGCCCCAAAGAATCACACAGAAGTCTACATAAGTTATAAACTGATTGGCCCATTAGCTCAGACTTCTTATTAACTCTTATAACTTATATTATCCCATTATTCTAGTATATGTTAGCCACATGGCTTGGTACCTTTTTCAGTGGGGTAGGTCACATCTTCCTTCTTCAATGTCTGGCTAGGACTGGGGAGGAATGGGCTTCCTCCTTCCCAGAATTCTCCTGTTCTTGACCCACCACTACTTCATGTCTGGTTGTCCCGCCTATACTTCCTGCCTAGCTACTGGCCAATCAGCATTTATTTAAAACATAATTGACAGAATACAGAATTGTCCCACACCATGTCTTGGCCTGTTCTGGTGAAAGGGGGATGGGCATGTGCTTTGTGCTGGGCTTTGGAGTGTTAGGTGTTTTCTCTTGGGTGGTGCATTCCTGGGTGGGGCCTGGGTGGTCTTTCTTGGAACCAGGTATTGCCTTAGGGTAAACTGAAACTCAAGCCTCTCTTGAGTTTGTCATGGCTGAGCCCTACATGACTTGGAAGACTTGGTTGAGACTCTACCTCTCTCCTGCTCTAAGTAGCATGAGGGTGGTTGGAAGTGACCCAAGGGGAGCACAGGACGCAGGTGGGACCCCGGTAGGACTGGCCTTGGTGCCACATCATCACGTCCTATCGGCTGGATCTTGTCTATAGACTCAGGCTACAATGCTGCTCACCCTCAGAGAACCTCAGCACCCTCAACTGAGACTGCTGTGCACACTTGAGACTCAGTTCACATCCACCCCAAAACAAGGACTGCAGCCTAAATTCCAAACAGCAGAGATGGAAATCTTGCTAAAAGAGCACCAGCATTTTGAATCTTCTCTGTGTTTTATACAGAACTGCACTTGTTTGTCCCAGCTATAAAATAAAAAGTAAAACAATTTAGCGTTGTATCCGCCCCTCAGGTTTGTGTGCACATGTGCATGCTTGTGTAGGCCAGAGGTCAGTCAATCTATGGTACCATTTCTCAGGTGCCATCTACCTTGCTTTTGAGGAAAGGTCCCTCCTCACTGGGACCTGAGATTCACTGGTTAGGTTTAGTTGACTAGCCACTGAGCCTAGGGGAGCCTCTTGATCCACCTCTCAACACTGGAATTACAGTGTGCACCACCACGTCTAGTTTTCTTTATACTCATGCTGGGAAATCAAACTTAGGTACTCAAAGTAGTATGCCAAGCAATTTATCAACTGAATCATCTCCCCAGTTTATGGATTTTGGGTTTGAACACAAGTGTGCATGAGTCCATGCATTCAGAGGTCAGAGATATGGGGTATCTTCCTCTAGCATTCTGCACCTTACATTTTAGGTTTATTTTTATTTAACAATACACTAGTAGGTTTGTCGAGTGCATGCAGTGTACTTGGAGGCCTGTTTGTTTGTTTGTTTGTCTGAAACAGAGTCTTTTACTAAACCTTAAGTTCACCGGCTCAGCCAGGCCTGCTAGCCAATGAGCTCACAGGATCCACCTGTATCCACTCCTCACCCCGCTCTACTGGATTTCAGGCATAGGCCATGTGGGTGTTGGGATTTAAACTCAGGTCCTCTTTATTTTTATAGCTTTTCAACTACTGAGCCATCATCCCAGCCATGTTTTGTTTTCTCTTAACCCAGCCATTACAAAACAAAGAAACAAACAAAAACAAATTTGAGGCTGGGTATGGTTGTACACATAATCACAGCATTCAGGTGGTAGAGACTGGAGAGTTCAAGGTCATCTTCAGTTACTAATTAGTTTGAAGTCATTGTAGACTATGTGAGACCTTATCTCAAACAAAAGCAAAATAAAATCTGTTGAAAATGTAGTGGGGGTAGGTGGGGAGATTCAATTAAGATGTGCAGAAGTTGGGCATGGTGATAATGGTAGTTTGAAAGTAATTGACCCCCTATAAGTTTATACAGGAATGACACTATTAAGAGATGTGGCTTTGTTGGAGGAAGTATGTCACTGTGGGGGTGGGCTTTGAGGTCTCTTATGCCCAAGTTGTGCTCAGTGAAGACTCAGTTCACTTCCCTTGCCTGTGGATCAAGATGTAGAATTCTCAGCTCCTTCTTCAGAACCATGTCTGCCTGAACACCACCATGTCCCACCATGATGATAATGGATTAAACTTCTGAAACTGTAAGTTGCCCAAATTAAAATGTTTTCCTTATGAGAGTTGCTGTGGTCATGATGTCTCTTTACAACAATAGAAACCCTAATTAAGACAGTGATACATACTTGTAATTCCTGCACTGGGGAGGCAGAAGCAGGAAGATCAAAGCCAGCATGAGGCCAACCTGTCCACAGAGGGAGTTCCAGAGCATACATGGCAAGACTTTGTCTCAAAAACAAAAATAATACTGTCATTATAAAGTGTCACAAACTGGGTGGTTTAAATAACAGGACTGTAAAGTAGTTGGATACAAAAGTAACTTAAAAAAAACAATAGCCCTTCTATATACAAATGATAAATGGACTGAGAAAAAGAAATGAGGGAAACAACATTCTTCAAAATAGCCACAAATCGATTTCTCAGAAAATTAGGAAACAACCTTCCTCAAGACTCAGTAATACCACTTTTGGGTATATATCCAAAGGATGCTCAATTGTGCCACAAGGACATGTGCTCAACTATATTCATAGCAGCATTGTTTGTCATAGCCAGAACCTGGAAACAACCTAAATGCCCCTTGACTGAAGAATGAATAAGGAAAATCTGGTACATTTACACAATTGAGTACTACAAAGCAGAAAAAAATAACGACAGCTTGAATTTTGCAGAAAAATGGATGGAGCTAGAAAACATTATTTTGAGTGAGGTAACCCAGACACAGAAAGACAATTATCACATGTATTCACTCATAGGTGGTTTTTAAACATAAAGCAAAGAAAACCAGCCTACAAACCACAATCCCCGAGTACTTAGACAACAATGAGGACACTAAGAGAGACATACATAGATCTAATCTACATGGGAAGTAGAAAAAGACAAGATCTCCTGAGTAAATTGGGAGCATGGGGACCTTGGAGGAGGATTGAAGGGGGAGGGGAGAGGCAGGGAGGGGAGCAGAGGAAAAATGTAAATCTCAATAAAAATCAATTTAAAAAGAATTTAATAAAAAATAGCCACAAATAATATAAAATATCTTGGGCTAACTCTAACCAAACAAGTGAATGATCTGTACAAGAACTTCAAGTTGTAATTATTCAGCCACAGATAAGGATGCACTTCTGGGTTCTAGAACAATGCGTGTTCAGATGGGCCCTCAGGCAATTGCCTGAATGTTAAAGGATCCCTGCGTGACCCACGTGTGCTCATGTGTGGTTACATCCACGTATGACTCAGCTAAACCCTTGCACTCACGCGTGAGCCTGTTATCCCCGTCATTAGTGTATGATGTAGTCATATCAACCCCCTGTGCTCATGCGCTAGACAGATCTTAAACAGCTGGACACCTTATCTTTTGCTCTCTCTGCACACCGATCCCCAGGTCTGTACGCACCCTTCTAATAAACTCCTAAGAGGGTTTGTGTGTATTTCCATGTTTCCTTCTCACTCGCGCCAGGTAATTTCACAAGTCTTTGAAGAAAGAAATTGGAGAAGATATCAGAAGATGGAAAGATCTCCCATGCTCCTGGATCAGTAGATTTAACATAGTAAAATCTTACCAAAAGCAATCTACAGATTCAATGAAATCCTCATAAAAACTCCATCACAAGCCGGGCGGTGGTGGTGCACGCCTTTAATCCCAGCACTCGGGAGGCAGAGGCAGGCGGATCTCTGTGAGTTCGAGACCAGCCTGGTCTACAAGAGCTAGTTCCAGGACAGGCTCTAAAGCTGGAGAGAAACCCTGTCTCGAAAAACAAAACAAAAAAATAAATAAATAATAAAAAAATTCCATCACAATTTTTTACAGACCTTGAAAAAACAATACTCAACTTCATATGTGAAGATAAAAGCCCAGACTAGCTAAAACAATCCTGTACAATAAAAGAACTTCTAGAGGTAACACCATCCCTGACTTCAAGCTATAGTAATAAAAACTACATGGTATTGGCATAGAAGCAGACAGGTTGTTAAATGGAATTGATTCTAAGACCCAGAAGTAAATGCACATGTTCCAGCAGGACACGACCGGGAGCACAGCACAAACCTTGAAGGAAGAGGAATGAAAGGGGCAAGAGACATGAGAAACAGACAGCAAGTTTGTTTTCTGATCAAGCTGCAAATTTTATTTTTTCTCAGAAGCATTTTATAGCAAGAAGGGCAGGGGGATGGGTAGGATGGTGGAATGTCAGGTTTGGAGACATCCCTAGCTGACAGGAAGAGTTAAGGAAATACTGAGGGTCTGTAAGAGTTAATTAACAGGGAAATACTAATTGCTTCTGGTGCCTGGGATCCTCAGGTCTGCAGGCAATCTTAACTCACAGGGACATAAGGGTTATATCATAGGCCCAAACTTGCCCTACAGAGGTGACAGAGGTGAATATCTTACTTAATTTGTGACTAAGATGGCTCTAACCAAATACAGGTCTTTGCTCCCAGCGTTCATACATCTATGGACACTTGATTTTTTGATAAGGAAGCCAAACTTATACAATGGGAAAAAAGGAAGTGTCTTTAACAAATGGCGCCGGTCTAGCTGGATATCAGCATGTAGAAAAATATAAATAGATCCCTATCTATCACTCTTTATAAAACTCATGTCCAAGTGGATCAAAGACTTGAACATAAAACCAAAAATACTGAACCTAATAGATGAGAAAGTGGGGAATAACCTTGAACTCACTGGCATAGGAGACAACTTCCTGAAGAGAACACCAATTGAGCAGGCACTAAGATTAACAATTAACAAATGATACCGTGGCTGGGCAGTGGTGGCTCATGCCTTTAATCCCAGCACTTGGGAGACAGAAGCAGGTGAATCCTTATGAGTTTGAGGCCAGCCTGGTCTACAAGAGCTAGTTCTAGGACAGCTAGGACTGTTACACAGGGAAACCCTGTCTCGAAAAAACAAAAAAACAAAAAACAAACAAACAAAAACAAATGAGACCTCATGAAACTAAAAAGCTTCTGTAAAGCAAAGGATACCATCAAAAGGACAAACCAGCAGCTTATAGATGGAAAAAGATCTTCATCAACCCCTGCATCTGACAGAGGGCTAATGTCCAAAATATATAAAGAACTCAAGAAACTAGACATTAAAAGACCAACGCAGTCAATGGGGTATAGATCTAAACAGAGAATTCTCAACAGAGGAATCTTAAGTGGCTGAGAATCACTTAAGATTCAACATTCTTAGTTATCATGGAAATACAAATCAAAACAACTCTGAGATTCCATCTTAAACTTGTCAGAATGGCTAAGATCAAAAACACAAGTGGCAGCTCATGCTGGCAAGAATGTGGAACAAGGGGAACACTCCTCCATTGCTGGTGGGAGTGTAGACTTGTACAGCCACTTTGGAAATCAATATGGCAGTTTATCAGAAAATGGAAATCAATGTACCTCAAGACCTAGCTATACTACTCCTGGGCATATACCCAAAGGATACCCCACTATACCACAAGGACATTTGCACAACTATGTTCATAGCAGCTTTATTCTTAATAGCCAGAAACTGGAAATAATGTAGATGTCCCTCAACCTACGAATGGATAAAGAAAACGTGGTAAATTTACACAATGGAGTACTACTCAGCTGTTAAAAACAATGACATCAGGGAATTTGTTGGCAAATGGATGGAACTAGAAAAGATCATCCTGAGTGTGGCAACCCAAAGCCAGAAAGACAAACATGGTATGTACTCATTCATAAGTGGATATTAGCCGTAAAACAAAGGATAATCATGTTACAACCCATAGACCCAGAGAAGCTAAGTAACAAGGAGGGCTAGTGGTGGGGGGAGGTGCACGAATCTCTCTTGTGAAGGGGAGAAAAAACTAACAAGGTTGCTTTTTCTGACAGCCCCGGAGACTGCTCCTCCAACACAAAGGCGTCAGCAGGGTTAGTTCTTCTGCGGTTAGGAAGGACAATCCATGCAAGGCCTTCCTATTGGTTTCTGGTATTTTGCCAACAGCCTTTGGTTTCCCCGAGATTGGTGATGCACAATCCCCCAACACCTTTCTGCACCCTGGAACAAAGCTCTGGTTGTATGCATGTCTATCTGCATCCACGTTTTCTACCTTGGAGACCTCAACTTTACTCCATCAGCAAAGACTATTTTCAATTATAGCCTCGTAATACAGAAAGTGGGTGGTTAGGATCTCAACATCTTTGTGGGGTACACAATTCAATAACACTGATTGTCTGAATGAGCTTGATCCCCAGTTATTGGAACTGTTTGGGAACGAGTAAAAGGTGTGGCCTTGTTGGAGGAGTTGTATCACTTGAATGGACTTTGAGGTTTCAAAAGCCCACACCAGGCTCAGTCTCCTTCTCTTCTTACAGGTCAGATGTACTCTCAGCTACTGCTCCAGTACCATGCCTGCCAGCCTGTCTGACTGACTACCTTTCTGCCTGGCTGCCTGCCTGCCACCACTAGGGGACCTGCAGTGTTCCAACCATAACATCTATTATGTCTTAGTAAATGATCACAGATATAAAAAAGTTGAAAGGAAAACAAAAGACCATATTCCTCTACCATGGTTGGCTAATAAGCTTTATATTTAAAGCAATGAGGAACTAGGTGTGGTGGCTCACACCGAAAGATCTGAACTTCAGACCACAGGAAGCTGAGGCAGTAGGATAACTGAGTTTGAGGCCAGATGGGGTTAAGAGTGAGTTCCAGACCACTTTGGCTACAGGGTTAAAAAACAAAAGTAAGACAAGACTATGGATTCAGTCAGTAGCCCATCCCAAGGCTGTGACATTCTGAACAGTCAGCTCCTATTTGCACAGGATCAAGCTGGTCAACATTAAGCTTGGAGGAGAGGGGATTCATGTGCCCACCCCTAACTGAGGAGCAGTGCACAGTTGATGGCTTCCAGGGAAAGAGTCGATTTCCCTTAAGGGTGTGGCTCCTGCAGGATGACCCCAAATCCAGAGGTATATGGGCAACTTAAAGTAGGGAAAGTAAGTTAGTAACAAAAGGAAAAGGACATGAAGTTTGGGGTGGGGAGGGAGATAGAGGTAGACCTGGACAGAAGGAATTAAGGGGAGTCTGAGGTGGAAGAGTTTGAGCTATAGCACCACCAAACACAAATAAATGAACAAATCCATCTGAACCCTTAAGCAGAGGAGCTCTCTGGACTTATAACTCAAGAAAGATGGGGTGGTCCCTAACTACATGGTGGGGTAGATCAGTAGTCTTCAGGTTTGGTCATCTTCATAGCCTCTGGAACCTCCCACCTGTCCCTGCGTCTTCTGCAGAGCTTGCTGTGACTTCCCAGAACACTTACTTCTCTGGGATCAGATCTGTAAGGGATTTACCAACTGGTCCCAGGTCTATATGACAAGTGGCCAGCCCACAACAGCCCTGGGCAATGAACACCTAGAAGTTGGCTCACCTTCCCCAAATCGTAGCTGTGCTGGAACTTTGCCTTAGATCACCCCTGACTGCCTAGGTCCAAAAGAAGACTGTCCCATCAGCCCCCATATTCCTGCGTGCATTCTCCCTGCCCAGTTATCACGGGTGGAATCTTGTGTCATTCAGGCATCCTTCCCTTCTCTGTCCTCCCTTCCCTTGATCCAAGTACCTTCCAACTAAGGTCTTCTTGCTAGACCCAAAGAATCTGACCAGGCCACAATTCCTCTTTCTAACAACCATTAGCTGGAAGCTGGGTGTATTGCCACATACCTTCAATCCCAGTACCATGGAGGCTGAGACAGGAGGATCCCCACGATTCCCAGTTAAGCCTGTACTACAAAGTGAAACCTTGTCTTTAAAAGCAGAAAAGCAACAACAACAACAACCCAGGCAGGACAGTGATGACACACACCATTAATCTCAGCACTTGGGAGGCAGAGGCAGGAGAATCTCTGTGAGTAATACTAGCCTGGTCTACAAAGCAAGTTCCAGGACAGCCAGGGCTGTTGCACAGAGAAACCCTGTATCGAAAAACCAAAAATAAATAAATAAATAAATAAATAAAAAGAAAAGATCAAAGTCATAAATCCAATAGTTACTTATTACCCTTAGGATAAGGCTAAATTCTAATTTTATTTTATTTCTGCCACTTGAGGTAGGTCCTCCTGTAGCCTAGCCTACCTAGACTGCTATGTTGCCAATGATAGCCTTGTGCACCTGATTCCCTTGCCTCCACCTCCTGACTACTGGGATTCCAGGCATGTAACACCATGCACGGCTTTGAAGGCTAAAATTCTTAACAGGGTTTATGAATCCTTCACCTGGTCCCTTTGTGATAGAGGATTTATAATCTTTTCAAAACTGGTAAGTATCCTGGGATGATCTTAATTTTTCTGGCTGTCAAACCTATTTGAGGTTGATGAGATCTGGCTAAACTGCTTAAAGGTGATTAACTCAGCCTGAATGGCATGTGAATTCCAGGGGGAGTTGGTTCTCTCCCACTCGGCTTCTAACTCCGCCCTTTGACACAACAGCTTCCTTCTTCACTGAGAGGGCAATCAGGTTCTTTGAGGGCCTCCAGGTGGAAGGGGGGAGGGGAGTAAGGAGGGGCCGGAACGGAGATGCCAAATACAGATGACCTCCCTCCCTCTGAGCCAACCGGATGTAACTTGCTCATTGCAGAATTCCTTGTACTTCGTAAAAGGGGTTGGAGGAGTGTAAGTCCTCATAACAGGGGAATGGTATGAGATGGTAGTTGGACTAATGTGGGGCCTTAAATGTAAAGGAAGGCTTTCAAAGGCCTTGTAGCAATATGGAAAACCACAGCCGAGGTCATAGTGAGCGGAAGGTAGACAAGACAAGTAGGGGGATGTGTGAGGGTGTAAGTAAGCTGGATTTTCCAGCTGAGCCAAGCAGGCTTGGGGCTCACTTCCCATGTCTCCCATTCGTGGGCAGAGTGATCATACACAAAGTCCCCTAACATTTCTGGGCCTTTTTTTTTCTCCCCCCTGCCCCAAATAGTTTTAGGTAGCTAAAGCTGGCCTATAATTTGCTATGCAGCTCAGGCTGGCCTTAAAATCCTGATCCCTTACCTCCACATCCAGGTGCTTTCACCACCACACCCAGCCAAGGCTTGGGATTTTCAATGACAGGGCCATCCAGGTGCACGCAACTGGCAGGACCCTGAACCTCTGCTTTCACTTGCTTTAGGCACTTGCTTTCACAATTGGCTTCAGCTCTGTATAAGACATCCCCTCCCCTGCCCCAACAGTTTTGCTATAGGTAACAGCTCTGTGTATGGTTAAGTTCCCCCCACCCCCCACCCATAACCCCAGAAATTTGGAGTAGCCTTTTTTGTCTTTTACTTCAGTTACATCCTGGGCACGTATTTGATGAACAGCTTTTGACATTGGAGGCATTTGACTCCTCAGGTCATGTTCATGCTACTTTTCCTCATGTTTTTATTTATGTGTGTGTGTCTGTAACTCATGCGCTGGTACCTGAAGAAGCTAGAAGAGGGTATCAGAGCCTCTAGAGGTGGAGCTTCAGATGATGGGTGCTGGGAACTGAACTGGGGTCCTCTAGACCCCTGAGCCAACTCTCCACCCCCTTCTTTTGTTATTTGTTTTGCTCTGTTGAGACAGAATCTCACAGAGGCTGGGGTGGCCTTAAACTCACTAAGCGGCTGATAGTGGCCTTGAACTCCTGACTTTCCTGCCCCTACCTCCTAAGTGCTAAGATTACAAGCATTTGCCACCACCCCTAGCTCTTGCTGTTGTTGCTGTTTGAGAGAGACTACTGTTATATAGCTAGGCTGCTCTTGACTTCTACTGTCTTGCCTCAGACTGCTGAGTGCTAGAACTATGGATGGTCACTACCGTGCTCATCCTTAACGCTGCCTTTTTGAACACGAGTCTTATAAATAAGCGTGGAGTATAATTTCTCTTGCTCGCATTACCCATCAGTCCAATTACCTTACCGCAATCACCTTGTTCATCTCATAAATACCTTCACATCTAAGTCATGGGAGGCAGAATTGAGATGGGGCCTCCTGTCCCACCTGCTTGGTAGCCACATAAATATATTCTTTTGTACAAAACTTGCTACTTCGATGATTAGCATAATGTATGGCAGACAAAGTGAGCCTACTTCGATGTCTAGCCAACAGCTGTGCTGTAATCCTGCTGTTTCTTACATCAAATATGGATAGAACAGACAGGCACCAGGGCACAGACGCTTGAAAAGCGAAGGCAGCTAAAGCATCAGAGCCTGGACTCCAGCCTGAGGCAGAAGACGGTATCTGGGGCTAGGGAGCAAGTGTAGCACATCACGCCTGTCTGCGCTCTTTGCGCGGCCATACAGTTTGTGAACTGGGCAAGGAGCTGGAGATTGAAACAGGCAAAGACTCACAGACAGAGACGTGGGTCATCCTTGAAACAAGAATGTCCCCTTCATTGTGTCCAGGAGCAGCTTAGATAGGGATCCTTAACTGATAGCCACACCCCAAACAAATGCACCAGAAACCACTCCCCCCGCCATCAGGAACTCCTGAGGGTCTCGTGCTCAGAGCAGCTGCAAACATTACAAGTTGTTTACCAGAAATTCAGGATCTGGGGGGTTCACAGCTCCCAACAAGCAGGCCCTGTTCTCCCCCAGGTTACACATTTGAACCCCTGATTTAACATTCTACTGTGGTCAACCTAAAATTTTTACTAAATTTTGAATAGGAGCTCATGTTCCATTTCTCCTCTGGCCCCTGAAAATGTTCTAGCTATCTTCTTCCAAAGCTGTTGATGATGGAGAATTTTCCAAAGCCTTAGCAAAGGGGAGGAAGGAGAGACTCAGAGAAAGGAACCATTTCAAAGCCATAGCAGTGCAGTGGACTAGGAGGCATGCCTTTAATTCCAGTAGATGGTGGCAGGGACAGGCAGGCTTTTATGAGTCTGATGCCAGCCTGGTCTATATAGTGAGTTCCAAGACAGCCAGGGCTACATAGAGATTAATTAATTAATAAAATGGTCTCCTTCCACAGATGGTTAGGAACAGGGCATGACATTCTTGGAAGGGAGAAGGCCACGTGCAAAGATCTGAAGATGGATAGTGTGATAGAGCTGAGGGGTTTCTACACAGTCTTCTGGATGCACAGATGCAATGATTTGCATTGTCCATATTCAGATAGAAGCTTTACCCCAGCCCCTGTCATCCATATACCCAAAGAATCTGGTATGTTTGGGTGGAAGCTCCATCCCAAGCCCCCACCCCATCTCTCTCCAAACCCTGCTGCAACTCAGAAAGCCTGCCAAATGATGACACCTCCCTTAGAGATGCTCAAGACCACTCCCACAGGGTATTTAAACTGCCCCCCCCAAAGAAAACAGGCATGTGGTTTTCCGGTCTTCCTGTCCTGTCTCCTCTCTTGGGGGGTGGGGGGAGGCTGCAAAATCATCTGGGAACATTTTATCCATTAATCCTGGGCTTTTTCTGATTTAGTTTGATTTGGTCTGATTTGGGTCATTGCATTGGCAGAGAGGCTTATCAGGGTAGAAGCTTTTCACTTCTTTATGCCATTGCTGCCTGGAACAACAGTCTGGATTTGGAACACTATCAGCAATGGTAGAGATGGGAATTTCCTGTTTTCTAGGATTGCTAGGAAGCCCTTACGTTTGAAGTCAGCCTGAGCTACATAGTGAGTTTGACACCATCCTGCTCTACTTAATAAGACTGTCTCAAAGTTCCTAAAGAGGGCCAGTAAGATAGGTCAGCGTGTAAGACACTCCGCACCTAGCTAACCCGAGTTTGATCCTTGGGGCCCACACAGTAAAAGGGAAACTGACTCCGGCAGTGGGCCTCCAACTCACTGTGTAGCCCAAGCGAACCTCAAAACCACGGTCCTTCTGCTCCCATTAGACCTTCAGACGTGTCCCTGAGAATCTCATGCATGAATTCACGAACAAAGAAGTCAAGGTCTGCTGAGACCCAAGAAGCAAGTCCATAACACAAAATGAAAGAGGAAAGACAGGATGGAGAGATGGCTCAGTGGTTAAGAGCACCATTTCTCTTGCAGAAGACTTGGGCTCGCTTCCCAGCCCCAACTTGGAGACTTACAACCATTTATAGTTCCAGTTCCAGGGGATCCATCATCTTATGACCTTTGAGGGGACCAGGCACACATGTGGTACACATAAATACATGCAAGCAAAACACCCATACGTATAAAATAAAAAATAAGGGTTAAAAATTAAAAAATAGAGAGGTGGTTATCAGCCTTCATATCATCTATACCTGGGATGGCAGGCTCCAGCCATCCTGGGGAATGTGAAGGCCTGGGAGCCTGGGGGTTAGGTTGGAATTTAATGCAGTGTGTTGAGGCAGGAGAGAGGAGGATGGGATCTGAGATGTTCTGCCACAGAGTTAGTGGAGAGCTAGAGACACACCACCCCCTCAGAACCTTTGATTGACACATGCTTTACTGAGACTTATAGTATGTCACTATGGTCTATTGATCTATATAAATCACTTTTTTTTTCCAGACGAGTTTTGTTTCCCCAGCGCCATGACCCGAAGATGCCCATAAAGATGAGATATACAAACCAGGTGTGAGTGTCAGGCGGTGGTGGCACAGGCCTTTAATCCTAGCACCTGGGAGGCAGAGGCAGGTGGATCTCTGTGAGTTTAAGGTCAGCCTCGTCTACAAAGTTCCAGAACAGCCAGGAACACAGAGAAACCCTGTCTCGAAAAAACAGAAAATAAGCCAGGTGTGGTGTGGTGATACAGCAGGATCCCAGCACTCAGGAGTAGAGGCAGGAAGGATCAGAAATTCATAGTACTACCATGTGAGTTTCCCACATGAGTGTCAGGAGACCATATCTCAAAAAATAAAAATCAAAAGATAAGGAGATTTGCCAGTAGCCAGGGAGCATACAAACATGGCCTCAGAAAAGTCCGATGTCTATCCTTTTGGCATTTCCTGGGAGAGATTTCTATTATATGGGGAGGCCAGGAATGGGTTTGGGGGCAGAGTTCAGAACCATCCCATCAAGGTTGAAATCCAACCAGGAAACTGGACCACAGTCCTCAAAAACACTTCCATCCCTATGTAGCCATTTCCTAGCCTGATAATAAGTGGTTACCTAAGGCTACCCTTGCTCTGCCTCAAACCCACGACTGACTAGGCTACAGGGTAACAAAGCCACCTCAGTTTGCACCTAGAGGGAGAACAACTCACCTGGCTCCAGAGGGAAAAGCAGGGAGGTGCTAAGGAGCCCCCGCAGTGACAACTGCTTCAAAGAGGACCTTGCAGTGGCCCTCACAGGAGCACACTTTCAAACTAAGTCAGGTCTAGTCAAGTCACAGCTCTGTCTTTTCCAAACAAGTCGCTTCACACCTCTGCCTCAGGATGTTTCACCTGCCCCGTGAGGTGTGAGGACACAGTTAGGGGAGGACTTTCCGACCACGCAGCCGTGCCTAGCAAGCAGGAAAGCCAAAGGATGGCACCTTAACATGGGTCCCTGCTGCTGGGGATGGCAATGGGGTTTTGGTGACTGTGTTTTGATCTCTTCTAGCCCCAACATTCCTTCATCCTTGGCTCTGCAATGCCTCCTGAATCAGAAACTGCCGCACAGGAGAACATCAGTAACATTTGTTGGCAGTTAAGGAAAAATAAAACCAAAGGCCAGGTGCAGTGGTGCACACATGTAGTCCCAGCACTCAGGAGGTGGAAGCAGGGGGATGGAAAAGAAGCTCAAGACCAATTCAAGCTACAGGAGACTCTGTTAAAAAGAGGGGAAAAAAACTAAAAAGGAGTGAGGGCCAGGTGAATGCCTTTAATCCCAGCAGAGGGTGAGCAGAGGCAAGCAGGCATCTCTGAGCTCAAGTCCAGCCTGATCTACATGGCAAGCTCTAGACCAGCCAGTGCTGTGTGGTGAGACCCTGTTTCAATTTAAAAGAAAAAGAAAGGTGGTTCATGCACTGTTTTTTGTTTGTTTGTTTTGTTTTGTTTTTGTTTTTTCGAGACAGGGTTTCTCTGTGTAGCTTTGGAGCCTGTCCTGGAACTCGCTCTTGTAGATCAGGCTGGACTCAAACTCACAGAGACTGGCCTGCTTCTGCCTCCCAAATGCTAGGATTAAAGGCGTGCGCCACCACTGCCAGGCTTCATGCACTGTTATTTGCACTTACTAAAAGAAAATAGCTATTTGATACCCTTGTTTTGTCATATTGTGTGCATGCCTGTGTGTGTCCGGAAGAAGCCTTGGATCTCCTGGAAAAGGAGTCATAAAGGGCAATAGGCTGCCATGTGGGTGCTGGGAATCTAACTTGGGCCCTATGCAAGAGGCACTCTGAAATGTCACGATTGTGTGCTAACCTGACCAAGTCCTCAAGATGGTTGACTTGAAATGGCCTGGAGACAGTAAATGCCTTGCCTTCACCTGAGCAAGGAAGATTTCTCTGTGTCCTTCCATTCCTGGTCCTTCCCTGAGCTTCTCTTCTTTTTTTTTTTTTTTTTTTGGTTTTTCGAGACAGGGTTTCTCTGCAGCTTTTTTAGAGCCTGTCCTGGAACTAGCTCTTGTAGACCAGGCTGGCCTCGAACTCACAGAGATCCGTCTGCCTCTGCCTCCCGAGTGCTGGGATTAAAGGCGTGTGCCACCACCGCCCGGCTCCCTGAGCTTCTCAAGAGGGAATAATAACAAAGCCATTGACCTACTGACCTGGTAACCAGCATTTGAGGAGCTGTGAGTCAGAAGCAGAAGATGCCAGACACTCTCACCCATTTCTGTCAGGTCATGAAGTAGAAACAGGGACAGAGGGGTCAGGGACAGGGTAATCCTGCCTTGACAATGTAATTATATCCTATGCACTCCAGAATCAAAGTGATTAAGTCAAGGGGCCTTGTATTGTGCCAGTCATTTGACTGGTTCCCAAAGAGGTCACCCGTAGTAGCTTTTCCTTGGGGAGGTGTTCCCACATCCTGCAGGTTAGGGGTTTTCATCTGCCTCCAAAAATCTAATGCATAGGAGGCTGAAGTATACAATTACAGTTTTCTTTCTTTCTTTCTTTCTTTCTTTCTTTCTTTCTTTTCTTTTTTTCTTCCTTCCCTTCCTTCCCTCCCTTCTTTCTTTCTTTCTTTCTTTCTTTCTTTCTTTCTTTCTTTCTTTCTTTCTTTCTTTCTTTCTTTCTTTTCGAGACAGGGTTTCTCTGTAGCTATGGAGCCAGTCCTGGAACTTGCTCTGTAGACCAGGCTGACCTCAAACTCACAGAGATCCACCGGCCTCTGCCTCCCAAGTGCTGGGATTAAAGGCATCCACCACCACTGCCTGGCTTCACAGAGTGATTTGTTGAGTGGGGGTTTAGCCTTCAGTTACTCACTGCTGGGGCACCTTTTCAGTATTAGCAATCCAGTGAGTCAAAGTGAGTCAAAGCAGTCATCAGAGGGCTGGCTACTGAGTGTACCCTGAGAGTTAAGCAAGGCAGACATTGGGAGGCCATTTCATCCAACTCAGGGTGGGGCCCAATGACTCATCTTTGCTTCACAGCAGGCTGGTCTGTGAGAGAACCAATTTCAGTTCATAATGCTCTAGTGGGAAATGCTTCTGGTCTTGTGGCTTTATCCTATCTGTTCCCTTCTAGTCTCTGGCGTTCTCTCATCCTCCAACTTGCACCCTTTACACAACAAAATGGATTGGGTAAGTTGGGCATGGTGGCACAATTCTGGAATTACTTTGATCAGGAGGCCCGGCAGGAGGATCACAAGTTCAAGGCCAGTCTGGGCTGCGTAGTGAGACTATATCAAAAACAAAACAAAACAAACAAAACAAACATGAAACCTTGGGCTGTGATGATGGCTCCGTGTTCTTGCAGAGGACTAGGGTTTGGTTCCCAGCACCCACCATTAGATAATGTACAAATATCTCTAACTCTAACTCCAGAGGATACAGCACCTTCCTCTAGCTTTCCCAGGTACCGATACACATATGTGCATGCAACACACAAACACACACACTGTCTCAGGGTTACTGTGATGAAACACCATGACCATAGCAACTTGGGGAGGAAAGGGTTTATTTGACTTACAGTTTCATATCACTGTTCATCATTGGAAGAAGTCAGGGCAGGAACTCAAACAGGACAGGAACCCAGAGGCAGGCTGCTGCAAAGGCCATGGAGCGGTGCTGCTTACTGGCTTGCTCCTATGGCTTGCTTAGTTGCTTTCTTATAGAACCCAAGACTACCAGCCCAAGGATGGCACCACCTACAACAGACTAGGCATTACCCCACCAATCACTAATTAAGAAAATGCCCTACAGGCTGGCCTACAGCCCAATTTTATGGAGGCATTTTCTTGATTGAGGAGTCCTCCTTTCTTATGACCCTAGCTTTTTGTGTCAAGATGACACAAAACTAGCCAGCACACATACACATACTTTTTTATTATTTAGACAGGGTTTCTCTGTGGCTTTGGAGCCTGTCCTGGAACTAGCTTTTGTAGACCAGGCTGGCCTCCAACTCACCTGTAGATCCGCCTGCCTCTGCCTCCCGAGTGAGACATACTTTTTTTAAAAAAGAAAAGTGTTATCAGGTGTAAGACAGTCAAATAGCCAGTTATGTCTACAGTCCTAGCTGTTCAGGATACCGAGCTAGGAGGATCATTCAAGCCCAGGGCTTTGAGTCCAGACTGGAAAAAACAGAGTCAAATCAAACCAAACAAGCAAACAAAAGAAACCCCAGAGTGGTGTCACGCAACCATAATTCCAACACTTGGAAGGTGGAGGCACGCTGTCCTACTTGGTTTTTAATTGCTGTGATAAACACTGTGACCAAAGTGACTGAGGGAGGGAGGAAAGGGTTTATTGGGCTCACCTGGCCCAGTCTCAGTCCATCACTGAGGGAAGTCAGGGCAAGCACACAAACTGGGGCTGAAGCAGGAGCAGAAGCTTTAGAGGAACGCTGCTTTCTGGCTTGCTCCTCAGAGCACATTTCAGCTTGCTTATTTTGGTACAATTTGAGACCCTCTGCCCAGATGGCACTGCCCACAGTGGGCTGGACCCTCCCACATTAACGATCCAGAAAACACCCCACAGACATGCCTAAGGCCAATGTAATGAAGGTGTCCTATCAGTTGAGGTTCTCTTTTTCCCAGATCACCCCAGCTTGTATCAAGCTGACAAAAATCACCAGCACATAGAAGGATCAGGAATTCACATTCCAGATCAAGCCCAGAGCCTCACACATTAGGCAAGGGCTTTACCATTGACCTATAGATACTTCTAGTCCCATTATTCTTAACTCCCAACATAGGGCCTGGAAATACATTAAACACTGGTAAAATGTTTTTAGACCAATGAATGAATGAATAAAAGTGACTTAGAAATCATGGGACTATCAGCAGGGCATCAAACACACACACACACAAAAAAAAAAAAAAAAAAAAAAAAAAAGTCCCGAGGCTTTGTAAGGTCAGATCCCCACTCTGCCAGTGGTGACCTCAGAGAGATACAAGCACTCACCTCCCCCACCTCCACCCTCAAATGAGATCTGTCAGGCCCATTGGAAAAGGAGAACACTCTGTGGCAGTCTGCCTCACAAATGTTAGAAAGAAGAATCCTGGCCACCCCCACTTCCAGCGAGCTGTCTGGCCAGTGTGTGCTGCATTCCTGTGAGCTGAGCACTGGTGGAATTTCCAGCCTAGGGAGAATGGAACTCAGAACAAATAGCTCAGCAGAAAAGAGCCCAGCAACAATGGGGCTGCTCAGCTGCCTTTCGCTAGCTCTTGGACTCATAGAATACGGGAGCTCAGCAGACCCTGGACAAATGGCTGACTGTGGTACCTATCGGCACACCAATGCCCATGTTGGCCTCCAGGTTCTCTCAGCATGACAAATATCTGTTACAGAGTCCATGCAGGTATCCTGGCTCTTCTTACTCTACCCCTCTTGTTCCCTGCTACATCCCTGACCCCGGCCTCCTCTTGTGGCCCTGTTCAGTCTAGCTTGTCTCTCTGCTTTGGACTATTTCAGAGGTCCTCAGTGGTCACTTCCTCTCTCCAGCAGCAAGCTCAAGAGAAGATCTGCTTGGCTTTAAGGATGGAGATGGTCTGAACACTGGAAGATGGGGTCCAGATGAGGATGAAGGGGGAGGACATGGTGGGATTCAGGGTACCGCATACCCAGCTTTTCATATGGATCCCCACACTTTCAGGGCAAACTGTTGGCTGAGGCATCTCCCTAGCCCAGTCTCTCCTTTATGAAGCACTCGTTTGCTTACATTTGAGACACTGTGCCTTACTCAAAGATGAGTAATACCTAACTTCAATTCTTTAATAATATGGAAGACAAGCTCTAGATACGAATAAATGGGTCCCCATCAATAATACACGATAGTCTTGAAAGAATCAATGCCTTGAGCAAACCCAGAGAAGCAACTGCAGCCAAGGGTTGACACAGCAGAATTCCCTCCTGTGATTTGCAGTGTGATTGATGGCAGGCTTCCCAAACCCTATCATGTGTAAGAGATTGAGGTCAGGCCAATAGCGAAGCCAGTGTCTTTGAAGCTGTGTCACCTGTAGTTAGTCTTTCCAGTGTGAAACTGGTCCCTTCCTCTTTGACTCTCTTGCCCTGAAATCAACAGCAGTTATTCCCATGAGTTGCTCTTAAGTCCCCCCCCCCCTTCTTGGTTGGTTACAGGAGCCCTTATAATCCTAGTTCTGAAGAGGCAGAGGCTGGTGGGTCCCTGGTAATCCCTCACCAGCCAGCCTAGCTGAATTAGTACATGCCAAACCCAGTGAGAAACTATGTCCCTAAAAACAAGGTGGGGTGGCAAAATGGCTCTGTGGATAAGGGTGCTTGATGCCATGCCTGACCACCTGAGTTTGATACGCGCCATGGCATTTATCACATACATACGTATACAAATGACAGCACAAAACACGGTAGATAATACCTGAGGCCCGGACACCTAAGGTTGTCCACTGGCTTCCAAAGCAATCATGAACACACGGGTACATATGCACCAACCCCACATTCATCTACACCATTACCACTACCATCGCCACCACCAACAAAAACCCACAGACTTGGTAGTGTAGGTGTATAATCTCAACACTCTACAGACAGAAGCAGAAGTGTTAACTAAAGGCCTGCCAGGACTACACAGGAAGACCTCATCGTAAGGAAAAGAGAAATTAGCTGGAGAGGTGGCTATGTGATTAAGAGAATTTCCTGTTTCTGCAGAGGGCCTCGGTTCGGTTCCCAGTGCCCCTATAAGGTGGTTCACAGTCACCTGTAACTCCAGATCTAGGAGATCCAATGTGCATAGTTTCATACATGCACTCGCACACATATACAAAATTAAACACATTTTTTTAAAAAAGGGACCAGGGTCTGGGGTTTACTTGGTAAAATGGTTGTCTAGGACATATGAAACAAACTTGGTAAAAAATGGCAATAGTCTCAAGCAGTGCACACCCTTAATCCTGCAGAGGGAGGCAGAAGCAGGAAGATCTCTGTGAGTTCCAGGCCAGCCAGGGTTGTATAGTGAGACTCTTTTTTTTTTCCTTTTTTGAGACAGGGTTTCTCTGTAGCTTTGAAACCTGTCTGTCCTGGAAACTAGCTCTTATAGACCAGGCTGACCTCGAACTCACAGAGATCCACCTGCCTCTGCCTCCTGAGTGCTGGGGTTAAAGGCATGGGCCACCACTGCTTGGCTGTGAGACTGTATTAAAAGAAAAAAAAAAGCTAATTAAGAGGTAGAGGTCCAAGATCATCCTTGGCTCCATCCACCTAGGGAGTTCAAAGGTATTTGGGATATGTGAGACTCTATCTGAAAAAAGAAAAGAAAGAGACAGAGTGCAGGAAAGCACAGAAAAAGAAGGAAAGAAGAAGAAAGAAGACAGGGACAAGGAAAGCATAAAGACGTTTGGATAATAGATGTCAAACAAAGGCGGTGGTATCAGGCAGGGTTGAACTTGGCCAATACCACAGGAAGATATGTGGTATCACAAAAGGATCCATCCTTGGAGGTTGGGGGAAGGGAACTAATATGTCTGCTTATTAGCCAGGTGTGGTGGCACACACTTTTAATTCCAGCACTTAGGAGGCAGAGGCAGGTGAATCTGAGTTTAAGGACAAACTGGGTCTACAGAGCTAGTTCCAGGACAGCCATGGTTACATGAAACCCTGTCTCAAAAACAAAAGGAAAAGAGAGAGAGAGAGAGAGAGAGAGAGAGAGAGAGAGAGAGAGAGAGAGAGGAGGATGAGAGGAGAGAGAGAGAGAGAGAGAGAGAGAAAGGGGGGAGGAATGGAGGGAGGGAGGGAGGGAGGGAGGGAGGGAGGGAGGGAGGGAGGGAGGGGAAGGGAGGAAGGAAGGGAGGGGGGAGAGAGGAAGGAAGGAAGGAAGGAAAGTAGGTAGGTCTGCTTGTTATTGGCTACAGCTGTAGGGTTGTATTTGCTGGTTTTGTGTGTCAGCGTTGACCCCAGCTAGTCATCAGAAGAAGGAGCCTCAGTTGAGGAGATGCCTCCATGAGATCCAGATGTAAGGCATTTTCTTATTTAGTGATCATTGGGGAACAGTTGAGCCCATGGTGGGTGGTTCCATCCCTGGGCTGTTGGTCCTGGGCTCTATAAGAAAGTTGGCTAAGCAAATCATGAGAAGCAAGCCAGTAAGCAGCACCCCTCCATGGCCTCTGCATCAGCTCCTGCCTCTGGGATTCTGCCCTGTTTGAGTTCCTGTCCTGGATTCCTTCAGTGAAGAACAGCAATGCTGAAGTGTAAGCCAAATAAACCCTTTCCTCCACAACTTGCCTTTTGGTCATGGTGTTTCATCGCAGCAATAGCAACCCCCAAGGGCCTTGTTTTATCCTTTGATATGTTCAGAACTCAGTTCTTCAAAGGCCACGACTAAGGTAGGACTTCTAAGGGGGACTGGTATGGAAAAGGCACCTCTCCATTTACTGGCTGGGTTCTCACTGTCCCAAGGGCGACAGACCTAGGTCTGAGCCATTTCTGCAGTGGTTGTCCCAGCTTTTTCCTCTACCCTTAAGAGGAAGCAGGCGTTTAAAACTACACCTAGACCACACTTCTCATGAGGAAACAAACATCTGATTCTCAGGGCCCCAAGATTAAGTCAGGTGGAAAACGGGTATTTTTGATTCTCACTTCTTTCTCTTCTGGTTGTTTCCTTTCTTTGGCCTCAGATCCAAGATAGGAGCGAGTTAAACTGCACTGGAACTCCAGTCAAGGCAGGAGGTTTCTAGGTGCACTTATGTGTTAAAAAAAAAAAAAAAACTGGGTCATTGTTCAGTTGGTAGTTATTTGAGAGCCTGAGTAGCAAGAACGGAAATCCCCAGCAACACATGATATAGGCAGGGTAGTACATGTCTGTGCTCTGAGCACTTGGGGGGGTGGTGTCAGGATCAGAAATTGGTTATCTTTTCTATGTATGGCATTCAGAGAAGCCTGGATATGCGAGACCCTGTCTCACAAGAAAATACCTCCCTCAAGCAAACAAAAAGCTTTCTGGGTGGGAGATATCAGTAGGTGCAGAGAGAGTGCAGGCCCAGAAAAAGGAGGGGGTTTTGTGTGTGTTTTCTTTTTGTGATGTTGTGGATGGAACCCAGTGCTGATGTGTCTGTTAATCTCTGTACCACTAAATCGCATTGCCAGTCATTCTCCATCTCACAAGAGCTAGCGTTAGAAGGTCAGATCATCTACCCTGACCCTGGGGGACACATTTAGTCTAGGATGAAGTTCAAAATCAGGTCCCTTTCATTTATCTCCTGGATTATTAAAGATCATTCAATAAATGGAACTACAAGTGCTAATCCACTGCTCATCAAAAGCATCCTGATCACAAGCAACTAGGTGCCAGACAGGAGAGGGTGCTGGTACAGAAAATAGGGGGCAGGAGGAACAAGATTGAACACAGCTGGCTTAACACGGTCTCTTTCTTTCCTGAAAGTTCAAATGCCTACCAGGCCACAGTCCTGGCGAGCCGACGCACGTGTACCCTACGCATGCGCGCAACCAAGGCAGACACCGCCCCCTCCGGCTGGTCTTCTTCAGCCAAGTCACCAACCCTCTAAATGCCCGCCCTCAAGGCAAAACCCTTGGCCAATCGGAGGCAGGAGTCGCTAGGACGTCACTCCTTTTGCAGACACCCGCTTCTCCCCGCCCCCATGTCCGGCACCGCCCCGTCGGAGGAACGGATTGTCACCTAAGAGCTCCGTCCCGGCGTCTGATTGGCTCTCCCTGGAGCTCCGCCCCCGTATCCTCCTGCCGCCCCCCCCCCCCCCCCCCCGGCGCGCCCATAGCGGCGGGCGGAACCGAGCGCGCAGGCGCGGCGCTGCCTCTCTCTGCTGGTGGCCCGCCCTCCCTCCTCCCCTCCCTCCCCTCCCCGTCCCCTCTCCCCTCCTCAGGCCCGCGCGTCTTCCTCCCGCACGCGCCGTCGTTAGCCGTGCGCTTGCCGGTGCGCGCCTTCCTCGTCCCTCCGGCAGCGGGGCGGGCGCGACCCTGCTTGGCGCTCGCGGCCCCGGCGAGGAGCGTACCACCGTCCCCCGGAGTGCGGGGGGGGTGGGAGAGCCGACCGCCCTGCCGCCCGCTCCTCGGCGACCCCGCGGGGCTGAGGCGACGCCGCACCCGGCAGCCTGAGCGCACAGCCGGCCTTGACCCAGAGCCCCGAACCGCGAACGCCGCGTCCGCCAGCGGCCCCACCCATCCGGGCCGCGGCCATGGCCGAGACCGAGGAGCGGAGCCTGGACAACTTCTTCGCCAAGAGGGACAAGAAGAAGAAGAAGGAACGGAGCAGTCGGGCGGCCAACGCGGCGAGCGGCGCGGGCGGGAGCAGCGCGGCGGCGGGCGTCAGGCCGGGTGACGGCGGGAGCTTGGGCTCCGGTGCCAGGTCGGGCGACGGCGGGAGCTTGGGCTCCGGCGCCAGGTCGGGCGATGGTGGGAGCTTGGGCTCCGGCGCCAGGTCGGGCGACGGCGGGACCTCGAGGCCGGGCGACGGTGGGAGTACGGGCCCCGCCGGCAAGGCCGTAACGAAGGTAAGGGTTGGGAGGCCGGCGACCGACCGCGTGTGCCCGCCCCCGCCGGCCCTGGAGGCCACGTGACTGGGGCTTCGCCCATCGGGCGGGCTCGGGGTGCCCCCCGGGGCTTCCTTGTCGCCCCCGTCCGCCGTCCTCCGCGCGCCGCGCCCTCTGGGCCACGGGGATTGGGGCGGGCCGCGGTCCCCCGAGTGACGTGCCGTGCTTGGCCGCCGCCTCACTGGAGCCTGCTTGGCACTGGATTTCGGTTTTTCAGGTGTTGTTTTAAGTCTCTGTGCAGCCGGCGAAGTGTGGCTTGTTCTCCCAGCCGCGGCCACAGTGAGCCGGGAATTGAGTTGTGGAATTGCTCTGGATTTTTCTTAGCGGCACTTTCCCCTGCAGTTGGTTTTAAGTAAAAGCGGCGGCAGAGAGGCGTTTGGTGACTAGGCACGTGTCGGGACCTTGCTTGGACTCAGGCTGTACTTTACAATCTAGCCGCTAGACCCATTTTATTTTATTTTTTTGTGACAGAGTCTCTCTGTGGCCTAGTCTCGAATTCACAAAGAACCTGGCCTGGCCTCTGCCTCCCAGTGTTGGGATTAAAGGTTTGTGTCGTACTTCCTGCAATTAAAAAAATATATCACATTCTTATTTGTGTGTTGTGCGAGCTCATGTGTACGCGTGCGGGGGAGTTTGGAGACAACTTGAGGGAGTAAGTACCCCCCCCCCCCCCCCCCCCCCCCCCCCCGTGAGCCCAGAGAATCAGCCTGAGGTCTTCAGGGCTGGCTGCAGGTGCATTTACCGGCTCAAGAATTCAGATGGCCCTTGATCGCTTGGTAAACCTGTTTACCAAGATCTCTAATTAATCCGATGTTTTGCAGATTCCTTTACCAGCTGAGGATTCCTGATGGCTCTTGATCCCTTTTTTTTCCCCTACTCTGAACGTGTTGACCAAGAACTCTAATTAATCGGATGATATTTATTCCACAGGAGGAAGATGAGTGGAAAGAATTTGAGCAAAAAGAGGTTGATTACAGCGGACTAAGAGTTCAGGCAATGCAAATAAGGTAGGGTGTGATTACAAGTGGGGTTATAACCTGTCGCTGGTAAAAGTACTAGGCACATTTTCTTGAAGCCCAGTTCTCCTGATTTCGAGCAAAGGCAGTCCTCTGGTGTCATTAAATTAGCTGCCAGCTCTAAAATCCCATGAGAGAGTTTTGCTACTTGAAGCTGTTTGGATTTTTTAGTTGGCTAAAATGGATTTGAATTTTTAACACGTTTGTGTTTGACCTTAGGTGGCACTCCCCTTCCCCCCAAGTAGCTCCTCCTGTGACTCACAGCTCTCTGAGAACTTACTGTAGATTTCTTTTTAAATGTCTGAGTTAACAGCTGTTAACCTGGGTGCTGGGAACTGTACCTGGTCTTCTGGAAAAGCAGTGAGCTAGCACTGACCTTGAACTCTTGATTTTTTAGTTTCCAACTAAATACACTACCATGTGCTTGCACTTAGTTTTTTTTTTCTGCTTTCTTTTTAAATATTTTATGTGCATTGGTGTTTTGCCATGGGTGTCAGGTCCCCTGGAACTAGAATTAGAGACAATTGCAAGCTATCATGTGGTTGCTGGGAACTGAACCTAGGTCCTATGGGAGAGTAGTAAGTACTCAACTACTGAGCCATTTCTCCATCCTCTTAGTTTTTTTGAGACAGGTTTCTCTGTAGCTTTGGAGCCTGTTCTGGCACTAGCTCTGTAGACCAGGCTGGCCTTGCTCTCACAGAGACCCACCTGCCTTTGCCTCCCGACTTCAGGGATTAAAGGTCTATGCCACCACCCAGCTACAGGTACAGATTTGTATTTACGATGAAACCTTGTATACTCAGCACCCTAGTTAAAAACTTGAACATTCTGTCAATAAAGCCACCACCCTCCTCCTGAGGCCTTGCTTTTCCCTGCCTGCATCCCCAAGGATAAGCACCGTCCTAGCACTGCCCATGAATTCCCTTTAGGATTTACCGTAGAGATGGGATTGTAGATCCTAAGTACTTCTTTCGCTCAGGTCTTAACCTGTGTAACCCAGGATGGCCTTTTGAAGGCTTATCCCATCCCCTCAGCTAATGGTTTTTTTTTTTTTTTTTAAGATTTTTAAGCAAAAAAGGTAAGTATGGGGTTCTTTTGCTTTAAAATTCAAAATTCTTGACTTATTTTACACAAACCAAATGATCTTTAATTTTAAATTGCCTTTGATCAGAAGCTCGCAATTTGTAGAGAATTTCAGTGACCACATGGGAATTACCTGAGTTGGAGAAAATATATTTTAACTCTAAACTGTCCTTTGAAGTCTAGAGCATAGTCTTTATGATTTTAATGTCTGTTGAAAGACCAGCTAGTGTTTTGATGTATGATTAATTAAGTCTATGACACCTAGGCATTAAGGTCCCTAGGTGTTCTACCATCATGTTGTGAGGTTACCAGAGTAAACATTCCTTTTGCTATCAGGGAATTTAGAAAGTATCTTTTGCCTTTAATTCCAGCACTTGGGAGGCAGAGGCAGGTGAATCTCTGTGAGTTCGAGGCCAGCATGGTCTAGAAGAGCTAGAGCTAGTTCCAGGACAGGCTCCAAAGCTACAGAGAAACCCTGTCTTGAAAAAAAAAGGAAAGAAAGAAAATATTTTATTGGTGTGGCTCTGTGTTTTTTGTTTGCTTTTCCCTTTTTCTTTTAAAGATTTATTTAATTATGTGAGTCTGGGTTGGGGACATGCATGCATGCAGGTGCCTGAGGAGGCCAGAAGAGGGCATCTGGTCCCTTGAAGCTGGAGTTACAAGTAGTTGTGAACTGCCTAAGTTCTAGGAACTGAATTTAGAGCCTCTCCAAGAGCAGTATATCTTCTTGGAAGAGGATATTTTAGAAAATAATCCACTGTGCCTGGTGATAGAAGCCTTAATTCCCAGCTACTGAGGAGGCTCAGGAAGGACGATTGAGAAAAATCAGACCTGCCTGAGTTGGAGTGAGTTTAAGGTCACCCTGAAGCAATTTAGTGAGACCCTATCTCAAAAATTAGGTGAAAGTTCCTGTTTTCTTTGTTCTTAGGCTTGAGTTTACAGATTGCTTTTATCTAGAGTTGTGGGTCGTCTGGATGTGGTCCAGTTCTGTGGTAAAGTTAGGCTCTTCTTGGTCTGCTCTTGTTCTTGAAGACTTAAGCGGTAATTTTTGGCCATTTTGAGCTTAGTGGGCAAAAGTAGCACTTTCTTGAGCGGTGGGGAGGAAGGCAGTTTACTTGGTATAAAATTTGGTTTTGTTAAGTTATGGAGAATATTTAAATTGAATTGTTTCTCCAGCAGAATATAAAAGCCTTGCATTTATTCTAACGTTTTTTTTTTTTTTTTGGTTTTTTTTTTTTGGTTTTTCGAGACGGGGTTTCTCTGTAGCTTTGAAGCCTATCCTGGAACTAGCTCTTGTAGACCAGGCTGGTCTCAAACTCACAGAGATCCGCCTGCCTCTGCCTCCCGAGTGCTGGGATTAAAGGCGTGCGCCACCACCGCCCGGCTCTAACGTTTTTTTGAGTTAGGAATTTGCTTTATAGCTCATGCTGGTCTTCCTAGTTTGATTCTCCATCAGCCCTGAGTCCTAGTTATGCACCATTATGCCCAGTTATTTTGACAACTCCCCCCTTTTGTAGTGCTGGGAGTCAGGCTCATGGTTTCACTCACCATAGGCAAGTGCTTTCCCTCCCACTGAGTCACATCCTCAGCCCTCATTTTATTAACTAACATTTTTATTTTTGATTCTTTTTTTTTGAGGCAGGATTTTATAACTTAAACTCTTCATCCTCTTGCCTTTACCTCCCAAATACTTGCTTGTTTAAGACACAGGGACAGTCCCGTTGGACTGTTCAGGTTAGTCAATTGCTGGACTCCTGGATGGAGTACTAAATTATTCGAACTAAAGTAGACTAGCCTTTTTTTTATTTTATTTTTGAGACAGGGTTTCTCCGTAGCTTTTGGTTTCTGTCCTGGAACTAGGTCTTGTAGACCAGGCTGGCCTCGAACTCACAGAGATCCACCTGCCTCTGCCTCCCGAGTGCTGGGGTTAAAGGCGTGCACCACCATCGCCCGGCAGTAGACTAGCTTTTATGCTGTATATTTCATTGTTCTTAGCAGCAGCTTGTCATTGCTCTTCAGTGGTCATTCTAGAAGCTTCGCTGATCTCTAATAGTTTATAGTCTTAAGTGTGTTTTAAAAATTTGTGGTTAGTTTTTCTTTTAAAGTCTCGGGGGATGGGGTGAGAAAAATGGTGTCCTGACTGAATGTGATGGGATATCCATTGTAGTGAGGAGCTGCGGGCAGGCCTGCTTTTCGTCCTGCCCGGCTCTCGGCCACCGGCTAGCTTTACCCAAAATAATTACACAGAAACTGTATTCTTTTAAATACTGCCTGGCTCATTAGTTCCAGCCTCTTACTCACATCTTGACTAACCCATATCTAATAATCTTTGTAACACCATGAATGGTGTCTTACCGGGAAAAATTCAGCATGTCTGACCTGATGGCTGGTTTCATCGCATCTGGCATCTCTCTGAGGAGAGGCACGGCGGTCTGACTAACTTAGGAGAGGCGTAGCATCTGACTGAGCCTTCTACCTCACTTCCTTTTTCCTGTTCTGTCTACTCCACCCACCTAAGGGCTGGCCAAGGCAGTTTCTTTATTAAAACAGACCTTCCCACATCAATGCATATAATACCAGAGTTTGATTTGAGGCAGGGGGATCATGGATTCAAAGACCAACCTTAGCTATACTGGGAGAAACATTCTCTTAAAAAGAGATATGACTTCAATTGATGCTGCTGTTAAACCAAATTGGAGTTTTGCAGTGTGTTCCTGCTTGTTTACTCCTGTACTGTTTTGAGGGCCTGGGGTGCTTTATCTCTCTCCACCTTACTTTCTGAGATAAGGTCTCTTGGTGAACCTGAACCCCACACCATTTTGGCTAGCCAGTAAGCTCCTAGGATACCTTATCTCTGCTTGCAATGGTGGGCTTACAGTGACCATGTAGGTTCAGGGATTTTAAACTCCAGTCTTACTTTTACAGAAAATGCTCTAAACCATATATTCAGTTGAGCAATTGTGATTTAGTGCTTTGGTGAGTAAATAGATATGAAGTGTGGATGAATAACTGAAATTGCTGCTTCAGTATATATAAATGTAAGTGCCATGAAGGTCTGTGTGGGAATCTTCATCAATCTTGGATAGATGAGGTTGTTGGGACATTGCTAGTCAGTTACATCTAGATGTGTACCTATTTTACTTCTAAAGCAATTATAGTGTAAGTATATTGATACATTTTTAAAACAAAAAAGCTTTTTGAAAAAATTCTGAAGTTGGGCTTATGAAGATGGTATATATGTGCAGCGTGTATAAAATGCATATGAATATTAAAGCATCTAGCAATGTTTATGTGCCAGATGGTTTTCTAGATACTATATGTGCTAACTCATTTGCCCTTTATATTCAGTGTGTCATCTTTATTTAAAAGCTAGCTAGTACCACCTTGAAAGCCTGACCAGTAATGAAAGAGGTGGCAGAAAATTTCATCAGTTTCCTGTGCATTGGCACTCAAAAGTACTCATTAAAATTATAATTTAAGGATTTGCTATAGATGTATTGATATTTATGTTTTAGTTAGTTTAAATAGCACAAATATAATTTGTTAGTGTAAGCACAGTATCATTTTAAATGACTGAATAGGTAATATGTTAAAACAGAAAATTGTAGTTTGAATTGACCGTATTCTTCATCTTTTTTTTTTTTTTAATTATGAATTCAGTGTTCTGTCTGCAGGGCAGAAGAGGGCACCAGATCTCATTATGGATGGTTATGAGCCACCATGTGGTTGCTGGGAATTGAACTCAGGACCTCTGGAGGAACAGCCAGTGCTCTTAGCCGCTGAGCCATCTCTTTCCAGCCCCCCCTTCATCTTTTTTTTAAATTACAGTTTATTTTGTGTGAGCATGTTGTGGCATGCATGTCAGAAGATAGCTTGCAGGAGTTGATTCTCCCACCTTGTGGGTCCTGGGGATTAAACTTAAGTCTTTAGGCTTGGTGACAAATGTCATCTGCTCTGTAACTTTTTGTGTTCTTGGAGAAGGCATCACTGAAGTCACCATCCTCAGCCTGTGTGCTGAGGTCACCATACTTAGTCTCCAGATAGGGGTTACTTCTGCTTGCTTTTTTTCAGTATGTGGGATCACAGCCAGGGCAAGCCCCTAGCCCTTGAGATGCAGTCTTAAATGCAGATTGAAGATGAAGTTGTTCCTCTTAGTGGCCATCATTGGTCTTTAAATGGAGTGATTACTTGTAACTAGTGGACAGTGTCTTTAAAGGATTAAAGGATCGTAAAAAGATGGGTATGGTGGTCGACACTTTGAGTCTCAGCACATGGAAGATAGAGGCGGAAGATCAGCCAGGACCATCCTTGGGCATGTACTGAGTTCAAGGCCAGCCTGGGCTTCCTGAGACCTTGCCTCATAAAATCAAGTTAAAAGGGAAGTCAAAAAATTTGTCTTGGATTCTGAATATGACTTAGTTTAATTAGCATACACACACCCTCAAACAAACAAAAAAGTCCCAGACAGAACACTAAGCCAGAAGAAATTTATCTTAACACCTAGGATATAGCTTGCTTTAATTGAAATACTCTTTTGGGGGCCCAGCAGTATGGCTCATTGGATAAAAGTGCTTGCTGTTAAAGCTGATGACTTTGGTTTGCAGCTCCAGAACCTACATGGTTGAAAGAACTGATTCTCAAAAGTTGTGCTTTGACTACACAACTGCAAACACCTTTTTCCCCTAATAAGTTTAGCTGGGCATGGTGGTGCCCAACTTAAGTCCCAGCAGAGGGTGGCAGAGACAGGCAGATCCCTGACATCTACGTCAGCCTTGTCTACCTACATATCTGGTTCCATGCTGGTCAGGGCTGTACCATGTGACCATATTTCAGAAAGGAATGTTCTTTTGTTAATGCTTCATGTGGTGGTACATTCACTCATTAATTCTGGTACTTGGGAAGTTATAAATGTACTTATTTGTTTTTCAATAGTGAGAAGGAAGATGATGATAATGAAAAGAGAGAAGATCCAGGAGATAACTGGGAAGAAGGTGGAGGTGGTAGTGGAGTAGAAAAATCTTCAGGTCCCTGGAATAAAACAGCTCCAGTACAAGCACCTCCGGCTCCAGTAATAGGTAATCCTGTTTTTCCTTCTGAAAGGCTAATGTGTATGTGCCTATTGTGGGGTGGGGTGGGTTGGGAACTTACCATTCCTGGGAGAGGGGGATCTGGATATATATGTTACCAATAAGACCTAAATGGAAGGACTGTAAAAATTACGACATAAGTTTTGTTCACAGACTGTCATGCTAGATAGTTTACCTGCTTAACAAGCATTCAACCTCTAAAGTACATCCTCGGTGCTACTCTTAGTAAGGTCTTGAAACCTGAATTATCAGCAGGAATTTATTTTATGAAGAGAATAAAAGGTCTTTGAAACTAAAAAGAATCTTAAGGATCACTGGGCAGTGGTGGCGCATGCCTTGAATCCCAGCACTGGGGAGGCAGAGGCAGGTGGATCTCTTTGAGTTTGAGGCCAGCCTAGGGTACATACAGTAGAATGAGTTCCAGACAGCCAGGACTGTTTGACAGGGAAACCCTGTGTTGTAGAACAAAAGAACAAAAGAAAACAAATTCCTAGGGACATATTTGTGTGTTGTGCATGAGTGTCTGCATGTTTGTACAGGTGCTTGTGAATGGGCGGAAGCTTGTTGTCATTGTCCACTTAGTTTGTTGAGGTTAGGGCCTCCCAAGGAACCAGGAATTCAAACCAATTGCATTAGCCTAGCTAGCCAGTTTGGTTTTGTGATCCTGTTTCTACCTCTATGAGGGATTATAGGTGACTGCTATGCCTGCCTAGCTTTTACATGGGCCTGATCTCTGGGCCTTATTTGCTCAGCAAACATATCCACTGAGCCTGAAGTTGTTGCTTATTTTTGATGTGCTAGAAATTGAACTAAGGGCCTTACACACACTAAACATATTACTGAACTATGTTTCCAGCTGGCAAATCTTCGGCATTATTTTTTTTTATTATGTATACAACATTCTGCCTTGATGTATGCCCGCTCGCCAGAGGAGGGCGCCAGATCTCAGTACAGATGGTTGTGAACCACCATGTGGTTGCTGGGAATTGAACTGAGGACCTCTGGAAGAGCAGCCAGTGCTCTTAACCTCTGAGCCATCTCTCCAGCCTATTTTTTATTTTGAAACACCATTTTATATGTAGCTCATGTGGCCTTGAGTCCTTGGTATAGCAGGGATGACCTCAAGTCACAGCCACTACCACCCCCTTTCCTGGGATTACGCAGGCGTAAGCTTTCCTGACAACTTTTCTAATTTAAAATGCTTTTAAAATTGTTTTGATTCCTTGAGAATGTCATACAGTATGTTTTGGTAATGTTCATCCTTACTCCTCAAGAGACCTTCCAACCACTTGCTTTTTGGCATAGGTTCTCACTAAGCAGCCCAGGCTAGCTAGCCTCAGATTGTTTGTGCATGCGTGGGTGTTGTGTGTTATGTCTTCATGTGGGTGTGGCCGTTGAGGCCAGAGGCTGACTTCTTGTCTCTTCCTATGTCATTCTACACTTTACATTTTGGTACAAGTTCTCACTGAGTCTAGAGCACACTAAAGACTCTGCTAGCTGGCCAGCTCTCCCCTGGGATCTTGTTTTTCTGTCACCACCCACCCAAGCCTGCGCTGATTACAGGCGGCACATGCTGTCGCTGTGCCTGTTACTTTCCATAGGCTTGGATTATACCAGAAGGAAAGCTTCCATCCTTATTTACTGAGTATCAACATTGCACTTGGGATAGGCACATGTTGCTGCCATGTTATTTTCATGAGTTCTGGTTGACGTAAATTTTAACTTCTCAATGCTTTTATGACAAGCGCTTTACAGCTGAACCATCTCCCCAGGCTCTGAGTGCTGAAGTTAAATACCGTGATAGTGCTGCTTGATTTTTCTCTCTTGAAATTGATAATCTTTCAGGCTGCTCCAGGAATGTACCAGACACACAGCTTTTATAGACTCCTTGTTCTTATGCTTTGGGGTTGGTATCTTTCCTTTTGTGTAAGGTTTCTGAAGCATTTTCTGTGAAGACCAGATGGTAAATACCATGGAGGAGAGGACCTGGTGGTGTCTGCTGCTGTGGCATGGAAGCTGTGTGGACATAACAATGATGGGTGTAGCCTCGTCCCAGTTGTTGGGCAGATATAGCTTGTTTGCTAACTCTTAGTTTTACGTGTTTTCTTTTTTCTGATTTTTATTTCTGTGGTGAGTTCGTGGAGCTGAATCTAGCCATCAGGTTTTTTATACAGAGTCTTTACCTGCCAAGCCATCTTGCTGGACTCCAGTTCTTTTCAAGTCTGCTTAAACCCTCCGTAAACTATAAAAATGCAGCTCCTTTGGAACTGGAGAGATAGCTCATTAGTTAAGTGTTCGAAACTACTGCTTTACTGGAGAACCAGAACTCCTATCCGGGGCTTACAAACACCTATGACTCTAGTTTCAAGGAATTCAGCTCTTCTGTCCAATACGGAGATCTGTACACACACACATACACACACCTTTTTTGTTTTTGTTCTTTTGTTTTTTGTTTTGGTCTTTTCTAGAACATGCTGCCCAGTAGACTTTTGGGAGGTGATGGAAGAGTGCAGTGGTATAGTGGCCACTAGTCACATGTGACAGGCAAATAGAGTCTTTGAGTTGAGGCAGCCAGGGCTACAAAGTGGAGACTGTTCGAAAAAGAAATGAGTGAGCAAACAGGCCAGCTTCGCACTGTCTGCAGATAGCTTGGTCAGAGTTTAAATGGCCAGAATCCACTGTTAAAGAGAACTAACTCCTAAAACTTGTCTTCTGATTGCCGCACTTGAACCCACAATTACACCACCCACAGACACAAATAATTTTTATTTTAAAGCCTCATTTGCCTAATGTGCTGGAACATAATTTAAGTTTTGATTTGGTTTCTCTTTGAGTTGCTCAGGCTTACTTTGAACTCTTATCCTTTCTCAGCCTCCCAAGTACTGATGTTTGAGCATGTTCCACTACTCCCCCCAAAATTTGTTTTGTTTATCCGAAGTGCAGTTTAGATTCTCATTAAAATAAGTAAGCATGTAAGCTTTCCCTTGTAAGCCTATAGAAAACAGTCTTTTAAACTATAAAGACATTGTGTTTCCACCAGTAGCTGATGCAGGATGTCTGTTGTGTTCTCATGGGGTAGGCTATCAGATTTCTGAAAAGAAAGGTTTTGAAAAGTGAAAAATAACAAGGCTTGAAACCACATCGAGGGTCAGCTGGATACAGGAAATAAGTCTTCGTAGAAGAGTTTAAGCTGTTTGGGGGCCTTTTCCTGTTTTCTGATCGAACAGAGAAATTGAACATCCGGTGATCTTAGAGAATGAAATAAAGATAAGGATTGCCTATTTTTAAAATCATCTTTTGAAATTAAAATACTACATGTGCATCTTATTAAATAAATTCTTTAGATAAGACAATTTGTATAGACTACCTTCTGAGTAAAGAAAGTGAATGTCACATTTACTGATAGAAACACCAGGAACTCCGGTGTTGTATTCCAAAAGGTAACCTCTTGAGGACTCCTCATTTCCCCTCCCTCAAGCTGTGACCTCACTCAGAATGCATGTGTGGAGTGTTAGATTTACTCTCAGGGAAGTTAGAGCTCATCTCACCGCCTTAGAGATGAGCAGCTTTCTACTTTGAGTTGTTTTCACAGAATTTTGCTTTTGTTGTCCTGTCCAAATCCCTTCTGAATCAGGCTTTGTTCTCTCATAATTGTTAAATGATCAGGAATGCAGGAAGATGTTACTAGAAGGCCACACATTTGAATAAGTGCCTTATCTATTAGTTACAGAAACCTCGGAGCCGGCAATGCCTAGTGGTGTATATAGGCCTCCTGGGGCCAGGCTAACCACAACAAGAAAAACGCCTCAAGGACCACCAGAAATATACAGTGACACACAGTTCCCATCCCTGCAGTCCACTGCCAAGCACGTAGAGAGCCGGAAGTAAGTATGTGAGGATATGAGTAGGTTCTCTGACCAGGCACTTGGGAACCAGCTGGGACTTCCGTACCCAGGAGGGAAGGAAGACAGAGGGCGGGGGAAGAGTCCTTGGAAAGAGCAAGAAAAGGGATGCTAAAGACAGGCTTTGCTGTCTGCTTTGTTTCTGTCACAGCTGCATTTAGTTAGTTCTTATAAGTACATTATTACTGGCTTGTCCCTTTTAAATATGGAAGCTAGAAATGTAAAACATTTATCATTGCATTTCCAATAAATGGGAATAGAAGAAAGATATTGGCATTTACAAATCTAATACTAAAAATGATCTTATTTCAGCAGGTACTTAAAATGAATGCTACCTGAAGTTAAATGACCACATATGGCACATCTACATCTTATTTAGGGACATGAATTTTCAAAAGTAAATAAAATGGGAAGAAACGTAAATGGCATCAGATGGAAAATTTTTTTGGGTGGCTTTAAAGTAAATCCCAGCCTTTTCGCCTCATTGAGAGCACAGCTGGCTTGAATTTAGACCTCCAGTCGGACTTGCTTCTCTGCTCTGTCCTCAAATGTGTGGGGAGACTGAGAGGGCAGTGACTTGCCACACACCTTTCCTTACCTGATCTAATCAGACCACTCCCCCAAAGCAAAAGGGAGGAGAAATCTTTGAATGATGAGAACATTACTTGATTGAGTAAACAGACACCCTTATGCATAAAGATGTATTATCTACTAACTGCTAAAACTTAGAAGTGAGTCTTAGGAGAAATGTCGTTACACAGCTTCTTTCCTCTTGTCTTCAAGTTGGTCCCAAAATAGTCTGTTCAGAAGATGGGACCTCAGAGCTTCAGTGCAGTAGTACGTGTTTTCTGTTCAATTGAAGCCTTAAAGTGGTTTGATATGGATTTTGTATTTCCTTCCTGTCCAGGATGATTCTTAGGTTTGTTTTTTTGTTTTTGTTTTTTTTTTTAATTCAAGGAAGAATACTTTCAGAATTCCCCAGTGAAGAAGGAATATTTACTGATCACATTTCTTTTCCCTTAGGGATAAGGAAATGGAGAAGAGCTTTGAAGTAGTAAAACACAGACATAGAGGCAGGGAGGAGGTTTAACTCGAGCTAGACAGCCAGCGCGCTGTGCTGGAAACCAGAAGCGCAGCCGCACACAGTACAGTTAAGCAGTGGTCTCTGCTAAGCCTCCCAAGATAACTAGACCACAACTAACCACCAAGAACAGCCACTCAGCGTCTCATATCTGGATCTACAGTGACTGACTGGTGAAGATCTTGATTCCGGTGACTGTCCCTGTCTCACTGTGGAAGATCAAGAGTCACAGCTGATCTTGATGTTTGATGTGTGTTGGATTTAGGGGTGTTTTCATTGTCTTAAATATTTGTGAATTAGATTCAGCTGTGTTTCCATAGTTACTCTGCATATAAAACCAAACCTGCAGCCAGTGGTCATTTCAAACATCTTTATGTTCAGATACTGAGCCTTCGCAAGGTTGACTACCTCAGATTTGCTGCACTTAATTGTGGATTTCATGTGGATCACAACTTCTGCATAAGTTACAGCTATTAGTATCAGTGTGAACCTTGAAACCAACTCTACTGGATTCCTTTCAGGAAGCCTTCAGAAGTCAGCCATCTGGGTTCTGATCTGCTGTAAAAGATGAAGAGTTAAGTGACCTTAATTAACCTGTTCTGTGCCCCACTCTAAGGAATACTCTGTAGGCTGTGGCTACATTAGACTTCTTGGAACAAGCCGCTGTCAAAACTGTTGTGTTTGGATCATCTGTGTGGGGCTGCGATTTATAATTTTAAGTTTTTAGTTGTAGTATGAGGTGACTACAGATTCAATTCAACCAAACTTGGATCCACCAAATGGGGAAAGGGTGGGGGATAGTCTTGTTTCTTTGAATACCTTTTTATTCAGATAGTGCTTGTTCTGTTCCACATTAAGGCCTTGCTTTGACTTGGAGTAAGTTCTTGGAGTAAGTGTATTGTGTGGTAAAATAGCCTGAATGAGGCATTGGAATTGTGAAATGACCTGTGAATTTGCCAATCCCTAGGTGGAACCAGATAGCCTTGGATACAAAGGGCAGCGGGTGCCAGAGGCTCCACTCTGGTGCTGCTCAATCCTCTAATCAGGTCTAAATTGAACTGCTGTGGACAGAGTGGTGTCTGCTCAGGTGGGGAGGGGTTCACTGACCTGTCTTAACATTTCAAAGCAACAGGTGCAAAACCTCACCAACACCCTGAAGTTTCATGAATCTTGCATGGTGTCTGATAAAATCTTGTGTGTGCCCCAAATTTGAAGTTATTGGCTATTTTGTAGATACATTCCTTGTTCTAGACAGCTCTGTTGTCCACCTAGGGAATATTTGCGATGTTCACTTGGAAAGGCAGGGGAATTGCCAGTGATGTATCGCTTCTGTTCTTAGTAATTAGATGTAGCTGCAGTAGTACTTGGCCCTTAAAGAGGGTACTGCTATATTCCTTTCCATCTAATGAAATAGTGTGGCAGTTACCTACTTCCGTGTCCCCAGAAATGGTTCAGTACAAATACTCTTTATTGGCAACTAAGTACATGATGTCAGTGCCTGAGTTTCTCTAATGAATCCCTTTGCCAAATGCAGTTCAGACTTGTTCAGTACTGACAGGAGTGAAAACAGGTAATGAAGGACGCTCTCCCAGCTTGAGACTATGTTGTGCAGTTTGGTGAATGAATGCAGCAGTTAGTGTGGGAAGCAGGAGGTGTTGGCCAGTGTTTCCTAACGAACTGCATGCCATTCTGAGCAGTAATGTTGGCATGATCTGAGCCAGCCCGGAGGAAGTTGGGTGATTAGACATTTGAGATTCTTCGTTGAACTGAAGACTTAATTGGGCACCAGAAACCTTAAAAAGTAATCTCACACCTTGAGACACCTACTTACCTTAAGGTAGGCTCCCCCCATTCCCAAGTCCCATTTTGTTTGGGGTTAAGGTTTGAGAATTGAACGGAGACAGATGCGAAGAGGTTCACTTAATGGCATACTGTACTGGAATGCTGAAGACCTGCACCAGATGTAAATTCCAAGTCTTGTTATATTTTTTTTTAAGATTGTGAAATTATCGAAGTGCACACGAATCAAGTTATAATACACTGTCTGGGTGGATGAGGCTGTCCATTGCACCATTTCTTTCTTTGGGTTCTCAGGCATGGTTCGACAGTGTAAGAACTCTGTAACATTAACATTGAATAAAAAGAAAATCTATGAGTGGTAGATGTGATATTTTCTGTTGACACTCCTTAGCTTAAACTCTGAGAATGGAGAGCAGTGTGGGGCAACTTCTCGGGATGACGACTGCCCTCTATAGTTTGCCGACTTCCATAGAAGCTAAATGGGGAAAGATGTTGTTGACTCATTCTCTAGCGGCTTCAGTAGAGCAGAACTTTGTTATGGCATGGGGGATCTAAAGCCTTTGATCCTGTACACTGCAAGTTTTCATGTCAAAGCCCCCACCTGTTTGGGGCGGGGGGCGGCAGAAGATAGAATGTTTGGGAACCAAGGGACATTTTTCAGAAAGTGATGATTCTCTTTCCATAGTTGGTTCCCAGGGCTTGAACTCAGTTGTCAGGCTGGAAGCAGGGCTTTCTACCAACTCTAGAAAATCTGCTGGGGATTGGAATCTGGTCCCTGAACTACTTATACAAAAATTTAAACACTTAGTTCTATTTCATAAACTGTTTTCTGTGGTCTTGGAGGAGGCCAAAGAAGTTACTGGATTCCCTAGAACAGGTGGTTGTTAGCTTCCATATGGGTTTGGGGAACTAAACCAGGTCCAGAGCAGCCAGTGCTTCACTCTTGATGCTCTGTTTCTCCAGCCTTACCATATCTTTCAAGGCAGCAGCAGTTTTAGGTTTAGTTTATATTATAGTCCTGAATACCTTAGTTGAGGTATATTTGAAGTAATTTTTGGCAATGAAATCTATATATTTACTCGGTACTGGGTTGTGACTTCTTAAAGAAGTTCTTCATGGATGCCTGTGCTTTCGGCATTCGTGTACAGTTCCTGTGGAGACCAGAAGGTGTTAGAGCTGGAGCTGCAGGCATGGGCCTCCCTTTGCAGGTGCTGGGAACTGAAACCTTGTCCTTGGCAAGAACATCAGGTGCTCTTAACCACAGATATCTCTCCAGTTCTGAGACTTCCTTAACTGCTGCTCCAAACATGCCAGACAAAGTACTCTTGGTCTACACAACATTCTCAGCCCTTTTTATCTTTTAATAGTGTTTATGTAGCCGAGATGGGCTTTCCTGCCTTAGCATTGTAGGTAGCTAGGATTTTGTGTATCAGGCCTTAACTTTTTTAGAGACAGGGTCTGATGAATACAGACTCCCCTTCAAGCTTGCTCAGTAGCCAATGCTGGCCTTGAGGTCTAATTTTGTATATATTACCTTAGTTAAGGACTCATCTCTGTAACCTCAGCTGTTGACTTACAGGGTAAAGTTCTGTGGCCAATCTAATCTACATAGCATGTTGCAAGCTATCCAGGGGTATATAAGACTATCCCCAGTGATCGTGGTTTTCTTAAAGGCATGTGCCCACCACAGCTCTTGATTCCCAAACTTTTCAACACCAAAAAGAAATGCCTTCCCTACGAGTTGTCATTCTCCTGCCTCTCAATTGCTCACTGCCTTAGGCAGTCTAGGTTTTTCCCTTCTGAGCATACCAATGAATAAGGCTTTGTGGATGGTCTTTTGTGATTGGCATTTTACTAATGTGCTTTGAGGCCCATCAATATCCTATCAGTCTCCTTAATAAGCAAGCCAGTTGTGTGGATTTAACATGTATGTTCTTTAGTGGGCATTTGGCTTGTTCCCATTCTGCTTCATTGTTGCTGTGAATTGCCATGTTCAAGGTTTAGTGTCAGCATGCTCTCGATTTTTCTTTTTCTTTTTTTGGTGTATACCTAAAAATAAAATTACTAGGTTCACATAGAAACCCTAGAACTAGGGAACCATTTTTAAATGACTATTCATTCCTGCCAGCAGTGTGTGAGGGTTCTGCTTCTCAGCCCCATTGCTTGTTTTGGAATGTGTATCTAACCCTCCTGGGCAGCATGAAGTGTCTCCTTGGCTTTGACATTTCCTGTATTGCCCTTGCAATTTTTAAAAGGTGCCTTGCCTAATAAGTTGGGCTATTATTGAATTCTATATATTCTACCTTATGAGATGTGACTTACAAAATGCTTTGTCTTATCTTTTATTGTGGTTTTAAGACTAGAGCTCCTGTAGCCCAGACTGGCTTCATACTTGCTGTAGCTGATCCTGTTACAGGCCTGAGTCTGTTTTTATGCAGTGTTGCAGACTGAACCTAGGCTTCCTGTCTGCAAGAACTCTATCAACTAAAAACATCCTCAGCTGATTTTAAATACACAATCTATGTGAGCATATGGAAGCCAGAGAAGGGATGGTCAGGTGTCTTCTATCACCACCTTGTTTTTAAGATTTTTTTCTTTAAAATATTTACTGTGGGTGTCACATGTGAGGTCTAAAGACAACTTGGAGTTAATTCTGTTGTAGATTCTGGGGAATCAAACTTTATTGTCAAGGCTTAGTGAAGATCACCTTTATCCGCAGAACCTGGCCATTTCCCTGCTCCTCCCCCTGTATTTTTCAGAATTGTTTTTCATTTATTTAAAAAATACCAATCTAAATAAATTCCCACTCCCTCCCCTCCTCTCACTCCTTCCACAGACCCTTCAACCCCACACCCCTCCAATCCTAAGAGAAGGCAATGCACACTGCCCTATGGAAAGTCCAAGGCCCTCCCTACTACATCTAGGTTGAGCATGGTATACATCCGAAGAGAATAGGATCCCAAGAAGCCAGTACATGCAGTAGAGACAAATCCCAGTGTCACTATCAGTGGCCCCTCAGTCTGCCCCAACTGTCAACCACCTTCAGAGGGGCTTGTTCCCTCCCAGTCCAGGTGGAATTGGTGAGCTACCATTAGCTCAAGTAAACTGTCTCAGTGGATGACCCCCTCATGGTCTTCAATTCCTTGCTCATACTCCTTCCATTCTTCAGCTGGATCTTAGGAGCTCAGTCCAGTGCTCCATGTGGGTCTCTGTTTCCATCTGTTGTTGGACAAAGGTTCTATGGTGATATTTAAGACAATCATCAGTCTGACTACAGGGTAAGGCCAGTTCAGACACCCTCTCCTCTATTGCTTAGGGTCTTAGCTGGGGTCATCCTTACAGATTCCTGGGCTGTTTTTCATTTATTTTTAATGTATATATTGTTTTGCCTGTATATTTGTCTGGGTGCTGCCTGGTCCCCATGGAAGCAAAAAGAGGACATTGGAGCTCCTGGGACTAAAGATGACTGTAGGCACTATGTAGGTGCTGAGCAGCGTGTTGAACTTGTACCCTTTCCACCTTAGGTTTTCAGATAAGGTCTCAAAATAACTGCTTAGATTCTGGAACCCTACACCTGAGTTTTAGGGATGCAAACTCAGGTCTTCAGGCTCAGCAAGTACTTTATGCACTGAGCCAAGCCATGCATCTCCCTAGGTTTTGATATTTTGAAGCATATATTTTGTCACCTTTTAGATTTAGTTGTATGTTGTTGGAGAGGAGGCTGCTTATTCCCAGCTGCTCAGTGCCGAAACTGTTAATTAAATCACTGCCACTGCTTGGCCCACTAGCTTTAGCTTATTGACATTAATTTAACCCATTTCTATTAATCTGTATATCACCACGTGACAGTGGCTTATGGGCTAAAGTTCCCAATGCCTGTCCAGCAGCTCCAGGACTTCTGACTCTACCCTTCTTTCTCCCAGCATACAGCCTAGCTTTCCTCACCTAGTTCTGTTCTTCCCTGCCATAGGCTCAAAGCAGTTCTTTATTCATTAACCAATATAAGCAATACACAGAAGAACAACCTCCCACACCAGTATATGTCTGGCTGGTGCTCCATGGAGCCCAGAGGCATCAGATGCTTCTGAAGCTGAAGCCATAGGCAATTGTGAGCCACCTGATAAGGGTGCTGGGCAGTCCTCTAGAAGAGAGATATATGCTCTTAACCTAACCTCTGACATCCATCCCTCTTGCTAGATCTGGAACTCACTCTGCAGCCTAGGCTGGACTCAAACTCACTGACTTTCCGACCTCACTCTGAATGCTAGGATTACAGGTGTAAGCCATCACACCCAGCACATACTTTTTTTTCTTTTTCTTTTTTAAAATGAAGTTCTATATATTGCTAGGATTGAGATAAAAGAACATTGCCTGGGTGTGAATCCCAGCATGCAGAGTTGGGTTAAACAGGGCTAAATAGTTAAGACCCTGTCTCAAAACATATGTTCTTTTTTCTTAACCACAAATTCTTTCAGTTCTTAAAGTTTGGCAATCTCTTATTGCTTCAGCAGAGCTAAATGAACAGATAATACCAGTGTGAACTGCTGTTTTTTTTATTTTTTATGTTTTGGTGCTCACATTTGGCAAACATGGAAATTTATATATATACATTTACATATATACACATTTTAAGTTTAAAGCCCCAGCTTCATTAAACCCCATGCTTAGGCTGTTAAAAAAATAGGTAAAATGGCAAGAATATATATATAAAAGAAATCAGGGAAAATGTGAAATAACCCCAATTGGTAACTTTTGTTGCTTTTATAAACTAAGACATTTTGAAACAAAATCTATCTCCTTGTTAAACTATTACAGCTTCAGATATTTACAAGAAAAACAATTAGGCACTCTGTGGCCTGACAAACTAGTGAAGTTCCTTTTTATTACAACAGTCAATATTCAGTGATTCAAATTCAGCTGTTAAAAGCATCAAGTTCCCAGGATCATTATGTTTTGAAGCAAAGTCCTTTAGATATATGTCTTCAACTACACAAACCCATCACAACAATGTTCAGGTTGTAACTGAAATTTTTCTCATTTTGTGTTGCTGGGGATTGAACCTAAGGCCTCATGCATTCTAGGCAAGCACACTATCACCAGCCTATAACCGTGTTTCTAAGACTAGAGAACATTCACTGATGGCAAAAGTGGTGTGCTAGTGCACTCGAGGTCGTTTGATGACGTTCTCTGCAGGAGTTCTCCTCTTCTGGGATAGTCCTGGTCCACATTCTTTATTTTGGAGTAAAGCAGCTTCTGAGAGACGGTAATTATCCGCACAAGGAGGTGATTCCTAGGATGGGAAGAAAAAATTTCCACATTTCAAATCTGTAGGCAATGAAGCAACAGATTTTATTCCTCTGTTTTTTTTTTTTATTACAAAAACCAAACAAAAAAACCAAGGCATTCTCAGTTTCAAGGTTTGCCAGTCCCTGGTGGAATAAAGCTCAGGTGAAGTGTGGTTATCTTAATGGTTTCAAGTTAAAATATGGATTGAAGGGTGTGTGTCTTATACCCCCAGATAGGTGTTTCCATCTCTGTTTACAGAAAAAAAGTGTAAAGGACTTAATGAGAATCACTGTCACATAACTAGCTGATAACAAATCCCTGCATCTTTCACCAGAAAATTCCAAACCCTCCCACCACAAACTTTTTAAAAACAAAACGGGCTGCGAGAGATGGCTCAGAGGTTAAGAGCACTGCCTGCTCTTCCAAAGGTCCTGAGTTCAATTCCCAGCAACCACATGGTAGCTCACAACCATCTGAAATGAGATCTGTTGCCCTCTTCTGGTATGCAGGCAGACATGCAGGCAGAGTACTGAGAATACTGTATGCATAATAAATAAATCTTTAAAAAATCAAAACAAAACAAAAAGTCTCTGTAGGCCAAACTGTCCTGGAATGCATTTTGTATCCCAGAATGTTTCAGATTTGCAGTGATCCTCCTGTCTGGATGCTCAGATGGAAGGCCTGAACCATCACACTAATCCCATTTTTTTTAAAGATTTATTTATTTATTTATTATGTATACAATGTTCTGCCTGCATGTTGACACCAGATCTTATTACAGGTGGTTGTGAGCCACCATGTGGTTGCTGGGAATTGAACTCAGGACCTCTGGAAGAACAATCAGTGCTCTTAACCGCTGAGCCATCTCTCCAGCCCACTAATCCCATTTTTTGAAGTCACTTACTGACCTGGAACTGAGTCTGTGTCCACCTTCCCAGTACTATTATAAGCAGGAGCCACCATGCTTGCCTTTTTGAATTCTGGGAACTGAACTCAAATCCTTGAGATGGCTACAAGTCAAATGACTGTAAAACCAAATGGTGGGGCAGAGTAGCACCAAATCTCTTCTAGAAAAGGCCCAATAATGAATACCATGTAATCCTAGTACTAGAAGGCAGAAACAGGATGCCCTGCAAATTTATGGCCAGCCAGATCACATAACTTAAATATATACTTAGTCTATAACCCAGGACTTGCACTACTACCTATTGGAAAAGTACACCCTACAGGGACCCGTACGTATTCAGTGGTCTCATCAACAAGCAGTTAATCCAGGCGCTCTATTCTGACAGAACGTTATGTAATAAAGAGGGATGAGCTACTAACATACACCATCACTTGGACCATGGACACTATGCCAAGTGAAGCCTGCCACCAAACAGTACATGTTCTCTAGTGGCAGGTAGATGAAGCTCTCAAACAGGTTAAGATTAATATATTCTGGGGACAAATAAAACAAGCTTAGCTCTGTGGGGGCTGGGATAGTTTATTGAAAAGGGTCCAAGGATGCTCTCTGATATGGTCATGGTCTTGATACTGACTTCTTGATAGATGACTGCAAGGTCATCTATTGGGAAACTGACTCATATAATGGAACTGTGATCTACAAATTTCACTGTACAATAGCTCTTCTAAGAGAACAGTAAATACTGGATTAAAGTTGATATACATGCTAAGTAAGGAAATGCATGCTCTGATTTATGTGAATGCATAAAAAATGGGAAAAAGGAACTGATAAGGCAGATTATTAAAATGTGAACTGTGCAAATAAATGCTAATTTTATTTAACTTTAGACCTAGGAAGCAAGTATACTGCTTAAAATTCACTCATTTGGGGCTGGAGAAATGGCTTAGCAGTTAAGAGCACATAGTATTCTTGCAGACTCCTGAGTTTGGTTCTCAGCACCCACATTGGGCAGCTCACAGCTGCCTATAAACTCCAGCTCTGGGAGATTAAACTCTCTCTTCTGAACTGCGTGGACATCTACACAAATAACACGTGTATACACACACGTTAAAAAATTCTTAAAAATATTTAACTTTTTATCATTAAAAGCAAATTGTACTAGCAGATTCTTTTCATTCATAAAACTAAACAGAGGGCACATGAACAGATGATGTCTGAAGAGGGCGGGGGGGGGGTCTCAGTTATTGTTGGGAACCAAGTTTGAGTCCCACAACAGCCATTTCTCTTACCCCTAAGCTATCTCTCTAGTCCCACTACTTGCTTTATTTATAGTTTTTAAAAAATGTGTGTGAGTGTTTCATTTGCATGCATGTCTGTGCTAGACCAGAAGGGAGGGAGCATCAGGTCTCCTGGAACTGGAGTTACAGATGGTTAGGAGCTACCACATGGGTGCTGGGAACCAAACCCGGATCCTTTGCAACAGCAGCCAGTGCTCTAACCACTGAGCCTTCGCTCTAGCTCTGCTTTTCTGCTTTCTTTATAAGCCCGATATTTTAAAGAACTTGTAAAACTTTTTAAAGCTACTCAGATTTCCATAAACCTGTCATATTTAAATTTTATGCTAATAATGTTTACACATGTCAAATACAGAAATTAAACTAAAACTGAAAGGGTCGACAAGAGAACATACTATTAATCAATTAGTAGCAAGATTTGATGTGTGACTGTTTATCTACAGATATAAGCCTATTTCTGGAAATAAGCAAGTGTGGGGCCAACAAAATGACTTGGTAAGTACAGGCACTTGCCACCAGCCTGATGACCTGAGTTTAATCCTCTGAACACACATGGTAGGAGAGAAGCAATTCCTGCAAGTTATCTTCATACTGGCACACATGTGCCACCCCCCCAACACAAATAATAATAATAATGATAAGAAATGGAAGTGAGAAAAGAATGAGACAAACCAGCATGAGATAATCGGCGATGTACTCTGTTTTCAAGCAGGCCATGTTCTGGGCAGCAGCCTCCTCTATGAAAACTCTGCTCTCATCAGGTTTCAGTTTATTGAAGTCACAAAAAAGATGTGTAGCCTCATTAAATAAAGGTACTGGATGACCAGGTAACACCTAATGAAAAACGAGAAGTATCTCAATCCCCTACTGCTGCACAGTGGTTCAGCTGTGTAGTATGTACTCAAGAACAGCCCCCAACCACCTCCCCCCATCTCCCCCCCCCCCAAAAAAAAGCAGAGGGAATGGAGACATCACAGAAACCTTGCTGGGCATGTTCTGTGCAAACCTGCCCCCAGAACAGCAGGAAACTACTCCAGGACAAACCTCTGCTCCTCCTGCCTGAAGAAGACGCTTAAACCCAGCTTCTCGGGGCCGATCAACACGTAAAATAACCTTCCAGCCACTAAATGCTCCCTATTAAAAAAAAAAGTACATGCAATTTTAATATACTAAAAATTGAAAATGTAGAGGTAATGCATAAATTTATTTTTACTTGTTTTATGTCCATAAGTAACTTTTTGTCAAAAAAAGTTTAAAAAAAAAAAGTATGGGTTTTTTATCTACACACACCCACACCATATCACTTGCATGCAGAGCCTGCAGAGGCCAGAAGAAGGTGTCGGATCCTCTGACTGGATTCTCAGACTCAGACACAGACACACACAGCCTATCACTCATCCCTGTCCTCCACAGTCTATCACTTGCATACAGAGCCTGTAGAGGCCAGAAGAGGGTGTCGGATCCTCTGGATTTACAGATGATTGTGAGCCACCTTGCAGGTGCTGGGAAGCAAACCTGAGTCCTCTGGAAAAACAGCAAGTGCTCTTACCCCCAGTCATCTCTCTAGCCCATTAGCTTTTTTCTTTTTTTTTTTTTTCATATAGCTCAGGCTAATTTTCAGTTTCAATGTGGTTGAAGCTGGCTCTGAATTGATTCTTCTGTCCCCCAAGTGCTAGGATTACAGGAGTACCCTACAGTTGACTGAAATGTAATTAAAACAAAAACCACCTCAAATTGTTCACAATTAGTCAACAAACAAACGAAGCAAACCAAAAATTCTCAAAAGAAATGCAAATGAAAGGCTAGAGAGATGATTTAGTGGTTAAGAGAGCATACTGTTCTTGCAGAGGACCAGGGTTTGATTCCCAGCACCCACCCAGGCAGCTCACAACAGCCTGTAACTAGCTCCATGGTGTCTGATATTCTTCTGATCTCCTCATACACATAAATAAAGAAAATATATGTGGAAAATAAATACTTGAAAAATTGTTTGAGTTTCAGCCATCAGGAAAATGAAAATCAAACTAAGTTGAGATTACATTTCACCCTAGCCAAAATAGCTACCATCAGAAAATAACAAGAAATGCAAGCAGAGACGGTGGGGGGGGAAGAGGAATCTTATATATTGCTTAAAGCTGTCATATAATATATAGTACATATAATGGAGTATTACTTAGTCATAAAAAAGAATGGAATCATGTCATCCACTGGGAAATGGATAGAACTGGAGATCATCGTTTGAGTAAGCCAGACCAAGAAGGACAAATAATTTGTTTTTCTCTGTATGTGGAACCAAAATTTTAAAAATTGAAGGTTAAGGAAATAATATTCTTACTCAAAGGATACAGACTTTGGGTCTCAGACTCCTTTGGGAGAAATCTGTGCACCCATTTTAGAATTATTCCAGATGCTACATCCTGAAGAGACAAACTACATTTAGAAGACCCATATCTCACTATGCAACATAATACTCTTGTTTTTTGAGATAGGATCTCTGTACAGAGCCCAGGAATTCACAGACATCCTCCTGCCTGTCTCCCAAGGGCTGGAATTAAAAGCATGTGGCACCTGCACAGCTACAACACAAATTTTAGCTCAACATAGAATGCACAACAAAATATCAATTAAGGAATAAAAGATAATTAGAATTACTTGGTCAAGCATATTCTTCAAAACAAAAGTTCTAATAGTGAACCCTATTTGTAGTGTCTATGCAGTCGTCATGTAAGTACGTATGTCCATACCTCAACAATGCCCAACTCTTGTCTTTGTTGGATTCTTTTCCTCCACCTCATTGCTGCAAGTGCCAGTTTTTGCTGGTGTTCAGTGGCATCAGCGAGAGCATCAAGTATGGAGCTACTGCCCCATTCATAGTCTTCTTCCTAGAAAATCAGGCCAGTGAACTTCTGTTTCCTCTAACAGAGAACACTGTGCTCTGTACAGGTTTCTGGCCTAAGAAGTCTTTGGTCTATTAAGATCAAAGCTGGATGTTCAACTGTTACATATAGAGAACGCTAAACATTTTGTGAACAAATACAGATTCATTCAGTTTTATGTTAAGAATCGAGTACAGCTGGCTTTTAATTAAAACCAGAAATTCATTTCCCAGAATCAAACCCTGTGGCCAGAGAGCTGTATTTTGGCAACTTATTAATATTCAAGATATTTGGCTTCATGAGAACACAGGCAGAGAAGGCATGAACTAAAACAATTCTCAAGGAACTCAGATTGGAAACTTCAGGATCTACAAGGTAGATACTACTGTGCTGGCCTGTTTGTGATAATCAGTTTAGTATATAAAGAGCTAACAGTAAAAAAGGGCTTACAATGAGATATCTTGATGTCATGTTAATATAAGTTCAATAAAAAACACTGACAAATTAGATAACAAAAAGTTAGTAGGCCACAATGAAACTCCTTTTTGTATGCCACGCAAAACATTTAAGAAAAAGGAAAGTGACTAAAGCAACCTGAGTCTGTAAACTCTGTTTTGTTGCTGAGATCCTTATACCTGGTGGCTACATGTAGTCATTTAAATTACCTGCATAACTGTATGATCAGGGATCTTGTACGACATTCCCAAGAGAATGGCCCTTCCTAAGCATGTGAATACACACCTGCACAAAGCACCCCGCTGTCCTGCAAGCTTCCAAATAGGAGCGATGAAGTATCCACTTGCCAGCTGCCATTGAGGCTAGGTACTTCTCATTGCGCAATGGGTACCCCACAACCATGTGTGTGCACCTGGGGTCTGAGCACTGCTTCTCAATCACCAGCCCACCTTGTGTAGAGAAAACAATTGATGAACACACAGGAAAACCCTCTACTAGGTTTCTTACCATCTTTCTAGAAGATCATTGTCATCTCAACTGTGCTTAAAAATTACTTATATAAAATAAACAACCTAATAAAAAACGTTGACATATAGATATGTAAAAGTAACATTCACTTCATATTATCACCCCCTCATTCTTGCCTTTAGCATACCATGACCTAGTGATCTGAAATGCAGATTAAGGTTTTATAATAATCAAAATTCCAGTGCTGACTCATGCACACTTGAAATTCAGGTCCTTGTAAGCATGCAGCGAGTACTCTACACTGAGTCACACTACCCCCAGTCCCATTCTTTACTTAAAACAAAAACACTATTTTTATTACACATGTGTATGTGTGTTCTGCCTGCATGTGTATCTCTGTAGCAGAGAAGCGCAGTCCCTATGGAGGCCAGAAGAGGGCACTGGATCCCCAAGACTGGCATTATGAGATGTTGTGAGCCACCATGGGGGTGCTGGAACTAGAACCTTGGTCTTCTACCAGTGCTCTTAACACCTCCTACCCCTTTTTTTCAAACAGGGTCTCACTGTGCAGCCCCGTCTGACCTCAATGAGATCCTCTTGCTTTAGTCTCTCAGCTGCTGGGATCACCAATGCTTGGCCCTGTCATTTCTGAATGATTTCTTTTGCTATGTCTAGCAATGAGATCAACGTCTCTTAGAGTGACTATATTGACTCTATAGAGCTATCAAACAACTAAAAAAAAAAAAAAAGCTAGTGTAGATTCAGATGGCTATTTCAAAGGAATAAAAAACAAAACAAAAATCCCACAAAACATTTCACTGGTGTTTTATGCTGACTAAATGCTGAGTGATAGTTTTCATATACTAAATTAAATTAAAAAATATTTTAAAAGGTAATTTCACCTATTTCTTCTGACTAGACAGTGAGGTGTGACTCAGGAGGCCCACATCCTGTTCCTACTGCAGTCCAGCTACAGTATATCAGGTCTTCCAGCTTGCCTCTCCCAGGTGTCAGGGAGAGTCTAACAGTTAGGGATAAGAGTGATGTTATTGAGGAGGAATCCCCTCTGAGTGCTGGGAGCCTCATGTCACCAGGCCCAGCTAAATCTTTATATTCTTAGGTCCCATGACCTAGTAATTTTAGATGTAGATTAGATCTGTATAAAATCAAAACCTTAATGTTGACTCAATGTGTGGGCTTAAAATAATTACCATGTTCTTTTCTCAATGGCTCCCCATTACACATGATAGAAATGCATTTGTATTCCAGTAAGTTGTAATAATGGCATGTTTTAAAGAAAACTACCAGAAGAAAAAATTTTAAACAAATATAAAATACTGGTACCTAGTTTTTTAATCAGGTGACAGTACTCAGTCCGCTCTTGAGCATTCAGAGATGACATCTGGAACACATACTGTTTTTTAAGTTTTGTATGATTCCCCTCCATTTTTTCAATCTAGAACGCAATAGGTTTATTTTAGAAAAAATTAATATGAAAACTATTTCCAGGTACAGCTATTTTTAGTAACATTTTAGTCATTCTTTTAAGGTACCAAATATATACACTGTAATTCAGCCAAAGAAATTCAATTTTTAGTAGTGATGAGTCTAATGAGAGAACAAATTCCCACTCCAGTGTAAGAACCACACTGAAAGTCAACATTACCATAGCAAGGATCAACGAACCTTGTCAATAGGTTGTGGAGTCACAGGTGGCTTGTCTGGGGGGAAAGCAATGCTGGGGGCTTGAGGCACGGGCATTAGATGCCTATCTGTTGCTGGAGTTTCTGGTTCTTCAGAGATTGGGTGTTCTGGAGCTTCAGTCACACGTAAGACTAAGGGTAAGGGGAAAAAATGTGGTGTGATAGTGTACAAATATAATTTAGAGCAAATTCTAGAGAATATTCTCATTTGTTTTGGTCAAAATAAAATGACCCATGAATTCTGCGAAGGGTGAGGTGGGGATAGGATGGTGGTATCTGCCTGTGACACCGGCAGCTTGGGAGGCTGAGACATGAGGATCTCAGGCTGGAGACCTGCATGGGCACAACCTTGCCTCAAAACCAAGCATGTAGAAGAGAGCAGTCAGCTTCTCTAAGTTAAAAATAAATGCAGCTAATGAACTCTGAAAGGGCACGCGTGTCATCTGGGTTTCATGAGCCTTTCCTTTCATCCAGCACAGGAAGATAACCAACCACCCAGTATGAACAACAGGAAAAAAAGGAACCCAGGAAAAGCTCACACAAGTCAAAGAACAAACACAGTATAAGCTCGGTGGGATTCAGAGAGTTAAATAAAAATGAATTATAAGGAGAAAAAGCAAACACCACCTAACAGACAAGAAAAGAGGCTAGAAAGAAAGAATTATTGTGTGAGTCATGTTTGTAAAATGGCTAACCCTAAATTTCTACATGTGAGGATCAGAAAACATTTTTCAATTGATTGGTACAGTACTAAAGTCAATTTTTCATTTGCATGTGCAATACAGGGAATCCCAGTGTCTTTATGAGGTCAACATGCATATAGTTCAACCCAACAAGTTTTCCTTATTACCCTGCTCAGCAATTTCTGAACGGCATACAGGATCTCGAGAAGGAGAATCATCCAGTTTTTTAAGGTCAACCTGAAGCTCAGAATACTGTGTGAGGTAGCTAGGCCACTGCAAGTTGCTGGCGAGCCTTGCTCTCTCCTCCCTTGCTGTTGGGTCATCCCAAATGATCTGCTCATTCTGGGAGGGCTCTGTGTTGATATCAGGCACTATCTGTCTAGACTGCCTAAGAAATAAAAAGAGACAATTTTAAATAACAGTCACTACTGAATCCAAGTCATAACATCAGTGAGTAGTAGAAATACATAGTATTTATTGAATAAATCAATCTAAGACATCTTTCTTTTTTGATATAGGGTCTCTTTATGGAGAATATAACTTTAAACTTGAGGTAACCCTCCTGCTTCTACCTCCCAAGTGCTAAGATTTTAAGCATGCATCCTAGTTTGCTTTCCACTGCTGTGATAAGACAACACGACCAAAAGCAACTTGGCAAGGAAAGGGTTTATTTCAGCTACAGTTGTAACCCATTGTGAAGAGAAGTCAGGATAGGAACTCAAACAAAAACCCAGGGGCAGGAACTGAGACAGAGACCACCGAGGAGTGCTGCTTACTGGCTTGCTTTCACATCTTGCTCAGTGTGCTTTCTTACACAACCCAAGACCACCTGCCCAGGGGAGGTACCACCCACAGTGACTCAGCTATCCCACATCCATCATTACTCAAGATGTTCCACAGATTTACCCACATGCTAATGTGATGGAGGCACTTTCTCAAATGAGGTTCCCTCTTCCTAGATGACCCTAGCTTGTGTGAAGTTTATAAAAACTAAGCCAGCATAATACACACCAACACAGCCAACTAATTTATTTTTAAATTTCCTACTGGAAATTTTTAAAATGATTTGTTATTTTTACTTTTATTTATTTTTGGTTTTTCGAGACAGGGATTCTCTGTGTAGCCTTGTCATCCTGGAACTTGCTCTGCAGACCAGGCTGTGCTCAAATTCAGAGATCTGCCTGCCTCTGGGATTAAAGGCCTGTGCCACCACTGTGTGGCTCTACTTTTATGTGCATTGGTATTTTGCCTGTATGTATATCTGTATGTCAGATCCCCTGGAGATGGAATTACAGGCAATTTTGAGCTGCCATGTGGATGATGGGAACTGAACCCAGACCCTCTGAAAAAAAAACAGCCAGTGTTAACCATCTTTCTAGCCTATTGGAAATTTAAAGTGACCATCTATATTTCAAAAAAAAAAATCAATTTTCTTTAAATTCTAAAAACTGCTACATTTAAAAATGGGATCTTCCTTAATTCAAGTTAGGGAAACATGGTAATGTTTAGAAAACTGTAGTTACTGGATTTAATAAAAGCACTTTAAATTTTCTTTTAAAGTTAGTTATGTATTCCAGGTTGGCCTCCATCTGCTTCGTAGTGAAGGATGATCCTGAAATCCTAATCTTCTTCCCTCTAGTTTCCATGTGCTGGGATTACAGGTACGCACCACCATGTACATACATCACATACTCATACACAGAATACTAATACATTTACAAAACTTTTCTAAGTACTATGTACACCCTTAGTGTTTAGTGCTAACGCTAAGGAACAGAGTGGACTGACTGCCCACTGAGTGTACATCATATGGAAAAGTGGATCCTAAAAATTTAAGCCTCAAAGTCACAACTGTACAACTGCTTAAGCAAGAAGAGAGAGGAACACCCAGCCAGCAGAGGGTGAGACTATGATGACAATGGGATATTAACACACACTGTCTGAGTTAAAGTCCCAACATAAACCCCTTCACAATTCTTAAGAGTCTAAATTTCTGCTTTATTTTAAAAATTTATAACAACAATTGGTGTAGCCTAGCCCACTAATCCAAGTGACCAGGTGCCTCACTCAGGAGCTTTCGTCCTCTGAACCCATGCCCGACAAGCACAAACCTGAGTGCCTCTAGGACTCGACTTCGTCCACTCCGAGCAGAGCGGGCACTTTCAGGAGTTGAAGAAGCACTATTACAACTGCTTCTTGACAGGCAAGTCCTCTGCGCAGGCGTCTTCACGATGCAGGTTGCTGACATGATCTCTTGCAATTGCTTCTGGAAGTTTTCTCTCATCTCTAAGGTCTGTGTCAGAGCTTGAAACAAATATGAGTCAGTATCAATAAAGAGACATCTGTGTCTGCCCCCCCCCCCCGCCACCCCTTTGCTAGTTTTTGAAGTGAGGTTCCAGTGTGCAGTCAGGCTGACCTCCCGCTTGCGCTCCTGTTGCAGTTTCTAGGTGGCAGGGTTACTTTACACGCATCACCAAACTCCGTTAACACGTCTCTTATCAATCATATCTTACAGTGTTTTGTCTAGATCTGGTTGAACAAACTGTTGACATATACTGAATGCTTACATAGGAATGTAAGGCTAGCAATGTCACAGAACAAGAAGGCGGTCATGAGAACTATATCTAAAATGAGGACTCCTTCATTAGTCCCTTTCAAGAGCTCCTTGCTTGCTTCTGAGCCTTTCTGGTTGTGCAAACTACACTGAGATTCATATAGTCATACCTGATTGTCTTCAATAGCTCTACTTGTTTGCTTGCTTTAGGGGGTGGGGTCTTGCCACATAGCTCAAGCTGGCCTTGAACTCCCTTCCTGCCTCAGCCTCAAGTCCTGGGATTACTGCTGTAAAGTACTAGCCAAGCTTTCACCAATCTTTGAAAACACAGACCAAAACATATTTATCTTTTATTTCCATTATAGACTAGACACTGAATTAGAAAGCTAATTAGACACCACTGGAATGAACAGAATGGAATAGGTAAGTCAGAAAGAAAGCTCTAGTAGGACAGGATGAATATAAGGAGAAGTCAGAGATAACATGCTAAAAGAGAATACACATCTAAATAATCAGTGTAGCACTATCTGCAATACCAAAAAACTGAAAATAACCTGCCAATGCCGATTAACAAGAGACAGCAAGATTAACAAGATTAACAAGATGCAGCAAGACAAAGCAGGGTAATATGTGCCACATACTACATTACCAATTAAAACTAAGATACACTGAAGCAGTTTATGTGCACAGATACATCTTGCTTTATCAGACTTTACAAACACTATTCTATGGCTTGAGTGCACACCCTAACATGTGTGGGTTGAAGCTCGGTGGGTGGTGTGGTGTAGTGGGTAGAATCCTTCAAAGACGAGGCCTAGTGTAAGGTGACTGGATCATTAGGAACCCTGCCCGAGAATCAATTAATGTAGTTTTCAAGGAACTCAGGCTAGTTCTGCTGTGAGGTGATATGACAAGACTAAACCTTGTCTAACTTGCTCCAGTCTTTCCATGCAATGACACTCGCCTACTTGCATCCTTTCCATTTCTTGCAAACGCTCCTGCCATGATGGGATATAGCCTTGTCTTCACCAGAGTCCAAACAGATCAAGCTTAGACTTCATTCTCTAAAGTTATTTCAGCTAAAAATGTCTCCTTTCCTTATATATTACCCAGTTACAAGCATTGTTTTACAACAACAGAAAAGAAAATATTAAAACAATGCTTTTTATTAGCAAACTGAAGGCTTTGGCAACCACGAATTAATCACTGTCAAATTCTTCCTAATGATTATATCTGTGTGGTCACCTGTGACCAGTGACCACAGATGTTGCTACTATGTGAACCACATCTGTACAAACAGCAAACTTAAATGCTATGTGTGTGCTCTGTCTGATTATCCCCATCTCTCTCCTTCCTGGGACCTCCTCAATCTCCAATAAATATTAAAATTAGTTTAATTAATACCCTACAATAACTTACATGTTCAAGTGAAAAAAAGTCACATGTCTATCTACCTCTAAGCTAAAGCTAGCTATGACTGAGTGAGAAAGGCATGCAGGAGAGCCAACTTGGGTAACAGGGCATCCCTCTTATGCAGTCAAGCTATGAACGCAAAGAGAAAATTCTTGGATGAAATTCAAAGTGCTAATCCAGTGAGCACACAGCTTATCACTGACATGAAGCTGCAGGTGACTGCACTTAGGCTGGAAGGAGATGACTGCAGAGCTGCTTAGCTAGAAGTCAGTGTCTGGCTTCAAAGCTAGAAGATCGCTCCAGCTTTCTTATTAGTGGCAAATACAGCTGGGGCTCTAAGCCAAAACAAATGTTCTCAAAAGTACAAAGTGAAGCCAGGTGTGGTGGCACAGGCCTTTCATTCTAGCACTTGGAAAGCAGAGACCTCTGGATTCGAGGTCAGTCTGGTCTATAGATCAAGTTCCAAGGCAGCCAGGGTTACAGAGAAAACCCTGGAGAGGGGTAGGGGTTGATGGGGCAGCGGCAGCAAAAAGGGTAAAAGTGTCTTACCTCCTTTACAGTCATTTCTTCCATTCCCATTCTCTAGTGCTGATTCTTTGTTAATTGTGACCATGCTGTCTATCTCATTTTCTTCTCTAGACAAATGATCTGGCTATTCAAAGAGAAAAATTATAATTTCACAAAGTCACTGCATAATTTCACAGAGGTCTATTTCCAGCTTAGGAGGAGCATGCTGTCCACACTACGTACCTCAACATCCTTAGATGCAGAAACTGCTGAGGGCTGCCGGCTATTACAGAGCCCGTCATCTTGCACTGTACTGATGTCCAGGCTCATTTTGGGATTGTAAGTGTGTGGATAAAGAGATTCAGGAAGATGCTTATACTCTTGAGCACACTGAAATACAAGCACAAGTTTTAGAAAGCAGGTTTACAGTGAGCAACTCTATCATGTAAATAACAAATTGGGGCCTGGGAGATGACTTAGTCAGTAAATGTCCTTGTCCTATTAATCTGGTGACCTAACTTCAATCCCTGGAACCATATAAAAGTGAAAGGAGTGAAATGAACTCCACATATACTCATGCACACATAGTAATAAATTAAACAAATAAATATGTAACAAGTCACCCTCACTTTTATAATTCTGCCTCTTTATTTAGCAAAGTATGAATCACTCCAGGGATTACCAAGAAAAAAAAAACAGCTATAAAGGACATCAGCATGCTAAATCAATTCTCCTCAAATATACATTTTTCATATAATTTTAAAATTATATTTCTATTTATATTGTGGGGGAGGGCAGGGTTAGTGCACATGAGGAGTGTGAAAGTTGGGATACCTTGTGGGAGTTGGTTTTCTCTTTCCACTATGTGGGTCCCAGGAACCAAATTTAGGTAGTCAGGCTTGGTGGTTAGAGCCTTTACCTTCTACCATTTATTTTACTTACTCTTCATACAATTTTCAAAAAGAGAAAGGAATCAGAATTAAAATAATCACTTAAAATTTGGTAAATATTTAAGCAATAAAGATCTTAAGTTCTGAGGCTAAAGAAATACAAAGCTCAAAAGCATGACCTACAGACAGCTCAGATCTTAGGGGTCCCCAAAAGCCCTCATGTTCTAAGCACAGTCCACATCCTGTTCACAGACCTGTGGGTTGTGTCCTGGAGGGGAACAGTAGGGTCTGAACTTTTCTGTCATCTCTCTTTCATTTCCCAGCCACCAAGTGGGCAGTTACAGCCATGTCACCACACAGTTAAAAAAAAAAAAATAGCAAATGTATCTGCATTCACTGAAACTGGTTTGGGCTGTGAAATATTTGTACATTTCCAATCAACCAGGAAGGGAGGGAAAAAGATCTGCTTACCTCTAAAAGCCAATGCTCAGAGACAATATGCACCCCTCTTTCTTTTGCAGATTTATATTCTCGATTACTATCATGTGTCCGACCCTGATAAATGAAATGAGTCACTGACTCATCAAAACTCCACCTGAAACAACCACATGTGGCAAAAGGAATAACTAAGGGAAATACCAGTCCATTTTAAACAGAATATTCTGATACACAAAATTCAAAGAGCTAGAGGATAGGCAAGAACAGTAAATTGGCAGGTTTTGCATCCTGACAAATGTTAATGACTCCATTCTTAGGTATGCAATGTAGGAAGATGTTAGAAGAGTACTTTCAAAATATTTTTTTTATACTTTTAAAAATTCTACTTTATGTGTTATCACTTTTTAGTTATAATAAAAAGTGTTTTCAAATTAATAAAACTTAAGGCACTCAAATTCATTGATCAGTCACTGGCCACCAACCCTAACCCTTGTATTTGCTCTATCACAATCTGCCTCTGTGTCTCTGTGTTGAGAATCAAGTCCAGGTCTCTGTGTATGCTAGGCAAGAACTCTACCACAGCCTGAGACTATGTCTGTTAAGAAAACACTGGAGACAGGATCTCATTATGTAGCCCTGGCTACCCTAGAATCACGATGAACACTCTCACAGAGATTGACCTGTCTTGCCTCTGAAAGTGCTGGGATTAATGGGAGTGTATACCAGCACACCCTGCCAAGATACATTTTTTAAAAATTTACAATAAACTACAGCATTGTAAAGGGCCATCTTACTCTAGGAGGGCTTGCTACTGTACTACTGACTGATAGTACAGTAGTCAGCACTACTCACAGAAAATCACTAAGACATAAATAAATTCAATCAGCCCCAGATGTACTGACTAAACTCTGAAAGGAAGAACTCCTTTAAACTATGCTGATTATTCATGGATCACAAGCTTCCAGAATACTAACACAAATAAGCTTCACAAATATGTGTTAGTTCTGTAAAACATAAGAATGAATTGTTACAAGGGGGAATATTTTCAAAGGCAATGCTAAATTAAATTGGAGAGGTTTTATTAGATAGTGTACACAAGCAGACAAAACCAAGGCTTCCTTGTAAAGCAATAGAAAGCTTCTGGTTCCCTCTGAGCTGCAGCATAAATGAGCATCAGCATAAACGTCGTACTTACCTGTACTCTGCTCCCAGGGAGGCTGCAACCCCATTTAGTTCACTCTGCTTCTTACTGAGCTTTTTACTCACACATACCACAACTTTGTCAAGGGGTTTTGGGGCCTCTTCCTGTACATGAAGAATAAAGAACAGATCGGCCATGATTCTTCGACATGGATTAGTGACATCTTCCACTTAATAAGAAAATCAAATCTACCTCCTCCAAATGGGCACCCTTTGGCTCAGGGCTGGCAGAAAGAGTGTTGGTGTTTCGGGAACTATTTGCCAAAGCAATTTTCAGGTTTCTGACAATGACTTCAGAGAGTGGTGAGCTCAGTTTCCTTTTCTGGGTGGCAGCTCTTGGGGTTTCCAAGGCTGCAAGTGCATCCTATATTTAAGGATAGGAAAAAGGAAGAAACAAAAAAGGAAGAAGGTGACATAAGAGGGAAGGAGGAAAACAAGAAAAAGATTATGTCTCTGACCTCTTTTCCTTCCAAATAATTAAAGGATTGAACTGTAATTTAAAATTTTATACTATAAAGAAAAAAAAAAATCCAACCAGGCAGTGGTGGTGCACGTTTTTAATACCAGCACTCAGGAGGCAGAGGCAGGTGGATCTCTATGAGTTCAAGGCCAGCCTGGTCTACAGAGTGAGTTCCAGGACAGGCTCCAAAGCTACACAGAGAAACTCTTGTCTTGAAAAACAAAAACAAAAAAAGGAAAGAAAGAAAAAAATTCCATATTCTTCACCAAGCATTAAGAAGCTGGAGAGATGGCTCAGCAGTCAAGAGCATTGGCTGCCCTTCCAGAGGACACAGGGAATCAATCCCCAGCACCTATATGGTGTTTAACAACTGTCTACAACACCAGTTCCAGGGAATGTGACACCTGTTTCTTGTGGCTACCAGGTTTCACATGGATGCATAGATACATATGCAAGTAAAACAACCATGCACACAAAAATAAAGATTTTATAAGCAGATAAACAAAATCATTAAGCTTACTTACCTTTGCAGTAGTGCATGCCACATTTACTCAAGAGTTAAAATTGCAATTATAAAAAGGAATCCAAACCACAATGAACACAGAAGGAAACAAAAAAGCAAGAATGGTCAAGAAAGAAACTTATTTCAAGAATAGGTAAAAAGTCAGAATGAAGCCGGGCAGTGGTGGCGCAAATCCTTTAATCCCAGCACTTGGGAGGCAGAGGTAGGCGGATCTCTATGAGTTCGAGGCCAGCCTAGTCTACATAGTTCCAGGGCTACACAATGAAACCCTATCTGGAGGAGGGGGGGGGGAGAGAGAAGGGTCAGAATGAGCCAAAATCAAGACATGAGGAGAGCTTTATGCAGGGACTGGGTTCCTTCCCCCAAACAGCCAAAAGAGATGGAAGTTAACCAGGACTCCACTGGAGGCTAAAGTCTTTACAGACTGGTGTAGGAGCTTGAGCACCACTGAGGAAGGTTCTAACATGACAATGGGTGGTGAGCTCTAAAGCAGATGCCTCTCATCTGGGATTTCTGCAGATTAAATGGAGGAAGACACTCTTTTATCAAGCCTCACACTAATACCAAGCACTGCCTGACTGAACACAAAAGACACATGTTCAAAACAAAGTTCGTGAGAGCAGTCCTTCTACTGTAAAATGTGGTTAACAAAAAGTGACACTCCTCAAAAAGGAGAGATTATGGGGGCTGGAGAGATGGCTCAGTGGTTAAGAGCACTGGCTGCTCTTCCAGAGGTCCTGAGTTCAATTCCCAACAACTACATGGTGGCTTCACAACCATCTGTAATGAGATTTGGCGCCCTCCTCTGGCGTGCGGGCATACATGGAGGCACAAAATATTGTATACATAATAAATAAATAAATCTTAAAAAAAAGGAAGGATCACAAAAGATGTGAATGAAGTGTTCAGAAATGTGAGTTCAAAAGCTTTCTAGCACCCAGACCAAGCAAAAGATGCCATCTGGAGAAGAGGACAGTCAATGGAGAGGACTTACTATACCTGCTATATCAACTCTAGGCTTTGACCTCTGAAACTATCTTCAGAAATTCAGAAGTGCTAGAGAGGAGAGAAGGAAATTAGTGGAAAAGCCTCAGGTACAGATGGAACTAAGCAAAGAGCTACATCTGCTAGCTTCACAATGGCAGCTGATCAGCAAATGTTTATGCAGCTCAGGTGGAGAGTGCACCTAGCATGCAGAGCCCTGGACACACATCAAGCACAGTGACCAACACCTATGATCACAGCACTCAGGAGATGGAGGCAGAAAGACTAGAAATTCAATGTCATCCTTGACCACATACTGACACTGAGGCTAGTCTGAGCTACATGAGACCCTGACTCAAACAAACAAACAAACAAACAAACAAAATGAAAAGGAAAGTTATAGTTTACACAATGCTTTATCAACAGAGTTATGCTGTTCAATGAAGCTCATTGATGCTGGGCTAGCGAGGTGTTAATCAGAACCTGAAAATGATGTTAAAGAAAAAGATCAGATTTTAAGGTATTAAAATAAAATAGTCTTGTTTTGTGGGCCAGGCATGGTGCCTCATGCTCTGTATGACGCCTGTATACACTGCATATTACAATTTATTACTGTCAAAGCTGTATACAGTTGTATCTTTTCATACTGAAATTGTTACTCTTATAATTCAAGTAAGCATTTGGGTTAATTAGTGTTTCTTTTTTAATAGAACATAACAAAAACAAAAACAAACAAACAAAAACATAAAATACATCCTGTTCCCAAGGTCCCCATAGTCCTCTTGAAGGAACACTACTGCCATTCAGGTGGCTTGCTCATTTTCTTCTGCATCTGCATAGTAATTTATACATACAACAAAATTTATTTGAACTATGCCAATAAATAAATCATTTTGGTTAACAATCTTTAGTACAATGATACAACTAACTCTGTATGTCATTTGGAACATAAAAGAATAAAAGGAGCCTTAAGTGTTCAGGATACTAAAGTTAGCAACAGACTATAAAAACACAACACTACATGTTATTGCTGTTGCCCTGGGCTGCCTCTGAGAGGTTGAAGTTAAAGTCCCTATTGCTGAAGACACCACACAATTCACAGCACTCAAAAGATTTGCACTGGATCTGACATCAAAGCCTCCCTTCTGAGGTCTAGCTTTCACAGTACCAAGAAGGTGTTATGCAAGTTGCCAAGGGAGGGAAGCAATCAATAGTCCTACCCAGCTGTGATGCCTGAGAACCACAACAATGACCAACACAGCAAGATACCCCTAAAGATGCAACAGTTGTACTTGTATCTTGGCAGCACCCAACTGTCTAGCTGGACTTAAGGCCTACCCAACAGGAAAGAAATGTCTCATACTAGAAATCTAGTCAACTACGTAAGGCTAGTGAGGCCACGGATCTGAGAGAAGAACCTGCTACATCAGCGCAATTCCTAACTACCTTCTAAATATTTAATCTTATACTCACAGAAACCCTCATCAAAGAAATTTCTCTTGCAACAGATGGAGACTTGGTAATCCTGGTGTACCAAGTCCCAAGGCTCAGGGACCCTCATGGAAAAGAGGGAAGAAAGATTTTAAGAGTCAGGACAAAGAAAGAAGTCTGATGTGAGAGTGAGTCTCCTAGCAACAACAGTGAAGCTACACCCATGATACTTCAGCATGACTACCTAACACTACAAGACCTAAAAACTGCAACACAGATAAGCTAATGTCGAAGGGCTCTCATGGGGCCCCCCCCTCTTAGACAGCTACAGGCAACTGACTGCTGAGAGAGGGAGATTTAATTTTTCCCAGCGATGAATCCTCTAACTGATAATCCAACACCAAGTGGTCAGCCCTGATATTATTATATACACACAAGCAACACTAAGGGACTCAGCAGGTTCTTTTTATATATAAAATATCTCTCTGTGTGTAAAATAATAAGAGGCCATCAATGTGAGAGGGAATGAGGGGGAAACATGGGAGGAGTTGGAAGGAAGAAAAAAGGAGAAGGATTTTAATTAAAATTTAAAAATTTATTAAAATTAATTAAAAAACTGGAAAATACAGACACATACACTCATACACTCAAACAGACATACATGGTATAGCATGCACAGGGAACTCCAGGGAAAACTGCAGACTAGAAAAGTTGATTCAAGCAGTATGCTAAAGAATCAACGCCACAAAAGTTCTCAAGATTCAAACCCAAGAAATATTGTACTCACGCCTACTCTAAGGAATCTACGGAAAAATGATCCTACCAAAGATGCGGGAAACTTAAAAAATGACAGTGAACATTTCAAACACACAAAGCAGAGTTAAAGACTGTGAAATCCATCACTATATGATAACTTAAAATGAAAAACAAGAATACTCCCCAACAAGGGTATGGTCATGGACTGGAAAGAACAGTTGCTTTAGTGAAAACCAGCACGATTTAAAATTAACCAACAATAAAAGATTAAAAAGAAAGTTAAGGACACACTAACAGTATTAATGCAGCTAGGAATGGTGGTATATACTATTGTGCTAATCCCAGGAGGATTATATACATATACATATATACATATATATATATATGAGGAGCACTCCAAGTACAAGACTCTACATACTAAGGCAGCCAGCACTATCTATACAGTAAAACTGTCTTCAAAAACAAAAAACAAACAAAACAAGCCAGGCATGGTGGGTATATGCCTTTAATCAGGGGTCAGCAGGCAGAAGCTGCTGGATCTCTGAATTCAAAGCCAGTGTTGGTTATATTCTGAGCCCTTGTCTCAGAAGGGGGTAGGGGAATCTATACTACATACCAAAATGGAGGGAGGGGAGAGGACATCAAGCAAACACATAATATAAATATATATAAAATGCAAGTATAAATTATTAGAAAATAATATATGACAGAACTTAGATAGAGATAAGAGAGCAGAGATTGAAATCCTAGAACCAGAGCAGCTAGCCCTCAAGCCAAAGAGAGGGTAGTTTGTAATATTAAAAGCCACATTCTACATTTTGACCAATGGAACTCGTATATACAAGTGTGCCAACTAACACAGCAACTACATACTAAAAACAAAAACCATGTGAGATTTGAAAGAAAAAGAATTACCAAACAAGAAACTTAGAAACATCACTTAATACATAGGATAGGTAAATAAACACCTATTAGAAAAGGGTATAAAAGACATAGTCATCAAGAAGTTAGCTCTTTTATATTAGATATGAATCAAATACTGCACCTTAGATAAAATATCACCTTATGATATGAGCAAATCTACACAACAGAGGCTAAACAAATCAAACCAAACAGATACAAAACAAAAAACAAACCAACAAAAAAAAAAACCCTAAAAGCTCCCAAAAGAAAGGTGGAAAAAAAATATCTTGGGAAGATGAAAGGAGACTATTTGAAAATGTTTTATTAGTCTTGGATTTGGAAATAAATTTCCAAAGGTGGCAGACCATACTGTTCAGATCAAACAGAAGCACCACTCATCTCCTCTAAGAGAAGGACTGAAGCGTTAAGGTTACACGAGGGACTTCCAGAAAGGAAGCCTAAGGCACACTTAACATCATCCAGAAAAGGAAGCAACATGGCTGCTGTTTTAAAGCTTACAAAACCATTTCATCATATTATTTCATTTCAAAGTGATGCTCGGAGATGAAAAGATCTACCTAAAGCTGTGTTCATGCAGCAATCTAGGACTTGAACCCAGAGCCCTAACTTCACATTATATGTAGGCACAGCTATTAGCTCTGAGCACCTTTTTCTCAACATCTTTGGAAGACTTTCTATTACAAACTTTGGTGGTCCTGCACAATGTGGGGCTCAACCTTTATAAACTGTAAAACCATTAGCACTAACACCATTTCCTTCATGCCTTACCGTCACATCAAAGGATGGCTTGAAGAGTTTGTCCTTGGACAGAAACTTTGACGGTGTGTCCAGATGTAAGGAGGGCTCCTTCTTAAGTGGTTGTCCTCCTGCTGAAGAGACAGAGTCCTGCTTACAGTGCTGTGACATGACAGCATGGAAAGCTTTACTCTGAAAGTGGTTCATGTCCAAAGGTGTAACAGCCACTTTTCTGTGCATTTCCAGATGTGTGTCAGGATTTGCTGGAGAGTCTGGATTTGGACCCACTCCATTTGGTAGCTTAGTTTCTAATACTTGTTCTGCAGATTGAAAATGAAAAGAAACAAGCCACTAATGTCAGCTTTTTTTTTTCAAATGAGGTAATGACATTTTAATATTTTGTTAGGTTCCACATCTTGTCTCAGTATACTTTAAACCATAAAGCTACACTCCTAGTTTCCAAGAAGCAAACCTGATGCACTTTTTTTTGAGACAGGTCTCATATACTCTTGCAGATGTACCTAACCTGTTGATACTGCAACAAAACATTGTCATCTTCAAAGAGAACCCCACAATCAGGGTTAAGGAAAAACAAGACCAGCCCCCGATGTGGGAGTCCCCTCTGTGTGCTGTGATTACCATTAATGAATAAAGAAACTGCCTTGGCCTGTTGATAGGGCAGAACTTAGGTAGGCAGGGAGGACTGGACTGAAGGCTGGGAGAAAGAAAGGCAGAGTCAGGAGATGCCATGGATCTCCACCTGGAGGTAGACGTGCTGAAACTTTGCTGGTAGGCCACGACCTTGTGGTGATACACAGATTAATAGAAGTGGGTTAAATTAAGATGTAAGAGTTAGCCAATAAGAAGCTAGAGCTAATGGGCCAAGCACTGATTTAAATAATACAGTTTCTGTGTGATTATTTCAGTTCTGGGCGGCCAGGACTAACAAACAGCTCACCCCAACAAGCCCCATGTTAGTGGTGCATGTCTTTAATCTCAGCACTTGGGGATTCTCTGTGAGTTCAAGGCCAGACTGGTCTACAAAGAAAGTTCCAGGATAGCCAAAGCTGTTACATGGAGAAAACCTGTCTCAAAACAAAAACAAAAACAAAAAAACCAACCAAACAAACAACAACAACAACAAAAAAAAACAAATTAAAGCAAACCAACCAACCAAACACACACCCAGTTAGTTTTTGTTTTGGGCTGCACTTGAAGTCATCTTTGTATGAACGCAGAGCACAGGATACAGGTTAGACACACCTGTTAAGTGACCTTCCTGCCTCAGCCTCACAAGTGTTGGGCTTTAGATGTGCACTATAAGTCCCTGCTTCCAGATGATACATTAAAATATATGTTGAGGACTGAACAGATGGCTCAGTGGGTAAAGTGCTTACTTTTAACAATAAAGACCCGAGTTCAGTTCCCCAGCACACACATGAAAGCTGGATGCAGAGGTGTGTGCCTCTGATACTGATGCTGGAGGCAGGCAGATCCCTGGAGCTCACCTAATCAGTTAAGAGACTCTAACACTAAAACCAAGGTGGAGCAGGACAGAGGAAAACACAGAGTGTTGACCTTTGGTCACACATATGCACATGCATACATCATATATACAATACAAATAAACACACACATATATACATGTGTATGTATGAATGTATGTATGTATTTGATGTGGGAGGTGATGTATGTTGTGAATATGTTTCACTGCCATGGGTTAAGGAATAAACCTTGGCCTGTGATAGGGTAGAGTAGAGCTAGGTGGGGAAAACTAAACTGAATGTTGGGAGAAAGAAGGCGGAGTCAGGAAGATACCATGTAAGTCCCCACTTACTGGTAAGCCACAGCCACGTGGCAATACACAGATTAATAGAAATGGGTTAAATTAAGATATAAAAAGTTAGCCAATAAGGAGCTAGAGATAATGGGCTAAACAGTGATTTAATTAATATAATTTCTTGTGGTTATTTTGGGGCTGAGCAGCCTGAACAAACAAGCAGCCTCCTACTACATGTATTGAACTGGAACACACACTAACTGAAACAATTATAAACCTATTCTCTCTCTCTCTCTCTCTCTCTCTCTCTCTCTCTCTCTCTCTCTCTCTCTCTCTCTCTCTCTCTCTCTCTCACACACACACACACACACACACAGAGTTTATTAACCTAGTCAAGACACAGTAAGAAGAAAATTCCAATGACTGCAGCAATCAACAGGTCTAGTCTGTCTAGGTTAGTAGGTGTCCCCAGATGGTGACTGGCCTCTGCAGTCTGCCCAGCAACACTATCACTCAGAGGCTACTTGTGTTCTCCCACCTCTGCCTTTCACTTTTGCTCAACATTAAACAAAACACTTCTGGCTACTTTATGCCCGGCCCATTGCTAGACAATGAAAAATGAAGAACTTGGCCGGGCGGTGGTGGCGCACGCCTTTAATCCCAGCACTCGGGAGGCAGAGGCAGGCGGATCTCTGAGTTCGAGGCCAGCCTGGTCTACAAGAGCTAGATCCAGGACAGGCTCTAGAAACTATGGGGAAACCCTGTCTCGAAAAACCAAAAAAAAAAAAAAAAAAAAAAAAAAAAAAGAAAAATGAAGAACTCAGTAGACTTTACAGAGTTTCTACTCTGTAAAGTCTACTTACAGAGAAAGGAAAGCAAATTAGTTTCTCCAGGCGAAGGGAATCCTGAAAGGGACAAAGAGTGAAAAATGAGACAAGACTGTAACTGCTAAGTCAAAGAAGGTGTCTGTCCTGGAGGACTGGACATTCTAACTGGAGATAAAAGGAAGCTAGCTGTGCTGGCTGGTTTTATGTCAACCAGACACACGCTAGAGTGTCTAGGAAGAGGGAACCTCAATTGAGACTATGCCTACTAGATTGGCTTGTGGGAAGCCTATGGTGCGTTTTCTTGATTGATGATTGATGTGGGAGGGCCCAGTACACTGTGGGTAGTGTCACCCCTGGACAGGTGGTCCATGGTTGGCATAAGAAAACAGACTGAGCAAGCCATGAGGAGAAAGCCAGTAAGAAGCACTCCATGGTCTCTTCATCAATTCCTGCCTTCAGGTTCCTGCCCCTACTTCCCTGGATAATGGACTACAAGTTGTAAATGAAATGCATGCTTTCCTCCCCATGCTGCTTTTGGCTATGGTGTCTTATTACAGCAATAGACAGTAGTCAAGTACTAAGTCATCTTGTGGGAACATGCAGAAGCACAGATAAGCAGCGAGCATATTAGCTACACACCATGTGAGTGTAAGCCACAGCAGGAATCAACACTAAGTGGGATGGATGCTCACATCTTTCACCTTCAACACTGATACCCTGAGGGTGCACTTTACTAGCTTTCAGGCCATAGTAACTACACACTACGTATCTGTGCTAAGAGCACACATCCATCTGGCTATCACCAACAAACACCCAACAAAGACTCACAGGATTCACCATAAACAGCAAAAATAAATGAACTTTTGAAAGCAAGTCCTGGAACATTCATATTTCAGAAACCATCAAGTTGTAAAATACATAAAAACAAAGAGAGTTCTGACCTTGTTTAGGTGCACTGTCAACCAGAAAATGGCTTTCATCTGCTCTCTTTCCCATTCTAGCAGTTTCTAAGAGCCATGGAATAGTGACTGCTGGCAAACTCCACTTCTTTGCAGCTTCATATTTAGAACCAGTAGGTTCTTTCACTATAAGATGTGTACTGGCGAGCATGCCTTTTTTTGCATTGGATTTACGAACAAAGAATTCTTGAACACTAAAATTTACATGGAAAGGAAAGCAAATGATCACATATAACTTAGCTTACAAACTAAGAACAAAGCTTCTTTTACCACAGAGTGATTAGTTAAGAAAACATACTCCATAAACTGTGGTGGCACATGCCTTTAATCCCAGGGGAGGCAGAGACAGGTGGATCTCTTGAGTTTGATTGAGGCCAGCCTGGGCTACAAGAGAAAACTTGTCTTGAAACTGCCCCCCAAAGAAAACATACATGGATTAAAAAGTGATAGATTTTTTAAAAAATATTTTTTGTTATGCATATGTGTGCATGCACATATGTGTGCATGTGCCTGTGGAGTCCAGAAGACATCAGATCACCTAGAACTAGAGTTACAAGGGTTTGGTAAGCAGCTCAACATGGGTGCTGGAAAGGGAACTTGGGTCCTCTCCAAGAGGACATACTCTTAACCACCAAGCCATCTCTCCAACCCCAGCAAAATCTACCTTAAATTAAGTTAATCCTTTGTAATTGCTTACTCTAGGATAAAAAAAAATGCTTCCATAATTGAACTTTTTATAAGACATAGAATAAAATACCCTCTAAATTACTAATTACATCCACCTGTCCTTTTCTACCAAAATGGAACAATTTTAGGAGCACAGTAATAGTATAAATACATTATCTTTTTACCACTGTAACTTCCCAAAGCATTTCATACATAATCTGAACCGATTTTCTCACTTTTTATAAATCTCAATATTGTGTAGGCAAGGGGAAAAAGGAAACTAAGCAACTTAGTCAAGAGTGAAGGGCACTAAGGGAATATGGGGCGGAAACTGAGCCCAACGCTTGAAACTGAAACAGTCAGTCTTTCCTGATTCTAGGTCTTAAGGCCTATTTCCTGTCTTTGAAGATCGTTTGACTCTCTTAGTATTTCCTCCCAGAATGTTCTGAGTATGTTGTCTGAAAACATATGCTCTTAATCTAAAAATATTTCCCATTAAATAAGAAGCTAGTGAATTGATGTGTATTGATACACCTGATTTCTACTATTTTTCTATTTATTTATTTATTTGTTTGTTTGTTTATTATGTATACAATATTCTGGCTGTGTGTATGCCTGCAGGCCAGAAGAGGGCACCAGACCTCATTACAGATGGTTGTGAGCCACCATGTGGTTGCTGGGAATTGAACTCAGGACCTTTGGAAGAGCAGGCAATGCTCTTAACCTCTGAGCCATCTCTCCAGCCCCTCTACTCTTTTTCAAATGCTACTATGTAATGACCAATTAGGGAGGTTGAGCTACTGAAAGATTTTGCAGGTAACTTAAATTCCTTTATTTCCCAAAGTGCTCCTTGAATTCCTTGCAAAGTACTCCATTTGTATTTCTGGTAGAAAACAAGAGAAGCAATGGATACATATTAAAAAGAAAGGAAGAGGAAGAAGGAGGGGAAAGGAGGAAAAAGAAAGAAGAGGAGGGGGGATGGAGAGATGGCTCAGAAGTTAAGAGCACTGACTGCTCTTCCAGAGGTCTTGAGTTCAATTCCCAGCAACCACATGGTGACTCACAACCATATGTAATGAGATATGGTGCCTTCTTCTGCCCTGTAGGCATACACGGAGGCTGAACCCTGTGTACATAATAAATAAATCCTAATAAAAGAAGAGGAGGAGGAAGAGGAAATATCCTTATAACACATTGAAAGGCACAATGCTCAAGCACAATTCAGTAACAGCCCATATATTACCATTAATCATTCCCTTTCATGGAGACTAGGCCAAGGGGGAAAAAAAAATCAATGTCTATAGCCTTAAAAGTTTGCCAGACATCCATCTAGAGGTAGACATCCCTCTGCTGTCTGAAGCTATTCAGACACAGCATCTACCCATCAACCACACATACAAACAAAACCCTGGTCAAATGTAATTACAACCCTTTACAGTAAGTTAAAAACAAACAAAACATCATGTGGTTGGGGATGCCATAGTAGAGCCCTTGCTTAGCATGAGCAAGCACTCTGTGTGTGTGTGTGTGTGTATGTGTGCGTGTGCGTAGAGCTAATATACTGAAAATATTACATACCTTGCTCCAAGGTGATTTGCTAAAAATACCAAGGAATCTCTCTCTGCTCCAACACACTGACTGAAAGAAATCACACAGTCCTTTAAAGGAGTCATTCCTGACATTACCGACACCGGTGTGAAGAGGGGATTTGACTTGGGATCAACTAGTGTCTGGTAATCTATACACGTAACCTTTGAAAAACAAAAGCAAAAAAACTACTATAAGTAAGAAATAAGTGGTTAAGACAGACTCAAATTACAATCCTAGCAAATTGTTAAAGGAAAAGAAATTTCACATTCACTGACTTGGAGCATGTTCAATCTCAGCACACTCCAAATGAGATTCAAAGACATACGCAGACATCAACTCTTTATATTTGCATTTCACCTGTATCACTACTGTAGTCAACATTCTCTCTTCATGCTGAGCCACTGGAAAGTGAGTGCTGTGCACTGGCTGAGGAAAAATGAGAGTGTGAGGTGAGAGGGGCTACCCTGACCTCCTGAAAATGAGTACTGCCCACAGAGCCCCACAGAGCAGCTTCTGCATATCAGTGCTAGAACCAAGAAGTACAGATTTTAAAATTCTTTAAAAAATATTTATTTTTAATGTGTATATGTATAGGAGTGTTTGTGCATGTGAGTGCAATGCCTGTGGAGGTCAAAAGCAAGTGTCAGATCACCAGAGTTGGAGTTATAGGATGAGGACCAAGAAGCTGAAAATTTTTAAATTCTTTTAAAATATGACTTATTGTATGTGCATGCACAAATACACACATGACAAATACAGGTGGATGTGAAAGGCCACACATGTGAGGAGAAGGGGGAGAGGAAGAGTGTGTGCATAGAAGCCAGAGGACATCTTTTGCAAGTTTTCTCCTTCCACCTTGGGTTCTGGGGCTCAAACTCAGTCTGCCAGGATTCCACAACAAATGCCTTTATCCACTGGGCCATCACGCTAGATAAAATGAATTACTTCAAAATTAAACATTAAGACCTTGGCAGCCAAAAACTGAAATACTGGATTCTGACTGTCAAATGTTTCTTACCAGCCATGTATTTGTAACAACTTCTCCCACAGTTGCTTCTACTTCACACCCCAGCAGCGGAACCACAGCATAGTCGGCAACAATTCTGCTGGGAAGGGACACGATCTTTCCAGCATGTTCTCTTATGATGTTTATAATATTATATTCATTTTCAATACTAAAACCCAAAATAAGGAAGCTCTTTTGGCTAAATAAGCCTTCCCCAGGAACTGCAGAGCCATCAAGGAGGCAATGGCTGACTGAAGAATGGTCTTCCTCGTGCACAGAAATGTGTGTGGAGTCATCACAGGGCTCAACTTGAGTAGGATCACTGCAAGGCCCAACTTCAGGCTCTGTAGCTTCAGATGGCTTAGCTTCAACTAGCAAAGAAAAAGGCAGGTTCTTTATTTGACAATTCTAGACAGAAGTGTTTATATTCACAGGGCGTGGTAATGCACAGCTTTGATTCTGACACTGGGGAAATAGAAGCAGGTGGATCTCCATGAGTTCAAGGCCAAATTGATTTACACAGCAGTTTCCAAACCAACCAAAGCTACACAGCGATTTCCCAGCAAAGACACTAATGTAACATTAATGTGGGATAATACTCTTGTATATTGTACATATTTGTATATGTACATATTGTACATATTTGTATATATATATTAATCTGAGTACAATATATTCAGATTAATAAAACACTGATTGGCCAATAGCCAGGCAGGAAGTATAGATGGGGCAACAAGTCTAAAAGAATTCTGTGAAGAAGAAAGACAGAAACAGAATCACCAGTCAGACACAGAGGAATCAACAAATCATTGAGAAAGGGTACCAAGCCATGTGGTTAAACAGACAAGAATTATGGGTTAATTTAAGTTGTAAGAGCTAGTTAATAAGTCTTAGCTCAGCTGGGTGGTGGCAGCACATGCCTTTAATCCTAGCACTTGGGGGACAGAGGTACACTGATCTCTGTGAGTTTGAGGTCAGCCTGGTCTACAAGAACTAGTTCCACGACAGGCTCCAAAGCTAAAGAGAAACTCTGTCTCAAAACAACAACAACAACAACAAAAAAAAAAAAACAACAACAAAAATCAAAAAGTCTGACTGTTTATAATTAATATAAGCCTCTGTGTGTTTCTTTGGGACTGAATGGCTGCAGAACCAGGTGGTACAGAGACTTTGGTCTACATAACAGTCTGATAATTTTAATACTTATAAAACTTAGAATTAAATATACACAGTAAAAGGGGGATCTTTAGTCATCCATCTTCAGGAGTATCATGAATGTCACAAGTAACAACATCTTCAATTGAAAACACAACTGTCATGTCTGTTCTAAGTATGAAACTAGAGCAGAGCTGGGCAGTGGTGGCGCACGCCTTTAATACCAGCACTCAGGAGGCAGAGGCAGGCGGATCTCTGTGAGTTTGAGGCCCGTGGTCTACAAGAGCTAGTTTCAAGACAGACTCCAAAGTTACAGAGAAACTCTGTTTTGAAAAACAAAAAAGGGGGCTGGAGAGATGGCTCAGAGGTTAAGAGCGCTGCCTGCTCTTCCAAAGGTCCTGAGTTCAATTCCCAGCAACCACATGGTGGCTCACAACCATCTGTAATGAGGTCTGGTGCCCTCTTCTGGCCTTCAGGCATACATGCAGAGAGAATATTGTATACATAATAAATAAAAATAAATAAATAAATAAAAAAAAAAAAAAGAAAAACAAAAAAAACCCAAAAAACCCAAAACAAAACAAAAAAACAAAAACAAAAAACAAACAAACAAAAAAAGAAACTAGAATAAAAACACAATTTTTGCCTGAAAAGTATTATGTTCTAATAAACATGTCTTTTTGGCTTTGGCTTTGTTTTCTTTTTTTTTTTTTTTTAGTTAGTTGAGTTTGTTTTTGAGACACAGACTCTCTATCTAGTACTAGCTATCCTGGAGCTTGCTATTTAGACCAGACTGGTGTTAAGATCCTCTTGCCTCTGCCTCCTGAATGCTAGAAGTAAAGTTGACTGTCACTGAATAAAATTAGGAAAATAAAAATCTTTGGTACCCACAATTAAACAACTATGATTCTCTAAAAACTGAAAACTTTATGTTACAGGAACAACAGAGAACTACAAAGTATGTAGAACAAGGCCTGCCCTACAAGGAAGTCCAAGGCCAGACTAGGCCTTAAAACTAAAAATAAAAAGAGGGCAACAGCTCAACAATTAAGCTATGTCTGGGTCACACCTCAGCATTGCATGTAAAATCAAATAAATAAGCTAGATACAAAATTCAAAGGATCATATATATAGACACTCACACATGACACAAACTATAAAGAAACCAGGATGAATTTCACAGGAGGCTCTTGGCACAGTGGTAATGCTCTACTTTCTTTGTTGGTAATCTACCTTACCACACTGACAAAGCCATATGCTGAGGCAGCATGAAAGACTTCCCATACCCCATTCAGAGGGCATTTGTTAGAAGTTTATGCTATTAGAATTAGCACACAGATGACAGAGAAATGGCTCAGTGGTTAAGAGCATGTACAGTTCTTATAAAGGACCTGAGTTTTAGTCGCAGTATTCATGTTAGACACAAATGTCTGTAAGTCTAGACAGATCCACAAGGATCTCCTCTCAGGCCTACGAAGGCAGTAGCGTGCACACTTAGGCGCTTCTCTCTTTCAATTTAAAATAAAAAACAACAACAACAAAAAAAACCCAAGTTCACACTCAAGCCAAGCGTAGGAATACTGAGAGCGAGCGAGCACAAGAGAGCTATGACTAAATTAGAGCCTGATGGCCTTGCTAGGTTAGAAAAGGTTATAAATCTAAAACTTTTTTCAAAATAAATAAATTCACAGAAGCTAAGTGGTGCTGGCACACACCTTTAACCCCAGCACTCAGGAGGCAGAGGGGTGGATCTCTGAGTTCAAGGCCACTTTGGTCTACAAAGTAAGTTCTAGGACAGCCAGGACCACAGAGAAACCCTGTCTCAAAAAAAAAAAAAAAAAAAAAAAAAAAAAAAAAAAAAGTTCATAGAAGACTTGGCAGATAACATGCATGTATACATTGCTTCTTAACTATAAACACTAATCAGCTATTTCTTACCTATTGTGGAGTCATTATTTACATACTGAGCAAGCAGTTCTTCATCAGCTTCCTGGAGCTTCTCATTAGGAACAAAATCTTTCTTAGAGAATGTGCTATTCTTTTCTAAGATAATTGTCTGGTCTTCAGACTGATCTGAGACTGGAATTCCAGCCGGCTTGTAGTTACTGTGGATATAAGGCTCTTCAGGAAGCATATATCCTTTACTAAAACACTCCAGCAACCACTTTGCTCCTACTACGTGAGGCCTACAAAAAGAGGACACAGTTAAGCTCCAGTGTAAGTGAATATCATTATCCCTCCTGCCATTCATTCCCACAGCTGCAGACATGCAAACAGCCCAATCACTCTGGTACAAAGTGGTCTGAATTAAAGACTGACAGGACCTGTGGGATGATTTGCTCCAAAACTGCCTCAAGTCGTCATCATAATCTCCCACTATTACATGAGTTACATCTTCATTAAGTTGATTAAACCGAACTCCACCACCACTGTTAATAAGTCTTCTCAGTTTATCTAGCTTTCTGCCACTAAAACCACAAAGATAAATCTGCAAACAAAGAAAAGATTTGCTTTGGATTAACATGTTCAACAGAAACAAATTTAAAAGAAATCCATATCCACTATGTATAAATAAGATACTTTATAAATATTTTGGGATACGTAAGGAATGAAATGCATTCTGAAATTAATGCATGTACTCTCATATTGGCAGCTAGCAAACCCCTGGGTTCTACTTGTCACACACACACACACACACACACACACACAGTGCTGGACATCATCACTTACAGCTTTTACAGGGGTGCTGGGGATTCAAATTCCAGCCCCATCTCCCCACTTTCACAGCAAGTACCTGACCCATTTAGCCATCTCCTCAGCCTCAAACTGGCATTTTTAAGTATCTATTTACAGCCCCACAGCACTATCACCTTTCAGGAGAAACCTGAAGGAGGGTTGAGGCCTCAAATGTATTAGAAGACCAGACTTCAACATCTTCTAAATTTTGGTGCACATCTTGCCAAAAGATTTTCACTTTGTGTGTATACGCATATGTATATGCACACACGTCATACAACATATGTGGACGTCAGAGGACATTATGACAGATTCAGTTCTCTTCCACCGTATGGGTCCCAGGACTGGAACTCAGGTCATCAGGCTTGATGGGTGGCAGAGGTATCTCTAACATGCAGATAGCTTCTCAAGTTGTAAAGGGATGACTTCTTGTAAACGTGAATAATTACAAAGATACACTGTAGTTCACTATAAGCCCAGAACAGGCTTGCATTCATTCATATCTTCAACTAGTGTATCAACCACATGACCTGAGCAAACAGAAGGCTCTGAGCCACTTGTCCCTATATATTTATCTTTCCTGCAATTTCTTTTCTAGTTGATTAAAAAAAAAAAAAAAAAAAAAAAAGCAAGTCAAAGAGCTAAGCACAATGCTTTGAAGAAACATTCACACAGGGATTTTAATTATGAAAGTATGTTTAAGCCAATTTAACACAGAATTTTTTTACTTCTATCTTTTAAAAACTTCAAAAATGACATTCTATTTCCTTATGTCCCAAACCATCACCATTACTAGAATAAATCCTACCAAAATTTAAGAATCAAATGCTTCCTACATGGAAAAAAAATTCAATATCACTTCTATAATTAGTATGTTCTAAGATCTTAGAAAAAAGATTACAGAGTACACTTCTGTTCCACTAGTAAGGCAATAAATCTCGGTAAGATAATTGGCCTATAATAAGAAAACACAATTTGATTTTGCCTGCTCTGAGAATGAACGCATGGCCTAATCACTGTACTAAGAGCAGCACTGTATGAAGTATGTGGGTCTAGGAGATAGGATGTTTTTCACGGATCTTCTACGTACACACTAAAAAGAATCTTAAAAACCCAGGAGTAACTGAGCAAAAGAAATACCTTATAAATCTAATCTTTTTATTACTGAGGACAACTCAAGGTCTTGTACACAATTAAGAAGTAATTAAGGCAGCAGTAATGCATGTCTAGGACTCTGGGAAATCATTTTATTGTATTTTAAATTTACATTCATTTCTTGTGTGTATATATATGTGTGGGCATACCACACGTACATGTCAGGACAATTTGTGGGATTGGGTTCACTCCCTTCCACCACATGGGGTACTGAGGACTGAGCTCAGGTTCTCAGGCTTAGCAACAAGCACTTTACCCACATGGCCCAGAAAAAAGATTTGAATCTCATAAGCGTCACCCTCAAGAGAACAGTCATTTTAGTTATTTATGGGAATTAAGTGATATTTTAAATAACGTAATGTTCATGAAATAATTAGTGGTATTAATGTATCTTAAGTAACAAATGGTAGCTAAAAATTAAATATATTTTTTAAAGATGTATTTACTTATTATGAATACAATGTAAAAATGCCTGCACACCAGATTTCATTATAGATGGTTGTGAACCACCATGTGATTGGTGGGGAACTGAACTCAGGACCTGTGGAAGAGCAGCCACTGCTCTTAACCACTGAGCTATCTCTTCAGCCCCACAAATGAAATATTTTAACATAACTGGTAAGATTTCAGAGCAGAGTTGAGGAGTAAAATGAACTTTGAAGTATAAGAGATGAAGCAGACACTCACAGCCACACTATGAGCATGGTGAATGTCAGCTTCCTAATTCAGTGAAGTCTGTGTAAACAGATAAGGAGCAAGCTCAACTAAGAGGGGTCTTCAAAGTCAGGCTGAGGGATGTGCTTGTCTGAGCCTCATGGTAGCCCACGGAGGCCTTAAACTCAAGGCTGACAATTATTATCATTTACTGAGTTTGTTGCATAATAAAGACATACCCGACAGCCATCTAGCAAATCTTCAGGTGCTTGAAATACACTGATGTCCAGATTTTCTAGATTTTCAAGTGTACATTCAAGTTTGTTAGAAGCTGAACTGAACATTGTTTCATTTATACAACTGCTGTTTATGTTGGATATATGGCTGACATCTGCAAGAGTACGACCTACATATACAAAAAGAAATTATAAATTCATGAGGTAAACAAGTCATTACATGCTTCCTTACAAATTATCTTTTCCTACAGTCAAAGGAGTCTGAACAAATTACAAAGATTTAGTTTTTACTGAAATCTTGGTGACAAAGTATGAAAAGTGAAATTAAGTTTCTTTCATTATTAAAGTGAAAATATACTTAACGTTTCTTTAAAGAAAATGCAGTTGCTGGCCTTAAGGTTCAAGAAGCTTACATTTAGAACAAAAAATTATTGATAATTTTGCTAAATAGCACTTCTAAAATAAAAAGAGATTAGTACTGACTGAATATTGTACACATTTGACACATCAAAAAGACCATCACAAAGGGGGAAGACCTTTCTTTTTCTTTTCTTTTTTTTTTTTTTTTTTTTTTTTTTTTTTTTTTTTTTTGGTTTTTCGAGACAGAGTTTCTCTGCAGCTTTAGAGCCTGTCCTGGAGCTAGCTCTTGTAGACCAGGCTGGTCTCGAACTCACAGAGATCCGCCTGCCTCTGCCTCCCGAGTGCTGGGATTAAAGGCGTGCGCCACCACCGCCCGGCTTCATTTTTAAGTTTCCAAGAGTTGTATCTATTATTGTGTGTATGGCGCATGAGTGTAGGTGCATGGCTGTCACAGAATTCCTAGAGAGGTCAAAGAACAAGGCTGTGGAGTTTGTTCTCCTTCCACCTGTTCATGGGTTCTAGGGATTGAGGATGTTCAGTTGACACATCCTCAATCTCAAACTGAGCACAAACTCAGTGCTCTTAACTGCTTAACTTTACCTGCTATACCATGAAATTTTTAATTTTATTTTTGAGACAAGGTCTTTCTATGATCTATACCAATGGTTCTCAACCTGGAACTCATGGCAATCCTCCTGCTTAACCTCCCACATCCTAGGAATACATGCTAAACCAAAACAAACACACACTGAATTTTTATGTAATAATAATCTGTAACTATCACAGTAAACCAATAAAGAAAATACAGGCTGGTCGTGATGGGATTTGCCTTTAATCCCAGAATTTAGGAGGCAGAGCCAGGTAGATCTCTGAATTCAAGGCCAGTCTGGTCTACTGAGTGAGTACCAGGACAATCAGGACTACACAGAGAAAACCTGTCTTGAAAAATATAAAAAGCCAGGTGGTGGTGGCACACACCTTTAATCCCAGCATTTGGGAGGCAGAGGGAGGTGGATCTCTGTGAATTCAAGGCCACCCTGGATTACAGAGTGAGTTCCAAGACAGGCTCCAAAGCTACAGCAAAACTGTCTCAAAAAGCCAAAAACAAAAAAAGAAAGAAAGGAAGGAAGGAAGGAAGGAAGGAAGGAAGGAAGGAAGGAAGGAAGGAAGAAAGAAAGAAAGAAATATAAGCATATGATAGTATATGAGTAAGCAAAGTTATAAAACTAATCTCCGGGGCTGTCAAGATGGCTTAGGGGATGGGGATAAAGTACTTGCTCCATGAAAGTCTGATGACCTGAGGTCAATCCCCAACTCACAAAAAGGTAGAGAGTGCCAACCTCACATTTTTTTGTTTTTGATTTTTGTTTTTTGCCCCCAAGACAGGGTTTCTCTGTGTAACAGCCCTGGCTGTCCTGGAACTTGTTCTGTAGACCACAATGGTCTTGAACTCACAAAGATCAGTCTACGCCTCTCTGCCTCCCAAGTGCTGGGATTAAAGGCGGGTACCACCACTGAATGACCACAAATGTTCTTTAATCTCCACATGTGTGACATACCACATACATAATAATACATAGAATCTTTTCTAAAAAACGATTTCTTGCCAGGTGTGGTGGCACATGCCTTTAATCTCAACACTCTGTAGGCACAGGCAAGAGGCTCTCTGAGGTCAAGGTCAACTTGGTATAAAGAGGGAGTTCCAGTACGGTCAGGGTTACACAGAAACCCTTTCTTGAAAAACCAACCAACCAACCAACCAACCAACCAACCAAACAAACAAACAAAAGCTTTCTTTTAAAGCTATTCACTAGTGTTCTTGTTTGTTTGTTTGCTTGGTTTTTGAGATAGGGTGTCTCTGTGTAACAGTTCTAGATGTCCTAGAACTCATTTTGTAGACTAGGCTGGCCTCAAACTCAGAGATCTGCCTGCCTCTGCCTCCTGATTGCTGGAATTAAAGGCGTGCGCTACCACTGCACAGCTTCACTAGTTTTCTTAATTCTCCTCTTATGTGAATTAGGATGTAGAAGAAAGCAATCCCTCATTCTGAAGAGAATACAAAAGAAGTTCTGGACAGCTTTCTATGCAACCTGGCTATTTTGTTACTTAGTTCTACAAGAAGGAAATAGAAAGTCCTACTACAGTTCAATAGCCCTGTTAGCAAATCAACACCTTTACTTTTTTGTTGGTGTTTAGGAATGAGATTCCCAGGCTTGCATTCAGAAGACAAAAGCCTTCCCACTAAGTTACATCCCCAGTCCAAAACATCAATTATCTTGTGGACAAATATTGTGTATTTAATCTTAAGGAGACTTACTTTCAGCTGCTGCATTGCTCTGACCAGTGGGTGTTGAAGTATCAGGCACCGTCTTTACTTCTGCTCTGGGTTCAGCCTTGTATATAGATTCATCCTGACAAAAGCCTTTCTCAATACTGTCATGAAACCACTGCAGGGTCACACAATGAACATTCCATCTCTTGGCACATTCATATTTTTGTCCTGTTATGTCCATTACAAGAAATACATATATGTTACCTCATAGTCAATTATTTTTGAAAACATACCTGAAATAAAAGTAATGATTAAAGATTACCAGTAATTATTTTTACCTTAAAAAATTATTCATTTGATGGGCAGTGGCAGATGCCTTTAATCCCAGCACACAGAGGGAGAGGCAGGCAGAGTTTGAGGCCTGACATGGGATGTCCCTCTGTATGCTATGAATATGTTTTATTACCACTGCTTAATAAAGAAGCTGCTTTGGCCTACGGCAGAGCAGAATATAGCTAGGCGGGAAAACTAAACTGAAAGCAAGGAGAAAGAAGGCGGAATCAGGCAGATGCCCAAGAAGCAAGATGTGAGGTAACAAACCACGAGCTTCGTGGTAAAATATAAAATAACAGAAATGGGTTAATTTAAGATGCAAGAGGTAGCTAGGACTATGCCTGAGCCATTGGCCAAACAGTGTTGTAATTAATACCATTTTTATGTGATTATTTGGGTCTGGGTGGCTGGGAAACAAAAGCACAGTTCTATTAATAGAGACCAGCATGGTCTACAGAGCAAGTTCCGGGACAGCCAGGGCTACACAAAGAAACCTTGTCTCGAAAACAAACAAACCATATGCTTGTTTTTTAATATGTCTGGGTGTTTTGTCTGCATGTATGTCTATGCACTACTTGTATGAGTGACGCCCAAGAAGGTTAGAAGAAGGTGTTAGATGCCTTGGAACTGAAATTACATCCAACTATGAGCCACCATGTGAATGTTGGCAACCAGAAAACAGTCCTCTGAAAGAGTAGCCAGTGTTCTTAACCACTGAGCCATCTTTCCAGCCAACCCCCTTTGGAGACAGGGCCTACTATGTACACTTGGCTGGCCTGAAAAGCACTGAGTAGACCACATTGGCCTCAAACTCAGAGATCCCTCTGCCTCACAAGTGATGAGACTACAGATGTACACCACCATACTTGACATTATACGAACATATAATATAAATGCAGACACTATACATGTATGCAATATAATAAATACTATTTTTGACGAGATTGTACAAGCGCCAAAGTAAAGGACAGGGAGATTTGAATTTTTCCTTTCCAGTAAAGAACTTTAGCAAAATATTTTTAAGTAGTATCACCCAAGCGCTGGGATTAAAGGCATGTTTTTACCACCACCCAGCATGTTTTTACTTTTTTGTTGTGTTTTTCTGTTTATATTTTTGTTTTGTTTTTATTTTTATTTTTTGAGACCATGCAGCCCAAGCTAGCCTTAATCTTTTGATTTTCCTACCTATACCGCCTATGAAACCCAGCTTGGTATTCCAGAGTCAATGGAGCAACGCCTGGTGGTATAAATCTATATCCCAGCTATTTGGGACTATAAAACAGGAAGATCATAAATCTAAGGCCAGCCTGGTAAACTTGATGAGATCCTGTCTCCAGCAGAAATTAACAGGACTAGGGATGTAGCTCATTGAAAGAGTACTTGCTTAGCATAAAAAAGGCCCTAGGCTCAATGTCTCCTACCTCAAGAAACAGTCAACAGATAATTCAGATTAAAAGTCACAGCTACCATACAGTCGTAACTTTTGTACCAATCTCCTGACGAAATGACAACTATCAAGTAACTAACATTATTCTCAAATATTATTTCTTATCAAGATAGCTTAGTAAAAATATAAATACAATAGGAGCGAATAAAATCCATTCATTTTTATAGATTTTAGTAGATTAGTAAAACTATTCCTGAGAATAAGGCTTTTGTTTTTTTTTTTGTTTTTGGTTGTTGTTGTTATTTGTTAATACAGGGTTTCTCTGTAGCTTTAGAGCATGACCTGGAACTAGCTCTTGTAGACCAGGCTGGCCTCAAGCTCAGAGATCTACCTACCTCTGACTCCCAAATGCTGGGATTAAAGGTGTGTGCCACTACCACCCGGCAGAATAAAGTTCTTGAAATATCAAAAACAAAAGTACTTTAAAGAATTCTCAACAGTAATGAACTTTATCCTTTTACTTACCTCATAATCTGCACATTATATTTTTAAGTTAGGAATTGCAGTTCATAGATGAGCTGGGAAATGTGGCACAGTGGAAAAGCACTTGCCTAACACGCACAAGGCCCTGGGTTCCATCCTTACCACAGCCCCACTCACACCCCAATCCTAAATCACTAAGGTAAACCAACTCATCCCACTAAGTTAAATAGATACTTAGCCAAGCCCCTTAAGAGGAGGTTTAAGTTAGTCACGAGAAAGAAATACCACTTAGCTATCTATATATTAGCTTTCTTGTTATTTACGATTTGGTTAATTGTGGAGAGTTGTTTTTCACTCAAGGTCTAATCGTCAGATAATAAAACATCACTAAAGGCTTTTGATATTTAATACTTATTCCGTGGGTAAATACAAGGAGAGTTGCTTAACTTTTCTAGACTGTGACTCAAACTATCTTTTTGCAAGAATTTAGGGGGTTAAAAAAACAGATAAACTAGGGCAATGACATGTCAGAAGCACAAGATGGTCTACAGAGATTCAAAGTGCTAAAACAGGGATTCCACACTCACTGTTTCTAAAGCAGTTTTACCTTTTGGTTCTTGAACAATGAGATGTGTACATTCATTCATCTTCAGCTGCCCCATGTACTGGCCTCCATGCTTAGATGTCAATTGCTGAACTGTCTTTCTGTGTATACCATTTAAGCCAGTCACGCAGATAATGCAACCAAGAAAAATAGGACACTTAAAGTCTTCCATGTTTATGTCAGTGTATCTGGTTATTTTACTAGAGAAAATAAACGGAAAAAAGGAAAAATTAAAATTAATGAATATTCAAATAGTTTTAAATATCACTGCTTTCCTTGTTTGTTTATTTTTTATTTTTGGATTTATAAACACTTTTGAGAAAGGAAAACTGACATTGAGGATTACACTAATTGCTCATCTAGCTTAGTTCCATGTCTCTAATAAGAATTTGTATTTCAGTAATAGTCTAAAGACCATCTTAAAGAGAGCACTACTAACTCTAAGTCTTTGCTAATAAATGGGGAACATATAGCATGTTTAAATATTTGTAGTCAGTATGCAATGAAATAAGAAAAAAACGAATTTATGTAAGTTATTAAGAGTCCATTTACACGCAACTTCTGTGTTTAAAGTAAGAATTTAAGTATTTCAGTTCCAGTATCAGGCTACTGTCAATAAATAATATGCACCAGGGAACTTGTATTACCTCCTTAAACATCACCTCTTTCTCGTAACAGTGGTAGTAATACCTATATGTTCAATTAATTGTTGAGACCTATATAATAAAAGTAATAAAACACACACACACACACACAAAATAAATAAATGGGGAACACTTGGCAGAATTATAAGACTGAATCTCTACTTAAAAACCTAGTATTCATTGAATGCCTGTTATAAAATAGACTTAAATTCTTCCATTATTCTTTTTTGGGGGGAGGGGAGGGGAATGCTCGAGACTAGGTTTCTCTGTGCATCCTTGGCTGTCCTGGAACTTGCTCTGTAGACCAGGCTGGCTTCAGACTCACAGATATCCATCTGCCTCTGCCTCCCAAGTGCTGGGATTAAAGGCATGCACAACCACTGTCTGACTCTTGGAAGAGCACCAACAAAACTATCACAGCTATTTTGTTGCCAGAGTAGATAGATTTGCTTATTTCAGCAGGCTAGTACTAACTAGGAAACATATTGAATATATACTGAATGGTGTTGAAACAAGTGCAGAAATGCCACATAATACTAATATAATTCAGACACCTGGACTTATGACCATAAGCCAAATTGTAGGGAAAACATAATTATACCTACAAACTCCATATAGGAAACTCCTGTCCTGTTCTGATCCCTATATACATCTAATGTCCAGGCCAGGGCATAAAATAGGTTCAATTTACACTGAGTGATTAATCTCAGCTAATGGTTTACATATATGTATATTCAATCTTATCTCTACCCCGTCCACCCCATGGGAGGGAACAGGGCTGCCAAAGTAGCTAATTAAGTCTCCATCTTAACACGGGGACACAGTACTGCACAGTGCAACACAAAAGCCAAACTGACTTTCTCAATTATTTAGACATATTTGTTGCAGAAAACAATTTAATTGTCAAAGCATTTGCTCTCCAGCTAGTGCTGAAGCTACAGCTCACCTTTCCTGACAGTGGCATCCTGTGATAGTAAGCACTTACGACCTCTGCTCTTCTACTGTCACTAGAGAAATGAACAATGACCCCATTTTGGTCTCTCAGTAATAAACCCAGAGATACTATCACAAAGCTTACCCATGAAAACCCAAGAGTATGCCAAATTAACGGAATGTATCATTTTCTCCAATATACAAAGCATACAAATATATCTTACTTCTCTTGTGACTTCTCCCAAAGCGTTTTTATCCAAGAAGGAAGCAAAATAGGTTTCTTCAGATTAGCAGCAACTAAGTATTTTTTGCTCCCAACTTCTCCTGCAATAAGGTGAGTGACTGATACATTAAGGTCTCTGTATACTCGTCCACCCATCATTTGTACATATTTATGAACTTCTTCCTATAGACCCAAAAAAATATATTAATGAGGAAAAAATAGATCTTCTATTAATATATATATATATATTTTATTTATTTATTTATTTATTTATTTTTATGTATGAATGCTTTGCCTGCATATGTGTCTATGCACTATATGCATGCCCGGTGCCCCTGGAGGTCAGAAGAGGGAATCAGAAGCCCCAGAACTAAAGTTACAGATGGTTGTGAGCTACCATGTGGTTGCTGAGAATTCAACTCAGGACCTCTGGAAAAGTAGCCAGTGCAGTGCTCTTAACCTCTGAGCCATCTCTCCAGTGGCCCCATAAGTATCTTTTACTGTTGCTAGTCTAAATATACAAATGTTTTTACCACTAAAAAAATTTAATTAACCAAATTTCTTTTGAAAAGATGTGTATTAATTTTAAATTTAAAATTTGGAGGCTGGTGACGTAGCTCAGTAGTAGAATGCTTGCCTACCATGCACAAGGCTCTGGGCTCAATCCTTAGCCTTCCCCCACCCCCCCCCCAAAAAAAACAAACCCGAAAATAACTGTTTTCTTGAACAGTCACATACTACTTAATAATACTTCAACAAAGCAACTATGTGGCCTTGTGGATTATATTGCTAATAACATCATAGCCTTCGTAAGTTTAGGTATACTTAATGAGAAACATTTTCAGAAAGAATTATCATTAATAAGTGACTATATTTATTCTTTTAAATTTCATAAATAAAAACTGTGTTGTTTCTGATTACATTTTTACATGCTATATTCACTTTTACATATTATACAAAAATATGCTTTGTGTAGCTTTTTCTCTCAGTTTTCAATGTAGCCCAGGCTAACCTCAAACTTGAAGAAGGCCTCTTGCCTGAGGCTCAAAGTCCTGGAATTATAGATGAGTCACTATGCTTAGCGATCCTTTCTTCTTTTTTTCGTTTGGTTTTGGAGGCAGGGTCTTACTATACGTAGTTAATCTGCCTTTCTCTGCCTTCCAAATGTTGAGATTAAAGGCACGAACCACTACACCCTTTTCTTTTTCTTTTTTGGTTTTTTTTTGAGACAGGGTTTCTCTGTAGCTTTGGAGCCTGTCCTGGAACCAGTTCTTGTAGACCAGGCTGGTATCGAACTCACAGAGATCTGCCTGCCTCTCTGCCTCCCAAGTGCTGGGATTAAAGGTATGCGCCACCACCACCTGGCTATCCTTTCTTAAAGATTTTTTGGAAATCTGTGCTAGAAAAATTGATCCAAAACCAAGCTTGTTAACTATAGAAGAAAAAGTAAATTTTCTGTTAAATCAAAACGAAAACTTCACTTAACCAGTTTTTATATAAAACATATTCCAGTTTCCCCAGGGAAGAGCATACCAACTGGTTATCTAATGCCAAATGGTCAGTTCTAAAACTATATATGTATGTAACATTTAGGGTTGCATATGTGTATATGCGCACACATAAGTCGTAAAAACCATGTATGTGGTCTTTACGTTACCTCCCACCCGGGGAAAACCAGGTGCAGAGCCAGCACTGCTCCTTTCAGTACTTACCCTTTTGTCTTTATCCAGGCTTGTACAAGATATAGTTACATTGGACAAAAGCATATTGTAAACTGGATGCTCAGCTCTTGGGACACACTGCTGGTGGCGCATACAAAATGTGACTACTTGAGGACCAACAATTCTGCAGCCAAGCTATAAAAAGTTAGGGAAAAGATCACCAACAGCACAAAATTAAATTTGGAACATTTAGTAATTACGCACAGAAGTCGACACTATTGCAGAAAGTCACCAATTTTTAGAAGAAAAAAAGACTGCCACATAATTTCTCAGGCACACTGAGCATTAAACACATACACTCAACAGCAAAACTACAAGAGCCCTTCATTCAAATGTCATCAAAATTTCTTCTTTTTCTTATATGTGTGTGGGAGGGTGGGGGGTTGAGACTGAGTTTCTCTGTGTAACCTTGGCTGTCCTAGAACTTGCTCTGTTGACCAGGCTTTCCTCGAACTCACAGAGATCCACCTACCTCTACCTCCTGTGTGCCGGGATTAAAGTGTGCGCCACCAATGTCTAAAATTTCAGTCTCTAAAACAAACAATCTTTTTTTTTCTTAATTATATTTTAGGGATGGAAATGGCTTACCAGTTAAGAGCAATAACTGCTCTTCTAGAGGACAAGGGTTCAATTCTCAGCACCAACATTATGCATTATAGCCCATCTGTAATTCCAGTTCCATGGGATCCAATGCCCTCTTCTGACATCCAAGGGCATCAAGAATGCAAGTGATACACCAACAAGCATGCAGGTAAAAACCCTTACACATAAAATAATATTTTAAAGATTTAATTTTATTATCTTTAATTAATGTATGTGTGTTTATATGTAGGTATCAGCACATTTTGTGCAGGCACACTTAGAGGTTGGAGGTATCGGATCACCCTGGAACTGGCATTACAAGCATTTGTGAACCACCTGATGTGGGTGCTTGGAATCTAATTCAGGTCCCTTGAAAAGCAATATGTGCTCTTAACCACTAGGTCATCCCTCCAGTCCCAAGAAATATGATCTTAATACAATAACCTAATGCTGTAACAACTGATGAACATTCAAGCATGCTTTTCATACAAAGCATCAGCCAATAAAGGAGTTTAGGAGTCTAAGAACCCCATGTCCAAAGAATCCCAATGCACTCATAGTACTCATGATCAGTAGAGAATTCATGAAGCAATGAAACCAGGTGAATTCCAGCACTACACCCACATACACACACAATACAAATAAAAAAGAGAGAGTTAGAAGCAAAACCACTACCAAATAAGTATCTTAGAAACAGCAAACCTGTTTAAGGTGATCAAAAACAGCACCACTGAAACAGTCACAGATATAAAGTGATCTGTCATTCTCCTTTATCTTCAATGCTTCTTCTTCTGTAATAATCTGAAGATAATCTTCTGATTGTAACTCCTTTATTGACTGAAAGAGAAAACAAAGATGTAATAGGAATTAGTTCCCCACATTAAGTCCTACCGACTCTTAAGAACCCATTTCAAATTCAGTCCTTTCCTTATTCCAACATTATTTATCACCTAAACCACTGCAGACACCTCTGGATGGTCTCCTCTCTTAAATCTACTCTTCACAGAGGCTGGGAAGACGGCTCAGAGGGTGAAACACTTGCTGTGCAAGCGTGGGAGGCTGAGACAGGATTCCAGGAGGTCCCTGGCCAGCCAGTCTAGCAAATCAGTGAGCTCCACAATAGTGAGAAACCCTGTCTTAAACAATAAGGAGGCCCACAACTAGCACACCAGACAGCAACCTCTAACACCCACATGTGCACACATGGACAGGCACTTAACACATGCACTCACAGACTATGCCCCAACACAAAAAATTCAGACCATACTACTCTGTCTAAAACTCTCTAATGACTTTCCATCACACTCAGAATATAAGTCTACATTTTTTAATAGTTTATGTCTTTTACTTCTTTTTGCCATGAAGTCACAGGGAACTGCTCTAGCAGTATTGGCTTCTTCCCATTTGTTCTTAGTGTTTTCTCTGAGTGGAACAGGCTGGAACATCCTTTTTTGGCTGACTGGTTTCCTTCACTGATCCCAGGAAGCTGTCTCAGCTCTCAAGAGTGCTTAATGTGGGCTGGAGAGATGGCTCAGAGGTTAAGAGCACTGACTGCTCTTCCAGAGATCCTGTGCTCAAGCCCCAGCAACCACATGGTGACTCACAACCATCTATGAGATCTGGTGCCCTCTTCTGGCCTGCAGGTGTACATGCAGGCAGAACACTGTATACATAATAAATAACATCTTTAAAAAAAGAAAAAAAAGAGTGCTTAATGTGCATTAATCCTCTTAAGAATCTCACCCTTGTTTGTTTACAAGGCCAATAGCATGGTAAGCAATGCTGTAGATTCCTCTAAATTTGCCATAGTAACATTGTGAGGCATGCACAATACCGATTCAATCCAATCCATGACAAAGAACCAATTCCATGTTTTCTTTCTTTTCATTTGAAAACAAACTCGAGTGTGTGTGTCTACTACACATATGCAGGTGCCCTCAGAGGCTAGGCAGGAGCTTCAGATCACTGGAGCGTGTGCTCCCTGACATCAGGGCTGGGACCTCAGCCCTATCTCCCGTCCCCAACTCTAAAACCCCAGAGAACATATAGCAGGTGCCTCTCCTCTTTCCCTTTTTGTTTGTCATGTTGGCAAACTGTTCTGACCAAAAGAAAAGTCTCAAGATCAGGACCAAATCTTCATTTCTTATCAGTCTTCAAAACCATAAAACTCAGTCCTCACCAGTCTCCCCAGACTTATCTTTTTCGTCTAGCCCCCTGACTAATTCCAGTCAGCCCCATACCCTTGCGTGGAGCAGGTTAAGGCCCTCCTCAGAGGTTGTGTGGGCCTGCTGCAGGGAATACTCTCCTTTTGGGTTTTCACCTGAAGTGATTCTTCACTTCAATCAGGTCTGCTTAAATGCCACCTCCTCAAAGATACCTTTTGTGACCATGGTAGGTTTGTTTTGCAGCACTGGGGACCAAAACCAGGGTCCTATACATATCATACAAATGCCATATCACTAAGCAATACACCCACGTTTTCAAAAATGCTTTCCTGCTTTCCAAAATGCACTTCCTCTAGCCCCTGAATCTGTTCTATGACGGAAAAGAACATTGTCATTTTATAAATATGCGTATTTTTATTTCTTCCCTGTAAGAATGAATGTTTTGAACCTGTTAGCTGGCTCAGCAGCTACTTGCAGTGCTTGCCATTTAGCCTGAGGACCCAAGTTCAATCATCAGGACCTCACATTAGAAGGCAAACCAACTCCTTCTGTCAGGCTACTGGCCTGACCTTGGGGTCCTGACTGGAAACCTCCTCAGCTGCAGCCACTAAGAGCACCTGCTGTGCACAGTCACTGCCTTCTCTTTTAAAAGGGCCCTGTCCCCCTCCCTGCCTGGCTCTCCTCTCTGCCTCTCTTCTATTCTGTTGTCTAGAGGCCGGTCTCCCCCCCTCCATGTTCCCTTTCCCCTAATAAACCCCTCTACAATAACTCTGTCGCACATCTTTCTCCCTCAGCATTTTAAATAAACATTGGGTCCATCACCCGTCCCCCCCAGACAGTTTGAGGCACGCCAGGATCCTAGAAACGGGTCCACAAAAGACAGCTTCACTTCTCTGGATCTCTGGGTCCCTCCATCCAGAACTGGCACAGTTGGTGAGCACCTCCCCTTTCTCCACCTCTGACTATTTCCCAAGAGTGGATAACTCTTCTCTCTCGAGTCTGGTTTCTTGCCTTTTGTCTTAAGTCCTGATTCTATGCAACCATGGCTCTTAGGGTTCAGAGCCCTTGGCCCCCACCCTTTGCATGACGATTCACTGGGTGGCCTGTGCCTTTCTTGGACCCTTGGGTCCTTCGGGCTTTGCCTTACAGCCTCCACTCCTTGATGAATGGCTTGTGCCTTTCCTGCTCAATCCTCGCTTGATAAAAGCCACTGGGTCTTGTTCAGCCTCACTCAAGGGGAATAAGCATACTAAAAATCTGCTTCCCGGCACTCTATATCCTGCTATTTTACGAGGCCTTTGCAACACTCTGCCAGTGATCCTGACAGATGGAAGGAGGTATCATCCCTTCACCCATCCGCTTTCCCTCTTCCTCAATAAACCTCTTACACTAACTCTGCTGCATGCAGCATTTTTGCTCAGTGACAGAGCTCATGAAAAGGTAGTCACTTCATGCTGGGACCCTACCCACCTGCTCCACCCTCAACACATCCATTCTCTTCCACCTACAACAAATCTGCTTTCTCGTTCACTGATGGCTTTGTCTTCCATTCAATATTAGCAATTGGGTGTCTGGCAGGGCTACCTGCCTCTGAAGATTCCCCTGGATGTGAGGCTTCATTTCTCGAGCAGAGTTCTCTCCTCACCTTCTGGCTTTTCTTGACGTTCTGGTACCAGGCGACTGTGTCTCTCGGGTTCAGAGGCCTTGGCCCCTGATCTGTAAGTCTGATGAAACACAAAGTAGCCTGTGCCATCTTGAATTCAGACCCCCTTTGAATTCCTGGGACGCTAGGAATTGCAGCCCCTTGGGTCTTACTTGTCTGCCTCATTCATGGGAACTGTGTCATCATCTATACCTCCTTGCTCCCTCCCATTGGGATGTTTTTTGGAGACCCACTAACCATTCCTAATCAGTTAGTGTGGCAGGACTACCAGCTGTTGGCCACAGAGCTGGAGGCATAAGACCATTAAACACGTCCAGGTGATGCTGTGGTGATGGGAAAGGATCAGGTGCTGTAAGCCCTAGGGAGTCGACCTGGATTCACCTCGAACAGCATTTTGCCAGGTCTAGGAGGTGCTTGATGGTTCCATAGAGCATGGACAGTGAAGGGAAACAGCCAGAAACCCCAGGAGGCCAACACCCCAGCTTTCCCACGTCCCCCCAAAATAAACAATGTCCCCCCACGTTAGCGGGAAGTAGTCTTGAGAACATGGCACCCTCATCCCAGCCTCACATTTTTATAATACAAAGGAGGAATGTTAGCATCAGGCTACTGCCCTGTCCTTGGGGTCCTGACTGGACAGCTCCTCAGCTGTAGCCACTAAGAACACCCGCTGTGCACATTCACTGGGTCACCTCTAAAAAGGACTCTGCCCATCCCCAATCTTTCTCTGTCTGTCTCCCCTCCCCCCTTTCCCTTCTCTTCTGCTGTCCTGTCCCCAGAGGCAGGCCTCCCCACTCCCCGTCCCTCTTTTTATGTTCCCTTTCCCCTAATAAAACCCTTCCGTGTGAACTCTGTAGCATGCCGTCTTTCTCCTGCTGCGTTTTTAAGTAAACTACACCTCTGATATCCACACATGCGCTATGATACACAGGTATGCAAGTACACAGATACACACACACACACACACCAATGAATGTTTAATGATGTATTTTTGTCTGCAAGCATGAACTGATAAACCTAATGCAAGGCCATCCTCACTCCCATCTCATACTATGCTGTGAATAATGAATCACATTTTCAGCAATGAACCAGAACTTCTGCACTGTGATGCAAAGTTTCTCACTGCCCAAAGAATCAATGGGGTTAGTAGACAAAACAGCTGTCAAGAACTCCAAGGCAGAAGAGGGTTGGGAGATGGCTCAGTCAGTAAAGCGCTTATTGTGCAAGCTCAAGGACCTCTGCTTGGATTCCAAGTATCCACAGTAATCCTCTGCCTTTTAGTGCTCCTGTAATCCCAGTACTGGGGCGGATTAGAAGGATCCTAGTGATCTTTGTTGGGAATGTCTGCTCTGGTCCCCCCCAATTCCAAACACTGCCCTGATGTTCAGCTGGGAATCCAGCCTCACTTCTCCCTCTCCAGACCCCGCCTTCAGAAGCCCACCAGGCGGCAGCTCCTCTCCCTGAGATGCTCAGGACCACGCCTATGGGGTATCTAAGACTTGGTCCCTGGACCTGCCAAGTGATTTCTCTCCTGCCTCCCCTGAGAGTCACCCGGAGTTGCTTTGTTCTGTTTATTAAACCTGGTTTCATTAATTCGGCTGGATCTGGCTTTCTGCATCAGGGGAGGAACCTCCAATCCAGGGATTTTCAAATCAAGCTTCAAAAAATAAGGTGGAAGCCGGGCGGTGGTGGCGCACACCTTTAATCCCAGCACTCGGGAGGCAGAGGCAGGCGGATCTCTGTGAGTTCGAGGCCAGCCTGGTCTACAAGAGCTAGTTCCAGGACAGGCTCTAAAAAAGCTGCAGAGAAACCCTGTCTCGAAAAACCAAAAAAAAAAAAAAAAAAAAAAAGGTGGAGATTGACATCAGAAGGCATGGACCTCTTGGCCCCCCACAAACCCACCCACACCCACGCACGCAGAGAAAGGGGGAGGGAGAGAGAGCTGCAACTCAACATTCAATTATCTTAAAAGATTTCAACCCCCCCAAAATACATAATGGTATACTTACTTTAGTTAGAAATTAAGTAACAATGATAAACCTATATTAAGCACATGCTGTAGCAAAATTCCATTAAAATATCCACTTCTAAGATAGAAAAATCCAATAAAAAATATTTAGAATATGAAAAACGAGCTCATAGCATCAAATAAGACATATCCAATTATTCTTACCTCAAGAGCTTTAAAAAAACATTCTGAATTGTCTGAAGACTTTAAAAACTTCACAAAAAACGGTTCTTGGTCATTTCTGGACATTGCTGAACTGTAAGAATAAGGCAGTCAAAAAGAACAAAATAAGTTAGGTAGGGAATTAAATGTTCCATTCAAATCAACTGTTATTTATTTATTTATTTATGGTTTTTCGAGACAGGGTTTCACTGTAGTTTTAGACCCTGTCCTGGAACTAGCTCTTGTAGACCAGGCTGGCCTCGAACTCGCAGAGATCCGCCTGCCTCTGCCTCCCGAGTGCTGGGATTAAAGGCAAGCGCCACCACCGCCTGGCTTATTTATTTGAGACAGGGTTTCTCTGTGTGGCTCTGGCTGTCCCAGAACTCGCTCTGTAGGACAGGACAGCCTCGACTTCAGAGATCTGCCTGCCTCTGCCTGATGGAATTAAAGACGTGAGCCACCACCGCCCAGTCTGCAAATCAACTGTTTTCTTATGCAGGCAAAAGTGCCTAAGAAATCGACATCTGATTCTGCCCACGGTTCCATTCACGATGTTTGCAAAAGACCCCAGAATGTGGACAAAGTCGAAGGGAGATGGGGGTGGGGGAGGCAACACGAATCCTTGCAAAGCTAAAAAGAAAATTAACGTCCCTGATTGAATACACTGAGGCCCTTGCTGTGGACCCCTCAGTTAACAGACATTCACTTGCGCCGGGCTTAAAGATGACGGAGAGGGCGGCTGCCGGGACCCGGGGCCCGCAAGACTTGCTTCTTAGTCAACTGACTTTAAACGCAAGCAGTCACTGTGGAAGGTCCTGCGCGCTCCCCCGAAAGGCCCACGCGACTGTCCCCAGCTCCCAGGGAAAGGGCGGGCTCGTGGGACGTCCAGGCCGCGGCTTTCCGGGTGTCTGAGGCCCACCCGCCGGTTACCAGGGCCGCGCAGGCCGCAAGAGATGCCGGGCGCCCAGTCGGCCCGGAGGAGCGAGCGCCCGCTCACCTCGGTGGAGCCTGAGGGCCCACGGGCACCAAGTCGGGGGGCGCGCGGCCAGCAGGACGGTGGCTGGAGTCGGGCGCCAGCCCGGCGCGCAGCCCCCGCCCCCGGGGACGCCCCCAGCCCCAAGAAAACGCAGCAGAACCCGGAAGCGCCGAGGCCAGGAACCGACTTTCGCGCCAACCAGGCGGACGCAACACCTCTTCCGGAGGAAGTGGCGTCATCAGGGCCAGCGACGGGAAGTGGAGCTGTCGGAAGGGGGCGTGTCGCGCGTCTTCTGTCCGGAGAGGCTTAGGGAGCGTGTGCTTTGTTTCCTGAGTGGCCGGGCGGGACTCCACGGTTCGGAGCGAGGCGCTGCTGACCGGCAGACCGATCAGCAGAAGTCCAGACGTGCAGAAATAAGGCCCCGCATGGAGCATGGGGTCCCGCGGCAAATGGCTACCCGGTGTGCTGGGCTTTGCACGGGAAAATACTCCTGAAGATTAAGGTCAAGGGAAGTGAAGTGACACGCTCGTTATCACGAGGCTTGTAGGTGGGGGAATTAGGTCAAGGTCTTTCTGACCCTTTTGATCGAGTGAGTTTCTCTCCTCCATAAGAATACAGTCACTCAGTCACTCCTTACCACGGCCAAAAATTGTAACGGAAAGAAGGCAGGGTGATGATAGACACGCTAATTTATTGCTTGGTTTGTTTGATTTCTTGTTCAGACTTTTTTTTTTTAATTTGTATATTCTAGATATCCTCTGTCAAGTGTGTAGCTGGCAACGATTTTCTACCATTCTGTGGACTTATCCCATTAACTGTTTTTGTTTTGTTGTTGTTTTTTTGTATAAAGCCTTTTAACTTCATGCGGTCCCATTTCATTTGTCGGTTGTTGGTATTATTTCCTGAGCAACTAGGGCCCTATTCATAAAGTCCTTGCCTATTTTTGTTTCAGAGTTTCAGGTTTGACATTAAGGTCTTTGATTCATTTCGAGTTGATTTTTTTTTTTTTTTTTTTTTTTTTTTTGCAGGATGAGAGAAGGATCTAGTTTCTTTTTTTTAATTCTTCTACATACAAATATCCACTTTCCCTGGCACCATTTATATAAGAAGATGTGTTTTCTATGGCAACTAGTGTGACTACTGGGATTAAAGGTGTGTGTCACTGCTGCCTGGTCTGTAAGACTGACCAGTGGGGCTGTTTTACTCCCTGATATTCAGGCAAGCTTTATTTATTTAAATACACATGAAATATCACTACAGCAGCTGGCAGCTGAGAACTCACACCTTGTACTATAAATAAAAGACAGAACAAACTGCAAGTAGGCAAGTCTTTTTATTCCTAGAATCCAGCCTCCAGTGGTGCCCTTTGTCCAAGAATGACTGCACTGACCTGGGCTAGCGGGTCCTTCCTCAGTGATAGGGTCCTAAGTGTGAGGTAGCCATTAGATGAGAAGATGAAGATAGACAGAAAATTATGGGTGAGGAGGTCTCTCAAGCTGTGTCTCATGCCAAGAAAGCATATTAAAAAGTGCAGCATCTTATATACTATTTCCAGGAGAGAAACGGGACAAAGTCAACAGGAAGCTAATCACTGTTACCCAAGGGGAACAGGGTATCTCAAGAACATAACAAACAGGTACACAGTGGCCTTGGACTGATAAGCATAGTCCCTTAGGTGGGAAGAGTTGGGTTCAGGAACTGAAGCCACAGATCCCTTATAGGGCATTACTGAGTTTGCCAAGCATGTTTACTGGGCCTGCCAAGCATGTTCCTTCTCTGTACATCAGGGCCTCAGGAAAAGCCTTGGTCAGTACAGCCCTCAACAGTGCATTTCTTAAACCTCCTGCAACAACACCAGTGTTTCAGGGTTCCTGTTGCTGTGATAGAACACCATAACCAAAAGCAACTCAAAGAATAAGAATTTTATGTAAATACAGCTTGTAGCCCCATCATTCAGGGAAGTCAGGCCAAGAATTCAAGGCAGGAACCTGGAGGCAGGAATTGATGCAGAGGCCATGGAAAGGTGCTGCTTACTGGCTTACAGCTGTGGCTTGCTCGGTCTGTTTTCATACAGCACCCAGCCCACAGTGAGTTAGGCCCTCCACATCAATAAAGAACATGGGCCACAAGCAAATCTAGTGGTGGCATTTCCTAACTAAAGTTCTTTTTTTTCCCAAAGGACTCTGATTTGTCTCAACAAGACGTAAAACTAGTCATCACAACGGCCAACTGGGGACCAGTTGTTCAAATGCCCAAGACCATGGGAGGCATTTCTCATTTGGACTCCTACATGCCTCTTACACACCTCAGGGAATTTCCACCAGCCAGCAAGTGTTTCTTTGCATGAAGGTGTTCCCTGGCATGAGGAGTCTGCTGTGCTGCCTGCACAACAAAGCAGATGTCGGGAAGATGTATGACCCATGGAAAATAGCTGGCAGGATGGTGTAGAAAACCTTTATTTGTGTGCCCCTTGAATAGGACTACTTATTCTGGTCCCTAGACTTTCCCCAGTGGAATTAAGCCTCAGTCTTGGCAGTGGTAACTGACTTATTAACACATTGTTGGATGCCTTTTCTCTTCCTGTTTTATTTCCCCATTTAAAAAACAAAACAAACTATGGTCAGGTTGGAGAGATGGCTCAGAGGTTAAGAGCACTGGCTGCTCTTCCAGAGGTCCTGAGTTCAATTCCCAGCAACCACATGGTGGCTCACAACCACCTGTAATGAGATCTGGCGCCCTTTTCTGGTAAGTGTATAATAAATAAAATAAATAAATAAATAAATAAATAAGAATTTAAAACCTATGGTCTTTTACTTATCAAATTAACCATTAGAAAGATCTCATGGTGGTGCACACATTTAATTCCAGCACTTGGGAAGTAGAGGAAGGCAGATCTTTTGAGTTGGAGACCAGCCTAGTCTACAGAGTGACTACAGGACAGCCAGGGCTATGCAGAGAAATCCTGTATCAAAAACCAAAACAAACAACAAACAAATCTTATGTAAAAAGTGTGTTTGGAGGGGCTGGAGAGATGGCTCAGAGGTTAAGAGCATTGGCTGCTCTTCCAAAAGTCCTGCGTTCAATTCCCAGCAACCACATGGTGGCTCGCAACCATCTGTAATAGGGTCTGGTGCCCTCTTCTGGCCTTTGGGCATATACACAGACAGAATATTGTATACATAATAAATAAATAAATAAATAAATAAATAAATAAATAAATAAATAAAGTATGTTTGGAGTCTAGGGATATACCCAGTTGATAGCCTAGCATGTGCAAAGCCCAGATTCAATTCAAAGCATTGCATATCCTCTGTGGTGGGTTACACCCACAATCCCAGCACTTGGAGGTGGAGGAAGGAGGAGCAGAAATTCAGGGTCATCCTGGCCCACATAGGCAGCCTAGGCTTAGTGAGACCATATCTTAAAAAAAAAAAAAAAAAAGTTACTTTTTTTTTTTTCCTGGAGGGACCTGAACTAAAACAAAGACCCAAGATGTCTGCTCCTTTTATGTGACTATTTCCTTTTCTGTTACTATTCCCAGAGAAATGTGAAAAAGGAAAAGACTATCTTAGAAAGCGGTAACCAAAGAAATAACTGCAGTTAGTCTGGTAAACTTGGGGTTATTTGCAGAATACCAGACAGTCAACTTATAGGCAGTTGTACCTCTGAAAGACCCACCCCACCATTGTGATGACTGTCCAACTTGCAAGCAACTACAAAGAGTCTCTTCCTCATAAGCAGTTGCTGACTGCTTATATTATCGTGTGGAGGGTCCTTGTGAGTCTTCTACATTTTCTGTGTCTCCTAAGTATCATGAACATCCTGTGTCTTACATGATGACTGTTTCAATGCAGAGGAAATCACTGCACAGCAGCCTCCGTTACATGACATTGTACTGGGCTGGAAAGAGGTTGTCAGTCGGGGATTCCATTTCTAAGGAGCGCAGATGCGGCTGGAAAAGGGGACTGAGAACTCACTCCTAAGTGAGCTAGCAGGGGTTTTGGATGGTAATAAGCAATGAGTCCACTTTACATCCCAGTCAGTGGTTCTCAACCTTCCTAATGCTGTGACCCTTTAATACAGTTCCTCATGCTGTGATGATCCACCAACCATAACAGTATTTCTGTTGCTACTTCATAACTGTAATTTTGCTACTGTTATGAATCATAATGTAAATATCTGATATGCAGATATATCTGCTATGTGATCCCTGTGAAAGGATTGTTTGACACCCCCCCCCAAAGGGGTCACAACATACAAGTTGAAAACCACTGATCTGAATGAATGCCATATGACTGAATTATGGCCAATAGAATGTATCATCGTGTATATCATTTCCAGCTCCACGAAAACCTCTTGCACTGTCCCACATTTTTTCTTACTCTAGATAACAACACACTGATACATGTTAAAATGGAAGAGCTGGGACTAGTGAGGTGGCTAAATAGATAAGGGCAAGTTGTCGCCAAGCCTGATAATCTGAGGTCAATCCCCAGACCCATATGTTGGAGGGAGAGAACCAACTCTTACAAATTGGCTACACACACACACACACACACACACACATTTTTTTATTGTCATATTTCTGAGTGTAGATCTCTGGGTAATTGAAAGGATACCACCCCCATGAATCACCACCATAGCTGCCAGCTGATCTATATGCCAGTAAAAAGTCAATTGCTCCATTAAACCATTGAGGCTTTGGCAAGTCTTATGGCAGCTGGTGCCAACATAACCTATTCTGAATTAGTTACTGTTAGCTCTCAGGGAGTGCATGCGTTAAAAAATGACAATCTTGGTTTAAATCAAACTGAACGCTAGATTTGTGGAGATTGGATAAAGGACAGTATTCCTCAGGAATTTGTGAAACAGGTTTCCTTTAGTGTTAGAGTTAGGGTTAGGGTGTAAAACTGTTCCTGCGACAAATACCCAAGCCCATGTGCAAATACATGAACTGTGGAAGCAGGTGCCTACTTTGATATACTACTCATTGAACCTTGGACAAATCTCTTAACTGCTCTGCTTCCCTTTCCTCCTGGATGCAAAAAAGAAATGCCAAATACTTCTTAGGAGCTTATCACAAATTAGCATTAAGAAAACACTTAGCATAGTGTCTGGTGAACAGAAACAACACATGCCCGAAGACGAAAAATTTTCAAAACTGTTTCTTCTTTTAACCTTTCAGATTTTGGTTTGGTTTGGTTTGGTGTTTTTTTTGGAGAGTCTCATGTAGCCAAGTTTGGCCTCAAACTTACTGTGTAGCTAAGGCTGCCTTTGGACTCCTGATTCTCAGCTGGGCGGTGGTGGCACACACCTTTAATTCCCCTTGCTCGGGAGGCAGAGGCAGGCAGATCTCCGTGAGTTCATAGGCCAGCCTGGGCTACAAGAGCTAGTTCCAGGAAAGGCTCCAAAGCTACAGAGAAACCTTGTCTCAAAAAACAAAACAAAACAAAAAACAAACAAAAAACCCTCCTTATTCTCTTGCCTCCCAAGCACTGTAATTACAGACTCGAGCCATGACGTCCAGCTTTTCTAACCTTCCATCTGGTGACTGACAGCCTGTGCCCATGACTTTAGTCCTTTGGATGTCCTTTCTTTACTACATGAGCTTGTCCCTGGACATGAGACATTTTCAGAGCATGTTCCACTCAGGCCAGTAGATACTTTGACCCTTATGGATTTGGGGTGTATTAGCTTTAGGTGGATCATTAACTCTAGGAGGAATGGTCACCTCTGGACTCAAGTGTTTTTTTTTTTTCTTACAGACCCGCAGAAGAGATTGCTCAATCTACTTTCAGGACATTTCTGTGCATTTATTCACCTGTTTGATAAATGCTTGAGTCCTACATCGTATATCATTACCAGACACCGTAACCTAACCTAGGATTAGAATGGTGAAGGTTTCTTTTTCAAATGTTCATGGTTAAATTGGGAGAACAGAAAGTTCCAAGCTAGACTGAGTGTATAGCAAGACCCTGTCACCTGACCAAAAAAGGAAAGAAAGCTAGAGAAAGGATAAAATCCAAAGATAGTCAATAAAGCAGAAATCAGTGAAATAACATGAGTGTACAATACAGAAAAATCAACAAAGTCAGAAGTTTGTATGTGGGGGCTGTTATTTACATGTCTGTGTGTGCCTGTTTGAGTCGTACACTATGTGAGTGTAGATAGCTTTATCTGTCTTGGAACTCCTTAGACCAGGCTGACCTTGAACTCAGAGACGTGCCTCCTGTGCTAGGATTAAAGGTGTGTACCACCACACCCAGCTAAAGTGAATTTTGTGTTTTTAAATCTCCATTTCTAACTTCCCATGGGGGTGCTGGGAATCAAACTTGAGTCCTCTGGAAGAACAGCCGGTGTTTTAACCTCTGATCCACCTCTCCAGCCCCTCTGTTTAGGTTTTGAAATTGGATGTCAGAATCTGAACTCAAGTCCTCATGCATGCACAGTAAGCACTCAGCTGACTGAGCCATCTTTCAGCCCCTAGATGAATTTCTTAAAAGATAATATTTGGCTGAAGTGATGGCTTAGCAGTAAGAACACTGGTCGTTCTTCCCAAGGACTCGGGCTTGATTCCTAGTGCTCAAAGTGGCTAACATCTATTAGTAACTCCAGGATCCCGTGGCCTCCACAGGTATGCATGTGGTGCATAGACATTCAGACAGCCAAAATGCTCAAACACAATAAGTAAAAGACAATACTTCCCTATACTCAGATTTAAAATATTAGAAAAATATGACTATTTCTATAGCTATAAAAATCAATCTGGGTGTGGCGATGCACATCTCTAATCTTAGCTGCTGGGAAGCTTGAGGCAGGAGAATCACACAGATATGAGAATAAAGAGGAACTGCAAGATTCTCTCTCTCTCTTTAAAAAAGAGGTGTTTTCATTTTGGTTACATGTATGTCTGTGTGTGGGTATATGTGCACGAGTGCAGGTCTGGGTACATACCCTGCAGTCTGTGGAGGCTATCAGATCCCCTGGAGCTGGCAGTTGTGAGCTACCTCATATGGGTGCTGGGAACCAATCTCTGGTTCTCTGGGAGATCCTGAGACATCTTCCCCACCTCCAGAATGATTGTTCTCAGAAAATAGATACAGAAAGAAACCCTAAAGAAAATTTACCAACTCAACAATGCATGGATTAATATTGCACATAATGACCAAATGAGATTTATTGCAGAAATATAATAATGACTTTATGCTTAAAAATCTGCAGAGAGATCAGTGATTAAGAGCACTTGTTGCTCTTGCAGAGGGCCCAACTTCTGTTCCTAGTACCCACATGGTAGCTCACAACCAGTTATGACTCCAGTTCTAAGGGATCTAACACCCTGGTCTGACTTTCACAGGCACTGGGCACACATGTAAGCAAAGCATTCAAAACACATAAAATAAAATAAATCTAAAATTCAGTTATCAGGTTAGAGATGTAGTTCAGTGGTAGAATGCTTACCTAGCAAATATCAGGTCCTAGAGTCAATCTCCATTACAAAACAAACAAAAAACCAATTAGAAGTCAGATGTGGCTAAATATCCCTATATTTCCAGCCCTTGGGATGTTTATAGCAGGACCCAGCCCGTCTCAAAAACAAAGAACAAAACTAACATAACATTCTGCCAGGTTAGTTTCCCACACCCAGAAAAGGCAGGGAAATCAGATCATTATTTCAGTAAGAACAGAAAAAAAAAAACCAATCCCAGTCCTGTTTTTAAGCATGCAGGCAACTCATAAAGGAAGGGAAAGCCTCAGCATTGCTAATAACACCTAAAAACAGAACGGCAATAGACATTTTCCTGTAATAACCATTTTGGGTGCTTTTTGGCCTGGCACTAAGGGTTTTCAGGATCTGTTCAACTAGGACAATTGTTCTCCTGGCAAAGTGCTCTGAAGAAATGCTTGCCTATTTGCACTAAAAGGCTTGTACCAGACTATTCCAGAACTCCTAATGATTCCCCTCCCTGTGCCTGGGGTGAGGGTGGGAAGTGACAAAAATCAGAAAAGAAAAAAAAAACAGGCATTATTCAATAAAAGATATAAGAATGTATATCTTAAAAGCACCAAGAAGAAACTTAGATTTAACAAAATAACTTAGCAAAATCACCAGGTTCAAACTCAATGTGCAAAGACTGTGAGGTTTTCTGATGAGTCTTTTATTTATTTATTTTTAAGATTTCTTTCACTTTTAATTATCTGCATATGCACATGAGTGTGAGCATCCACAGAGGCCAGAGGTGTTGGATTTCCCCCTGTTGCTGGAGCTGCAGGTGGTTGAGCTCTCTGACATGGATGCTGGAACTGAAAACTCTGATCTTCTGGAAAAGCAGAGTTCTTAACCACTGAGTTATCTCTCCAGCCCTATTTGCTTGTTTTTTGAGACAAGGTCTCTAGCCTAATCTGGCCTCCAATATGATTTGTAGCTGAAATCTTGGTCTCTTAATCCCACTGCCTCCACCTTACAAAGGCTGGGATTTCAGGCAGGTGCTTTCACACCAGGCTCTGTTTTTGTGTTTTGTTTCATTTTCACATCCTAGCAACACATACAAAATGAAATTAAAATTTTGTTTCTGGCGGCACTATCTGTAAGAATTGAAACCCGGTACTACAGCTATCAGGGTAAGAGATGGAGTATTCTCCAATCACACAGTATGGAACAATATGCCACTCAGAGAACTGGCGGACAGCTAGCTACACACCTCTGCGTCGGTGAATCGCACCAGTTTAACCTTGAGTGAAAGAAGCCAGACCTTGAATTGTGTGATTTCATTTCTACAGAGTTCAGAAATGAGAAGACTTTAGTTTCTGTTACAAGTCCAGGTAGGAGATGCTCCGCAGGGACTCGGACTCCTAATGTGGGGCTGGTTCTGTGGGAGGCTTCTCAGTAATAACTAATTACACTGTGTTTGCAGGATTCGTTGTAGACCTACTATATTTTAATTCAAAGATTTTTTTTGTTTATTTGTTTGTTTGTTTTGTTTTTCTGGTGTTTTGAGACAGGGTTTTTCTGTGAACTCACAGAGATACGCCAGCCTCTGCCTCCAGAGTCCTGGGATTAAAGGCATATGCCACCACTGATCAGCTAATTCAAAGTTCTTAAAGTTTTATTTAAAATTATCAGATTTTTCCTAGGCAGAGATCATAGCCTTGCGGACAGGGATGCTTCAGTGAAGGCAAGAAACACTGTGAGGGTCGGAGTTGTGCCTGACCCAGGCCTCAACCAACTGGGACAACACTACCGGCGTGTGTGGTGGGACAGTGGGAAGAGGGGGCTATGGACTGCGGACTGTGTCACAGAAAGGACGGCGCCACTGGCGATGGGTGGCAAGACAGCAGGAGGACAACTGCTTGATCAACCCAGAGTCCTTAGGGAGAAGTGAGAATTCCCGAAAGAAAATTGTGTTAAGGTCGCATACATGTGCACACCAACTTTCCCTGAGAACCATTGTTTTCACCCAGGGACCCAGGCTAGCGGTCCCCAGCAGCCTGGGTTTCTGCTTGGCCAGATAAGGAAGGGATGGAGGGTGTGGCGGTGGCGATCAGCCCGGACTGGGGCTGAAGAACCTTTCCCAGTAGGCAGATTCGTCAGTCAACCTTCTGCCTGCTGGGTAAAGCGCACCTAGGCTCGGGAAAGCGCAACCAAGACACAGCTGAGAATGAGGTTGGTTGTCTGTGCCCTCCTATGCGCGGGAACCCTAGGTGAGTGTCCTGAGAGCCAGGCGGGATGCCGGCTTTCCCGGGTTCTATAGGGGAGGGGACCAGGTGTCACTAGCTGGCCAGCCACCTCGGGGACCCTATTCTGTGGCTGGACAGACTATGATCCCAGGGAAGAGCGATCACGCTGGATTGGAATGCACCTGCCAGGCGTGCTGCTGTGCAACCCCCGGGGGCTGCCCTTTGCCCTCTCGAAGCTGATTTCGTTGTGTAAAACTTGGGTTTACTGCTTCAGCGGTAAAAGAAATCAATACCATGACAGACAACGTAAGATCCCCAGAACCCACATGGTTGGGGGGAGCCAACTGAAAACTGTTCTCTGACCTCCACACATGGCATCCACATGATACAGATATTTTTTTAAATGTTGTGTTTACCGCCCCCCACCAAAAAAAATAGTTGCTTGAAAACTGAGGTAATGTGGCTAGAGGCAGGCAGAATTCTAAACACATAAATGCCGGAGACCCTTTCTTGTTTTGGTGCCACACCAACTCCAGTGTCGTCTGTGTGACATGACATATTGCCGGACGGGAGTGACGTGTCCCATGGGACTAGGCTTCCTGGAGGTCAATGGCAGATAGCCCGGTATTGGCTGCCCTTGGGGCATAGATAGGTTTCTCGATTAGCTGGCTATGTGGGATATGAGCTTTGCACAATTTCTTTCATAATAATGATAGTCTTTATATATACAAGACAAGGATCATTCTCTTCAGGAACAGCTCTGGGATAGGGAATCACAGTATGGGAATGTATAAGACTACAGCAGAACCTTTGTCATATATGGGGTGTATGATGAGCAAGGGAATAGATGGGTTAATGTTGATGGACAAGGACTGTTATGTTATACTTTGAACTTTATGAATAAGCTTGTTAGATCCCAACCCCCATGGTGTCTGGGGCATAAGAAGGTACTAAGAAGTATATCTCCACAGGTGCAGAGAGCTGATTAGGCATATTTGGTCACTAGATGATATGAAGAAAGGGTTAGAAAGAGGAAGGGCCATGATAGTGATAATGAGACAGAAACTTTCTACTGAGGTTTATGTTCTCAAGGACAAGATTTCCTTTTCTAAGGATGTTTTATGTCTAATACCTGTCCCTGATAATGTGACTAAGAGAAGCTTTCATACTGTGCCAACTGATGACACATGACCTTCTGGTTTGTTCTTTGTTTGAATACTATATAATGAACACATGAATTTAGTAAAATTGCAGCAGATTCCAACTACTCTCTTGTGTGTTGTGTCTGTCTGTCATTCGCCGAACTTGTGCCTTCCTGTTACCAAGACCCTGCTTCTCCCACGGTCTGAGTGGCTCTCCTGAGCCGGTCCGTGGCAGGTTGGGAGAGTGGGTTCCTCCAGGGAAGGACTCGTGTGCGGAGAAGAGCCCTCCCTGGCTCAACCATGATTGGATCTTCCTCCCCTTAGCTTTGCCTGGTCTGAGGCTGTGATAAATGATATCTAGGGTAGACATCTTGAGGTGGAGGGTAAACAGAGCCAAAGGCTTGTTATGATGAAGTCTTCATCACGTAACAATAGTCCTGTTCAAAGGCAATAGTGGCCTTGCCTACCCTGCTTTGAGACCAAAGCAGCCTTGTTCCCAGAATTTAGTTCCGTCTTTCCCATCTACCTAAGTTCTGCCCTATCACAGCAGTTTCTTTATTCATTAATAGCATTCAAGCATTCAAAGGGAATCATGTGTGTGTGTGTGTGTGTGTGTGTGCATGTGTGTGTGATTTATATGTGTCATGTGTGTATATGTGTGTGTGTGTTTGTCATTATGTGCACCAGTTGTGTACAGTGCCCCTGATGGCCAGAAGAGAGCATCAGGTCCTTTAGAACTGGAGACACAGTCAGATGCCTGGTATGGATGCTGGGAACCCAACACTAGCTCTGAAAGAGGAGCAAGTTCCTTTAACTACTGAGCCATCTTTCCAGTTCCATCAGCTAGCTCTCAACCCATGTCTATCTGCCTAGGAATGGTGCCGCCCACTGTGGATTGAACCTTCCCATATCTGTCATGAATCAAGACAATCTCTCACAGACTTGCCCCAATCTGATTTGGGCAATTCTTCAACTTGGGGTCTCTCTTCCCAAGTTGTATCAAGTTGGCAATGAAAAACTAACCAGCACTATTTTCATTATTTCAGACGAGAACTTGGCCCCTATTGAGTGATCAGCAATGGTTTCTTTCTCCCCTCAGCATATGGGGGACGAGCACTTTGCTTTCTTTAGAAAAGAATTAATTTTTTTGACACAGGATCTCATGCAGTCCAGGCTAACCTCAATATGTAGCTGAAAATGACTTTCAATTGCTGAGCTTTCTGCCTCCACCCAAAGAGTTTGCATTATACACATGCACCACCACGTCTAATTCACGTGGTGCTGGAGATCAAACCCAAGGTTTCTTGCATGCTGTGCAAGCATTCTACCAACTTATCTACACCCTGGCTTTGTTTTCAGTTTAGTTTTTTTTTAAAAAAAAGATTTATTTACTTTATGTGTGTGTGTCTCTGTGTGTGTTTCTTTCATGTACATCTGTGGACCATGTATGTACCTGGAGCTTTAGGGAGGTCAGAAGAAGGTATCAGACCACTTGGAGCTAGAGTGTCTTAGGGTTTCTATTGCTGTGAAGAGACACCATGAGCACAGCAACTCTTATAAAGGAAAGTCTCACTTGCAGTTCAGAGGTTAGTCCATTAACGTCATGGCAGAAAGCAAGGCAGCATGCAGGTAGACATGGTACTAGAGAAGGAACTGAGAGTTCTTACATCTTGGCCAACAGGCAACAGGAAGTGGTCTGAGATACTGAATGTGGCTTAAACATATATTGGACCTTAAAATCCACCTCCAACAGTGACATGCTTCCTCCAGCAAGGCCACACCTACTCCAGCAAAGACACATCTTTTAATAGTGGCACTCCCTATGAGCTTATGGGGGCCAATTACGTTAGAAATACCACAAGCAGTTACAAACAGTTGTGAGCCATCATGTGGGTGCTAGGAACCAAACCTAGGTCCTCTGCAAGAGCAGCCAGTGCTCTAACCTCTGAGCCATCTCTCCAGCCCCTTAGTTTTTTGTTTGTTTGATTGTTTTGAGACAGAGTGCTTCAGCCTCTAGGGAACTGGAATTGTAGGCATGTTTTGTTTAGATATTCTGCACAGATGTGATCACATTGCCAGGAGCCCTTTTGCTTGGTTCTTTTACTTGCTGTTTTTGAGACTCATTCAGGCTTTAGAACATGAAGGTCTTTCTGTTTAGTTATTGAAAATAATAGTGTTGCCATGAGTATTTGTGTGCTTATTTTCATTAGTCCCCATTGTCAAATTTTGAGTATCTCTTTAGGAGTGGTCTTTCTGTGTCCTATTGCTAATACTGTGGTTATCTTTTTTGGAGATTTTAACTTTTTTTCCTTTTTAAATATAAAGGAAAGGAGAGAGAAAAAAAATGGGTCCTGAGAATTCCCATGAGGAAAGTAGCCAATTTAGTTTGTGGATGGCATTCAGTTGATTCTATTTTTTTAGCATTAAAATATTTATTTTTGATTACACACACACACACACACACACACATACACACTCACACGTTAGGTGAGTTGTACATGTGAGTGCAATGCCCACAACAGAGGCCAGAAGAGGGTGCCAGATCCCCAGGGTTGGAGCTACAGGAGGTTATAAGCTGTCTGACTCAGGTCTGGGAACCGAACTCAAGTTCTCTGTACGGGCTGGATGTAGACTAAAGGACTGTACCATCTCTCTGGGTCGTTGATCCAGTCCCCTTAGTCAGCTCTTCATCTCCTGTTCGATCCCTTCTGCTAGCAGAGGAAGGTGAGAGCCATGGATCCCTGACGTCTCTGCTCTCTCTCCGCTAGGGCTGTGTCTGGCTGTTCCGGAGAGGACTGTAAGATGGTGTGTTGTGTCCGACCGTGAGGCCACCAAGTGCTCCAGTTTCAGTGACAACATGAAGAAAGTCCTTCCTGCAGATGGCCCATCTGTCAGCTGTGTGATGAAAACTTCGTACCCCGAGTGCATCAAGGACATCGCGGTAAGTCGCTGTCAGCAGAAGAAAGTTTGCGCCTTTTCTTTTTCTATACTTCTCATTGCAGGGGAGAGAGACTACAGCTGTCCAGCACTCACCTGGAGCAAGAGTCATAAACTTAATCGAGCAGCTAATATGGGCTTCAAGTTTAGCAACATGTCTGCAAGACACCAAAACCTAATACATCAAGAGAATCTATAGAGACTCAAAAATAAATAAGAATATTTCTTTATACAGAGCTTGCTGGCCCAGAACTCATAGAATTCCTGTTCCTGATTCCGGAGTGCTGGAACTAAGATGTGGATAACCATAGCTGGTGGGGTTTGCATTTTTAAGTGCAAAAAGCCGTTTTTTTAAAATTACGAAATTTGTCATTGTGTGTGTGTGTGCATGCATGTGTGTGTGTGTGTGTGTGTGTGCGTGTGCACATGTGTATGTGTGAGAGAGATAGGGACAAACAGAAACAGATAATGGGAGAGTAGAGATGGATTTGTCATAGCCATTTGTCCCTATGATATTGCAGAGGAGGCTAAACTATCTCAGACGTCTTTTTGCATCTGCTGTTGGGACCTGCAGAGGAAAGACTCTGGAAGGGAAGTTGAGTGAAGGTAGAGAAAAGTCATTATGAGCTGGATGCCTTGGGGATGGTTGGAGTTCATGTCTAGTCCATTCATTTTGCTTTCCATTTTATTCCTATTTTCCGTCCTTCCTTTTATATTTATTTGTCTTTACTTTATGAGTGTCTTGCCTGCATGTATGTTGTATGTCTGCATACCATGCATGTGCCTGTGTCCTCAAAGGTCAGAAGAGGGTGTTGGATCCCCCTGAACTGGGGTTATGGGTAGTTGTGAATCACTACTGGGTGCTGAGAACACGGGTCCTTCTTAAGAGCAATAAGTAGTCTTGACCACTGGGATATCCCTGAAGCCCCTGTCTTCAGTCTTGACATTGATGGTGTTCACAGTGGTTCACAGGCTTAGTGACCTTGTTCTTTGACCTTTAACAGTATATGTGTCTTTTTCCAAGTTAATTTGAGTTGACTTTTGATATGTGTCTTCAGTAATGTCCTAAGTTATACACACAAATATGCATATCCATCCATATATATGAAAACATATTATAAAATAATTTTAATATGGAATTTGCAAAGTCAAACAACTACAGATCAAAATCTTGTTTTTAAAATTACATCTGTATTTAACATGTGCAGACTCTTCATTTCCATTCATTGAATAGCACAGTGTGACAACTGTTTACCCAGCTTCTACCTTGTGTTAGTTTTACACATAGTCTTGAGACAGGTTAAAGTATATGAGAGGATCGGCATGGGGTGTGCACAACTCCACTCCATTCCTATCAGGGACTCAAGCCTTGGTTGATATTTTGCAGGCATGTCAAAAGAAATCTCCCTCAGACACTGAGGGATGGCTGTGCTAAACTGCATCCTGAAAAACCCAGATTACTTTAAAAGCTAATTTAGAAACTGGAATTCCAGGCTTGGAATGCAGTTAATGGGGAGGCTCTAAGGATTTTCCAGCCTACAGGGTCAGTTCAAGTCCAGTGTGAGCAACTTAGTTAACCCTTGTCTCAAGCATTTAAGAAGTAAAAGAGAGGCTGGGCGGTGGTGGTGTATGCCTTTAATCCCAGCACTGGGGATGCAGAGGTAGGCAGATCTCTGTGAGTTCAAGGTCAGCCTGATCTACAAGAGCTAGCTCCAGGACAGGCTCCAAAGCTACAGAGAAACCTTGTCTCAGAAAAACCAAAGAGAGAGAGAGAGAGAGAGAGAGAGAGAGAGAGAGAGAGAGAGAGAGAGAGAGCGAGCTGGAAATATTGCTCATGGGTAGAGCACTTGCCTAGATGTACAAGGTCCTAAGTTCATTCCCCAATCCTGGAAAAAGGATGTTAATTACTAAGATTGAAGGAATGGTTTGCATTGAGGGTAGGAAATGACTCAACTTCATCTTAGCTTGTGAAGTTGCTGCTTCCTGCAGGGAGGAAGGAACCCTTGGCTGACAGATCTCTGAGAACCAGATGTGGAAGATGTAGCATGAGTTCTCAAGGATGGATGCATTCTGCAGGTCTCATACTCACTCAGTGGACACATGTGGATACCTGCCCTCCTAGCTGCTCACGTATGTGCTGAGATTAACCAGGGAACAAAACAGACAGGTGTTCCCACATTCACAGACCATCGCAATCCAAGGATGAGGCTAGTGAATCAAGTGTCAGTTGGCTAAAGGCTGAGGAGGAAAACAAAACATCATGCATGTGGCAGTAACTTCTTTCAGCCCTCAACAGCCTCATGGAGTAGACAGGAACGAGGAGGAAGAGGCCTGAGCTATGGGAGATTCTATGGAGCCAAAGTCTCTGGCAGGACACCAGAAGAGTCTTCCCCAGGGGTGATGAGTTTCACACATGGCTGGTCTCTTTTCTTTCAGGCCAACAAAGCAGATGCTGTGACCATTGATGGAGCGTTGCTGGCTGAGGCTGGCCTGCCCCACCACAACCTGAAACCTATCATGGCAGAATACTACGGATCAAAAGACGGTGTGTTCTCCCTGGGGCCCGGTGTCACTGGTGTGACATGATGACCACAGGGGTTGGCAGGGACTTGAGTCCACCACGGTGGGAGGGGCATGGCAGAAGGAGCATGAGGCCGCATTGCATCTGTAGCCAGGAAGCGGAGATTGGGGGACAGTAAGAGAGACTGGTGCTCAGCCCCCTTTCTTCTTGGTTTTACTCACCCCACGGAATGATGCCACTCACATTCAAGGGGTGGGTCTTCCCTTCTCAGGTCAGCCTCCCTGGAAACTCCCCCAGAGGTGTGTCTCCTGGGTGATTGCAAAGGTAGCCAAGTTAATGGTAAACATTAACCGTCACACTCACATTACAGGGGACCGTGTCTCTGGAGCTCTTCGGTTTGGCAGTGTTGTTCACTGGCCCACAAAGGCTGCGGTGTTTCTCCACAGGAAGCAGTGGCTTTTGTGAATGCTGGTGGGGACAACCTTGGTTCTGTGGTCTGTGGGATGGTCACATCCTGAGAGGGGTGTTATCCAGAACCTGTTAGCCATCCCTAGGGCTGTGCCAATGAGAGACCATTCCCAAGGACACGCAAAGCTCTTCCTTACACTGCCCCCCACAGGTCTTATACAACACAGATCTGTGTCTAGTGTGAAGAGAAGCTCTGGCGGAGTGGGTGAGGGGAGAGTTACCTTTTCCCACTCTTGCGGGTTACTGTTATCAGTGTGTGGGAACACAGCCCACCTCAGTCCGACTCTAGCTTGCAGGCCCCTGATGTATTCTGGGGCCAGTCTGCATCTCCCGCTCACATCTTCACCTTTGTGGCTGAGCTGTAAGCAGAGACCCAGAGAATGAAGAAAAGGCCATATAGAAGCAGCAACAGTCCAGCGACTAGATCTAAAGCTTGTGGTCCCTGGAACGCCCACAAGTCCTGTAATGGAGCAGGCAAGCCTCTAGCTCTGCAGGCTTGAGGTGACTGGCAGAAACAAAACAGAGCCCAGCAAAATGGCCCTGGAGGTACCCTAACCTACAATGGACTTATGCCCAGATTAAACCCATTATAAACTCAAAATGTTGTAAGTCCAGATGCTTTCGATGCAGCTAGTCAGGCAAACATCCAGTTTAGCAAGATGGTGCCATGGACTAGTGTTTGTTTCCTGCCGTGAACACATGGTTGACCAGACACCATGGCTTACAGTCTCTGCCCAGATTCCGAAGAAGGAATCTTCTTGCATTTGAAAGACCAAATTGGAAATCTGAAGGATCTACTGGCATTGGCACCTACCATAAAGCAAAGCTAACAAGTATAGTTTGTAAGTCAGGGAACATCTGCAATATTAATTTATTGCCTTGAAAGGGGTCATTTGTCTCCTCCTGTCAGATAAAGGCACTTTCCATTTCTTTCTTTTTTTTCTTTTTGCCCTTCTTGCTAGAGGCTGGTGCAGGTCCCCAGGACCCTCTGAAGTTCCACATTGCAAATGCCTTGGAAGGTTTAGTTGTAACAATGCATTTTCTTTAGGCTTCTCTTTCTTTCTGCTCACCTGCAGATCCACAAACCCATTATTATGCTGTGGCCCTGGTGAAGAAGGGTACAGGATTTCAACTGAACCAGCTCCGGGGCAAGAAGTCCTGCCACGCGGGAATGGGCTGGTCTGCTGGGTGGTATATTCCCCTCATCAAACTGCTTCCTTCTGGCTCTCTGGAAACAGGTGAGACAGCTGGAGCTAGGTGCCCTCACTGGGTGGTCTAACTGGATTATGTTGGGGCTACACAGTCAGTCATTTGTTCTGTTGCTATAAAAATACCAAGTAAAAGCAACATCAGGAAGGAAGGACTTTATGGGCTCGTAGTTTGAGCGTACAGTCCATCATGCTGGGTAAGGCCAGGCAGCAACAGCTTGAGGCATTGCTGATCCCCAACTTGCTTTCTTCCTTTATTTATCCTGGCTCCCATCCCATCAATGGTGACACCCATGTTCAAGGTAGATCTTCCCTCTTTAGTTAAGCGTTTCTAGAAATAGCCTCATAGACACACCCAGGTGTGTGTTTCCATGGTGATTCCAAACCCAGTTGCATTGATAATGCAAGTTAGCCACGGCTCAGACACTGACAAACACACATGTCCTATGTTCTCTGAGACAGAGTTAGAGCGTGCACCAGCAGCCCATAGGAGCTGACTGAGGGTTCTCCCAGTAGCAACGCTTCCATTTCTCTGAGCCGTCAGTTTCCCTTTCCCAGGAGCCATAGCAGTCTGTCTTGGCAAGGCTATCCTTGAAAGACTCCAAGGAAGGTCACCTCCCTCCAAACCTCCCAGGAAGGTTCTCTGGGGCTCCCAGAAGCATCACTAGGCCCTCAGGCTTCCATACATTAATGCAAGTGCTTGGGCAAGGACAGGATGACTGGGTTAATGCTAGGACATCCCTGAGTGCTCCGGGCTTCTTGAGCAGATAGGATGAGCCACAGTGAGCCCAGACCTTTTCAGCCTTGAAGACGGCGACCAGATCCTGTACTCTGCAAAGGCATGCCCTTTTTTTTTTGTGCTGTCAACCTTTGCAGTACTCATGTTGTAACAGGCAGGGACAGGCAACTGTGTGGGTCTGACAGAGTCTGTTAAAGAACTACAGCCTTGCATCTTGACCTTTCTAGGGTGTTCTCTTGCTTTGGTGACCACTGGACTTCTGCCTGGGCAGTTAAGGCAGTGGCTGCTAGCTTGCTTCTCTGCTGATTCACCAGCAGGATTTACCAATTCTCCCCTCAAATCAGAGATCCCATGAGCCACCACAGTCTCTGCATATAGAAGAACTGGAAGTGGGGTGGGCTCTTGTCTAATGCAAGGAAGAGATAACTACTGCATAGTGACTGGCCTACTAGGGTTCCTGTCTTCTTCAGTGTTCTGCATGGCCCTATAGGGGGTTGGTAATTTTTTATTATTATTTTATGTACATTGGTTTGCCTGTATGAGGGTGTTGGATCCCTTGGAACTGGAGTTACAGACAGTTATGAACTTCCTAGTGGGTGCTGGGAATTGAACCCAGGTCCTCTGGAAGAGCAGTCAGTGCTCTTAACCATTGAGCCATCTCTCCAGTCCTGGGGTGTTGATAAATTAACAAGGCACATGTCACCAGTCGCATCTTGTTTCCATGTGGGTCAGCAGTTCTTCTTTTTTCTGTTTTAAAGATTTTTATTCATTTATTATACAGTGTTCTGTCTGCATGTCTGCCTGCAGGCCAGAAGAGGGCACCAGATCTCATTACAGATGGTTGTGAGTCACTGTACAGTTGCTGGGAATTGAACTCAGGACCTCTGGAAGAGCAGAAGCCAGTGCTCTTAAGCTATGAGGCATCTCTCCAGCTCAAGGGTCAGCAGTTCTTATCCCCTGCAGCAGACAAGATGGGGAGCATTTTCATAGGCTTGATCCCTGAACACACATAAGCATGATTCTCAAACACACGGCCCCTGGGTCATCCATCCATTCACTCTGTCGTGGGCATTGCCTGCCACCTACAGCAGACTCCCCGCACATACTCACTTGCTAGGAGTAGTCTTGGGAGATGTCCACAGACAGGAAATTCTCTCACACTTGTACAATCTGATGGCTTTAGCCAGCTCACACCCTGTGGCCTGTGTCTCTGTGTCGAGCAGCAGCAGCCACGTTCTTCTCCAGCAGCTGCGCCCCCTGTGCGGATGGAAAGACGTTTCCCAGCCTTTGCCAACTGTGTGCGGGGAAGGGGACAGACAAGTGTGCCTGCTCCTCCAGGGAACCATACTTCGGCTACTCTGGGGCCCTCAAGTGAGTGAGAATCCCCTGCTCTGGAACTGGGGCATCTATTAGTTATTGTTCTTGTAACTGTGACCGAATACCTGACAAGAAAACAACCTAAGAAAGAGAGAGTTTACTTTTGGCTCACAGTCTGAGAGGATACGGTCCATCATGATGGGGAAGGCCTGGCAGCAGGAGCATGAGCCAGCTGGTCGCGCGGAGCAGGGGAGGCTGGTGTACCGCTCACTTCCTGCTTGTTATTCATTGCTAGGCTCCAACCCATAAAACAGTACCATCCACCTTTAGGGTGGGTCTTCCCACCTTAATTAACCTAGAAATTGCCTCACGGATATGACCTTTGTTATATGATCCAGCCTAGTTTGACATACCAACCATCATAGAGAGACAAAGGCACAGGATCAAACAGGACAAATCCCTGGCACCTAGATGTTCTGAGTCCCTCCCATGGCCTACCCCTGCTCCTAAACATCCCGAGGAACAATCTTCTTTGTGGGAAACCTCACTGTCTCCCCAAAGCTGGGACCCTAACGTGCTGTACTTCATGATAACAGAAGTTACAGGGGAGGGTGGTACAGACTCATCTCGGGACTGGGATTTGTAGACACAGGCCGCAGGAGCTTCCCAGCTAACCACCTTTGGTACTTTGCCCATGGCTTTCCATGCTCTGTAAGAGAAGAAGGTGACTTCTGAAACCAGAGCAGGAATAGCTGGGTTTGGGGGCTATCTGATGACTTTTAAAAGCCAAAACCAAACCAGTTGCTTGGAGCCACTCTCTGAGAGGCAGGCAAGGGTCCTGTCTGCCTCGACACCCTTCTCCAGAACTGCCTGCGATGCTGGTGTCTAGGCCTCCTGCCTGCTTCATGGCTCAGTTTGGCTCTGATGTTTAAAGGCTTCAGATAAGGCCATTGCCTCTCTGAAGACAGACGGATGCCTGAGAACCTGTGAGCAAGGCCCCAGCAGATCCTAAGAGGCGTTGCACAAGAGCCAGGTGAGGTGTGTTCCCAGGCAGAGTGCCTGACCTTGGCTGTCCTGTTTGCAGATGTTTGCAGGATGGTGCGGGGGATGTGAGCTTCGTGAGGCACCTGACAGTGTTTGGTAAGTGCTGGACGAAGAGTAAAGCCGGCCCCAGCCTGGCCAAAGGCTCGGACTCTGTCTCACTTCTAGAAAAGAGTGATATTGAGATGTTTAGTGCCACAGAAGGGACTTCAGGAAAGCATTCCCACAATTCCTGCATTATTTAGGACCCCACTTATTCTTCTTAGCTCACATCTGCTGAGCACCTCCCTATCTGGGACCTGCATCCGCCCCTCCCCTGCTCTCTCAGCTAATCTATAGACACCTCTATAAATCTAGTTAACCTGTTTTTTTGGATTACTATTTGTTACTTTCCAATGATGAAAGAAGTTGTTTCTGCAATGTCAGGCATTAAACCAAGTGCCTTGTATGCATTAGACAAATGCTTTACCCCTTAGAAACAACCCCTTCCTTATTTTTAATTTAAAAACAAAATAACAGAGTAAACCTTTCCACCATTTTGGACAATTTAGTTCAAACAAGCAAAGGAGCAATTTCAGACAAGTTAATATTATATATTCTTAGACTGTGTGTGTGTATGTGTGTGTGTGTGTGTGTACGTACGCGTACGTGCATGCATGTGTTTGTATGTGTGTAAATTTTGTGTACTGAGCCCAGAGCCTCATGCATGCCAGGCAAGCACTTCATCACAGAGTTGCATTCCTAAACCTTCTTTAGCTTTTCATTTAATGTTTTTGGTCTCTTGAGACAAGCTCTCACTAAGTTTCCCAGCTGGTCTTCAACTCACTCTGTAACCCAAGCAGGCCTCAAATTTCCTACCTTCCTGCTCAACCTCTAAAATGTCTGGGTTTACAGAAAAAAAGCCAATAGGCCTGGCCAGATTTTTGGTTTATATCCAATTAAATATCAGTTACAGACTCACTAATGCCGCTCAATGTTTAGCTCGATGCTTAGCTCAGCTTTATAACAAACGCTTCCAGGAAGCTTCCAGGTCCTCACAGGTCCCTGGGCTTGGTTACAACCTAGATGCCTTCCCCTAGATGACGTCAGCATCCTTTGCTCGTATGCTCAGCCATTCACAGTTCATCTTCTCGTCGCTGCACACTGGACTGGTGTGTTAGCGTTTTTTGAAATTGGGGCGTGTCGTATTATCAACAATTTTTATGACTAAGGCCCTTTTTGGGTCTTATCTTCCAGAACCAAGCTGCCTGTGTTACCATGGTTGTACCAGCAGGTGGCATCTCCTAGCACTTACTATGAAGATTTAAAAGACCCTCCCTCTGGGAAGGAGCAGGCTTGTCCCAGACCATTCTGGCTTGTTTTACCGAGGTAGTAAGACCTCCACTTGCCTTCCAAGGAGAGTTTTCTGAAACACTCCTCCATGTGGGATGTAAGTGACTGGCAATGGAAAGCCAAGGTCCACCACCACCACTGCTTTGGCCATCTAGTGAGTGAGGCAGAAGGGCATTTTCTTCCTGAGGTTGTAAGAGCACATAGATTTCCTTTTAACTTAAAATTTAATGTTACTAAATTACTGAATATTCATAGTCTGGCAAGGTAGTACATGCTTTTTATCCTAGCTCTTGGGAGACAGAAGCAGGAGGATGCTGTGAATTTGAGGCCAGCCTGGTCCACATATTGAGTTCCAGGCCAGCCAAGACTATATAGTGAGACCCTGACTAAAATTAATTAATTAATTTTTAAAATAAAACATTCTTTCCTTGGATTATCCCCCCCCCCTTTTTTTTCCTTCCTTTCTTTCTTAGCAGGGTTTCTCTGTGTAACAGCTCTGGCTGTCCTGGAACTTGCTTCATAGACCAGGCTGGCCTTGAACTCAAAGATCCACCTGCCTCTACCTTAAAGGCATACTCCACCACACCTGGCTCTTTGGATTTTTCTAAGTAGTGTGATTACAGGTGAGTGTTCCATATTCAGTCAATATTTTTTAATATAAAGATTTTACATGTGTTTTTTCTGTGACATATTGAATTTATGATAGTTCATAAAAAAGAATAATGATCCCCAGAATCCGATGGTAACCCCCTACCTCCTTCTTGACTCTTTTTTCCAGTACTGATCGAAATGAGGGCTTTGCACTTCCAGCAAGTGCCATACCACTGAGCCATGTACTCCCAACTCTTTTTTTACTTCCTTCATTTTGAGACATGGCCTCACTAAGTTGGCTGAGTTAGTCTGGAACTCACTTTAGTGTCCAGGCTGGCCATGAACTTGAAATCCTCCTACCTCAGCCTCATGAGTTGCTGGGATAGGCCTGCACTACCAGGCCAGCTCCTCCTCTTTCAGTATAAGACTTTTATCAGTCCCAAAGACTGTGTTCATTTTCCAGGCCTGCCAATACAAAGTGCCACACACTAGGTGGTTTAAGCAATAGAAATACATCATACCCTTCTCCTGAAGGCTGGAATTTCAAGATCAGGGTATCAACAGGGCTTGTTCCTCCTGAGGATATGACGAAGACTCTTCCATGCCACTCTCCTGGCTGGCTGGCCATCACTGGTGTTTCTTGGCTTGTACACACACTTCTTACATCTTCACTGTCTGACTTCATGTTTACATGGCAGACTCCCTGCGTGCACACCTCTGTCCCATTTCCTCTTTCCACAGGAACACCAGTTGTATGGGGTTAGGAGACCACTCTATTCCAGTATGGTCACATCTTACGGGTGGACATTTGTAAGGACCACTTTAAAGTAACATCACACTTGGAGACAATGGAGATTAGGACTTCAATGTACGAATACACTGAAAATCAACATGGCGTTCGAGGAACCTGTTCTTTGCACCTGCAGAGTTCCCCAACGGGGACCCTAACCTTCTTTTCACCCTCAACTCTTGTCATTGCTTTTTCCCAGCAGGCTCTGTTTCTGGAGAACTTGGCTGCTTTTATGAGGGATGTGAGTTGCCCCAGGATGGCAGCACCAACCAGACGCTGATTCTGTTTCTTCACATCTATAATGTGATCATTCCATGTCTGGCCTTCTTTAGGTATAAAGAGGCCTGGGCAGCCATGAGCCCTGTGCACAGTCGCGTGGGCGGTCATTGCTCAACGTGTGTTTGCTGTCACCATTTTTATTTGCAGAGTTACAGGGAAATGGGCAGCTGGAGGGTGCCGTGGCCAGGTGTGGTACCCAACCCTGGGTGACCTGCAATGAGAGTGTAAACCAGTTGTTTTCCCTACTGAGTCCTCTGCTCTCTCACCTGTGTAAAGCATGTTTGGAAAGGATTCTCTGTCCCCTTCAGCCCACTCGCTCTGTGGTGGTAGGCAGAGGTCAGTGTGGCTCCTAGCTCAGTCGGCTCACCTGAACTTTCCCTCCTCAGAGGTTCTGCCACAGAAAGCAGACAGGGACCAGTACGAGCTGCTCTGCCCCGACAACACCCGCAGACCAGTGGAGGAATACGAGCAGTGCCACCTGGCCCGGGTCCCTTCTCATGCTGTCGTGGCTCGCAGCGTGGACGGCAAAGAGGACTTGATCCAAGAGCTTCTCAGAGTGGCCCAGGTACCCCTGCCCAATATCCTTTTCCCAACTTACAGCTCCCTTGTTCAGTGTGTATAGTGTGTGTGTGTGGGGGGGGGGCGGTCCTACTTGCCATCTGACTGCAGGCTAGAAGTCTGTGTGTTCAGGATACAGTGGGTGGTGCTAGCACATGATCCCTTCACCCACAATCTACCTGGTCTGTGTTTACTACAGGTAGTAGAGGCCATAAGGGTCACGTGACTGACATCCCCATCCTGGGAGCTAAAGACTCTCAGAAGCACTTCCTGTCTTGTTTCACTCTTCCCAGTTCTAAAGAGTCCCCTCTGCCTCAACAAAGTGCTTCTCTCCTGACCCCACCCTGGCCTGGGACTCCCCTGATGACTGAGGTCCCAGATCAGGAGCCCTGTCTCTGTGTTGGTGGCACTCTCTCCCAGTCAGCATCTGTACCCTGTCCCATCTCTGTCAACACGGTGCTCAGACTCAGGGATGAGCTAAACAGAGCTGCCCTTGAATCCACGCAGGCACAAGGAGTGCACACATTATCACCAGGAGGGATTGCACAACCTTGAGAAAACGGGCCACGTACTTTGTGCTTTAACAGAGGAATTTATCTGAAGGGCTTTCTGGGGGAGAATCCTTTGCCCAGAGGAAGGGCAAAGGATTATTAGGGACAGCAGCAGGGGGCATTCCATGCAGAGCACTGCGAGGCAAAAACGCAGTCATTTGACTTTTGTTATTGTTATTGTTCTGCTCTTGTTTTTGTTGGGACAGGTCTCATGTGGCCCAGACTGGCCTGGAACTTGCTGTGTAGCCAGTGGTGGACTGGAACTCTTTTTCAGCCTCCCAAGAGCTGGGATTACAGACATGTCCTGCCAAACCTAGCAAATGCAGTCCCCTGAAGGCGCACATGGGCAGGTGCTACTATAAGCTATAATCAGGAACAACTGTGGGCCAGGCCAAGGAGACACAGGCATAGGGCCTTTGAAGGATTTGGAGGCCTGAAAAGACAAGAGACTGTTTGCTTTTCATAACTGGTCCTTAGCAAGAAACCTGGAGTAAAGAGAGGGTACAGGACACCTGCAGCCCTAGTGGCAATGTGCTGGAGCAAGCAGCTTCAGGGAGAAGTCCAGCATTGCCACCAGGGCAAGCAGACAAGCAAGCGGCAGCCATCACCCTGTCCATGGGAACACACAGCAAGAGTCCTACTGCAGCTGCATGGCACAAGACCAACTCAAACCGCTTTCTACAGGTCTGTGGGTCAGACCCTAGCAGTTCCCTGAGTCTTCATGGCTCAGACTAGATGGAATTTGAGTAAAACTTTCCATGAAGAGGCTTGTTAGAAGCCCTGGGCACTGCCTTTGTGTACAGGATATCTCCTTCTATGTGTAAAGGGTTACTTAAAAATCTTCAGTGCAACTGGGCGGTGGTGGTGCTCGCCTTTAATCCTAGCCCTCAGAAGGCAGAGGCTGGCAGATCTCTGAGTTCAAGGACAGTCTGATCTACAGAGCCAGTTCCAGAACAGCCAAGGCTGCAGAGAAACCCTGTCTCAAAAACAAAACACAAAACAAAACAAAAAGACCCCCAAAACAAAAACAAAATCAAAATCTTTAGTGGATTCCTATAACTGCAGAAAGTCTTAAACCCTACAGACAGACAGATAGATAGACAGATAGATAGATAGACAGACAGACAGACAGACAGACAGATAGATACTCCTTGATGTAGTGAACTATGTTTCAGTAAACCTTTATCATTGTGCTAAAAAAAATTGAATTCAAACCACTGTGAGTCAACAACTGTCTTGTATTTTTTTCTGTGCACTCAGATATATGATAGTGATTAATATGTAGATTAAGCATAGTAAGGGATTTTCAACAATAATAATATATAGAAAATACAACCATATACTAACTATAATTAAAGTTATTTAAAATTTATTGCTTTCTGGAACGTTCCTTTTAGTATTTTCGAAGTGCTATTAACTGCAGGTAGCTGGAACAGCAGGAAGAAACTGTGGCCAAGGATGACCGCGTGGCTCTCCCCTCCCTTCCCTTTACCTAGTTCGGGTTCATTTCGCCCCATGTCAACAGTGTCCCTCCATTCCTTTTCCTGCCTCTGAACAGGAACATTTTGGACATGGCAAGTCGTCTGCTTTCCAGCTCTTTAACTCCCCTTATGGGAAAGACCTGCTGTTCACTGATGCTGCTCATGGATTTTTAAGGGTTCCTCCAAAGATGGACATCAACCTGTACCTGGGATATGAGTATTTTTCTGGCATTAAGAAACTAAAGAGAGGTATGTTAGGCCCCGTGGAGGGACCTGCTAAGCTTCACCACAGGGTGAGGCAGAAGTTGTGGACTAAAATTAGCTGGTGGCTGCAAATATCACCTAACCTTATTGATCTGTAAAGCCCTCAAGAGCTACTCAATATCCTGGGCTAATGAGCAGATGTTCTGCTGAGCCAGGGGAAAAGATCTAAGTTATTTAATGACAAAAATGTTATATGGTGGAAGTGGTGGTGCTGGGACTTGAACCCAGGTCTTCACAGATGTGAAGCAAAGACCCTGCTACTGAGGTGTTCTTCCAGTCCATACAAAAGGGATTTCAGGACCTTCATATATAGACAACGTAATGCAACAGTGGCTCTGGATTCTTGTGTTAACTGGCTCCACTCACCCAGTGACAGACAGGTCTGTTCAATAGGGAGGACAGTCCGTTCTAAGCTGACATGGGAACGTGGCCATGACCATAATCAGGAGCAGAACTAGAAAGGAGTTCCAGAGGTTTTGAGTGCAGCTGCCACTCCCCACTGGCTTTCTCCATCCCTTTCTTTGCTTCTTCTCTGTCTTCACCCTCCTTTTAATCAAACAACAGTCCCCAAGCATCTACAGAATGTTAGGTGGAAGCTAACACACTGGGTGAGCCTCAGCAATGAGACCAACAGAACAGAACACGTGACTTCCATGGGATACTGCCTGGATGGAAGTTCTGCAAAGGAAAGTTCCAGAAGGCCCAGCTTTGGGATGCAGAGCTGAGAAGCTTCCCTGGGGAGGTGACATCAGGAGTGAGGGAAGAGCTCCACTGTCACTATTTTTCATGAACGCCTGGATCTCTATTTCTCCTAGACAATGACAGGCAGCCAGTGACTGTGGCATGAAATGAGTCACACCTGCTCATTTCCTTCAGCGATGCCCCATTGGGCAGCATGTCTGCAGTCATCTGGGGCTTTTGGGGGGGGGGTCCTTGCATCATCTCTATGCATCCTAGGTTTGGAAGACTCCCGAAGGGTGCAGTGGTGTGCGGTGGGCCAACAGGAGAGGGCCAAGTGTGACCACTGGAGTGCTGTGAGTGGTGGAGGATTGGCATGTGTCACAGAGGAGACCCCTGAGGACTGCATTGCTGCCATCACGGTAGGAAGTCCCACTTCCTCATCGGAGCCCCTGATTTTGGGTAAATCTCTCGGCACTAACCCATGGGATTCAGATTTTGTTGTGTCTGTAGTTTCCAAAGTTTGTCAGTTGTAAAGATTACAACTTGAGTACTCTTGAATATCGCCTGGCACAGGGTAAGCTGTTAATACGTGTTAGCTACTTTAATTATTTAAAGTCTTGGACACAGCAGGTGCACTTTCTTAGGCAACGAAACTGTAAGTTAAAATATGTTTTTAATGGTTGCATATCCAAGCATGGTGGTGCACAGATGTAATCCCAGCACTGGAAGATGAAGGCAAGAGGATCAGTTTAAGGCTATCCTTGGCTACATAGTAAGATTGAGGCTAGCCTGGGTTACAGGAGACTGTCTCAAACAAGCAAGCAAACAAACAAAACCCCCAAATCCTGCATGGTTTCCTACTAAATATTTCAGTGTCAATTTATCTTGCTAATGGATAGTTTTTATATTTGAGTTATTTAATAAATTATTTGCTATTATATGTATGGGATTGGAATTTTTTCATCCCTGTAACTCAGTATTTTTGAGTTCATTGTTAATCTTAACCTATAGCTAATATTTCTGCAGCTACTTTCTACACAACATGTAAACTTCCATTAACTCTCTTAAACCTCATCAAAGCCCTCAGGGTACTTTTCGGTTATTTTAGGAACATAAAATTTGCAGGATAATGGTGGCACACACCTTTAATCCCAGCACTCAGGAGGCAGGCAGATCTTTGTGAGTTCGAGGCCAGCTTGGTCTACAGGTTGAGTTCCAGGACAGCCTGAGCTGTGACACAGAGAAACTCTGTCTTGAGAAAAACTATACATATCTTACAGTATTTAGGGATGTGTACTTTGGATAGCCAGGTCCTGGAGGCAATGTGGTGCAATGGTTACTGTAGGAAATAGACCATCCATCGGATAAATCATTTAACATCTTTCTGCATTGGCTTGTTAACTATCAAATGACACTCTCTGTTCTATCTGACTTTATGAGGCATGGTGAGTGATTCATTGCCCAGTGTTTAAATATGTGTGTTCACAATGTGTCACTCATTTAATTATTTTATTATTATTATTTTTGAGGGTTTATTTGTCATTTGGCTGGTACTGAGCATTAAAATTGGCCCTTGCTCTTTCCATTGATCTACAGCCCCAGCCACTGCACAATGATGGGAAAGGAGCCTGGTACAGGGTACCTTTTCCCTACCCTTGTTAGTTTTTAGATTTCTAGGACTGTCAAGGAGTCAAAAGTGAAGCACATACATGAATGTGTATTGGTATCGCTGGTGTTTGACACAAAGTCTCACTCTATATCCCTGACTGGTCTGGCACTCACTATGTTGCCCAGCTTAGCCTTGAACTCGGGCAGTTCTCCTGCTTCAGCCTCACCAGTACTGGAATTACAAGTATAAGCTACATTCCAGTTAACTACTTTTATCTCGGTGATCTTATGTAGGACTATAAGGATACATTAGTTGCTCTGTTTAGAAAAAAATGATTGAAATAGCAAGTTAATTACGAATGAATTATTTAATGGTTATTCATCATTCTGTTAATTATTTATTAGTTGTTTGTTAGAAAACATTTCTTGTGCCATTAAGTGCGGTGCTGATAGGATTTGGGGGACAGATTTGATTCCACTGGTTGAAAGAAAACATTTCCCATGAAGCAGGTTAGTAGAGTACCATGAGCCTGGCACATGGGTTGTTGAATTATGTGTCAACGGTCATAAAGAAAGGGTGCTGTGTGCATGTCCAGGGATCTCCTAGGAGGACACAGGGATATCCCGAGGGCACACCTGAGTCAGATCCTTGTTTCTAGCCAACAGGACAAAGACAGGTCTGGTTTTCTAATTTCCATGCAGAAGATTTGGGAGTGCCACAGTCTGGTTAAATAAGTACACATAACAGGAACTCATGAGTCGAAGACTCTGAGGGTCAGTGGGATGGGATGGAAGACAGCCACACAGTTCACAACCGATTTCTCTCTTACCTTCAGAAAGGAGAAGCAGACGCCATGAGCTTGGATGGAGGCTTTGCCTACATCGCTGGCCACTGCGGACTCGTTCCTGTCCTGGGCGAGAACTACCGTGAGTAGGTGGGACTCTCTGTATCTCTCTGGGCGGGGGCACAGAAAGGTGATGAAATGGTGCCATTTTTTTTCCTGGTAAGATAATGATACTATATTTGTATCTTAGGGCTTTTGAAGTAGAATCTTCTACTTCCCAACAGAGTCAGCTCAGCTATATATGTGGGTGTTAGACCTGTTTGCCAAGGTTTTAGGATCAAGGATTGGGCCCTGGCAGCCATGACAGAGTTCAACCACTCCCTTCAATACACCAACTTAAGAGTCACATAATAGTGAAAAGTGTGTGTGTGAGAGAGAGAGAGAGAGAGAGAGAGAGAGAGAGAGAGAGAGAGAGAGAGAGGGGAGAGGGAGGGGGGGGGGGAGGGAGAGAGAGAGAGAGAGAGAGAGAAAGAGAGGAGGGAGGGAGGGAGAGAGAGGGGGGAAGGAGGGAGAGAAAGACTTTATTCACCATAGCCACATGAGGAAGAGGAACAATAGGAGGCATCATGACCCCAAGTCCATCTTCAGGATTCTAATATGAAGGTTCAGGTTTAAATAGAAGGCAAGAGATACACACAGATGAGCTGTCCTGGTCATGGTGTGGTCTCACCCATCATTGATCCATCATATATTTTAGTTTCCCCTGCAAGGTGGTTTGACAAGTGTCAGAACTATATGAAGTCTCTCCTTGGGAGACAAATTCTTCCTCAGGCTGGCAGTAGTACTTCAGTCTTTCCCTTCCCCAGAACAACATTCCTGGAGGAATTCCAGTTCCTTAGGGATGACAACTGTGTCAATAGTCTGACAGTCAAAGTAAGGGGGAACAAGTGTCTGTCTTTTCGGTATCTCTGTCCCTGCCAGGACAGTTACAGACAGAAAGAGTTCAAGTTCATACCTCTTATTGTGGCTGTAACAATACTGGAGGGTGTGGGATGTGCAGAGCCATCACAGTGCTTGCCAAATGCCCGTGGGTTAGACTTGCTGTTAACTCAGGGAAGACATCAGAACCAGACGGCTACTTCAAAAGGATCTCTGCCAATATCTGCTGTGGTCTCTCTTCTCCTCCCTTTCAAGGGGCACCTTATTTTATTTTTGTATCTGTCTGAGTCTTGGGGAGATTCTGGGATGGAGGAGAGGAGGTTAAATGCACCCATAGAACCTTTGCCAGTTGATAGCCAGTGACAGATCACTAAATCCACATTTCTCATTTTAGTCAATTTCAGTTGAGGTTGAGAAGTTCACAGCTTGGATAGAGTAACTTACATGAGGGTTTAACATGGACCTTCTGATGCATTTATCTAATTTTTCAATAAAAACTTGGGAGATAGATATCGGGGTAAGAACCTGAACGGGGTAAGAGAAGCAGCGGAGAAGTGATCTCCTCTCTCTTTTGTTCCTCCATTCAAAAGAGCCGAGAAGCTCTCTAAGCCCCACCCTACTTCCTGTCTCTCTATCTGTCTTCAGTCCTCCCAGACTTCTATGGTTAATTTTGGTCGGCTAGTAGCTAGCTCGGCCCTCTGATTCAAAGAAAACTTTATTGTCAGAATGCAATCCAAGCGTCGCACAACAACCTTCAGTGTTTCTGTTTTTCTTTTTAGTGTCTACACATGGCGGTGAGAGGCTTGGGTCTCAGTGTGTGAACGCACCTTTGGAAGGTGAGTGGGTCAGGAACATCGGGTTTAAAAGCAGAGCCTGATGCTTGGGAAGAGGATAACAGAAGCCTTAAAAGTAAACACAATTGGGGGCTGGAGAGAGGTTAGCAGTGAAGTATGATGATTGGTCTTACAGAGGACCCAGGTTTGAGAACTCAAGATTGATGCCCAGTACTCACATCAGGTGGCTCACAAATATCTGTAATTCCAGTTCCCTCTTTGGTGCCCTCTTCTGGCCTCTGCTGGTACCTTCAGGAATCTGTACGCATATATTCATGCAGGTACACACACATACACATAAATTTAAAAAATTATAAAAAAAAACCAAACTCATAAGAGTTGAAAAAAGAAGCCCAGGTCATTGCTGATATACAAAACCGTCTCAAGGCAGTCATAATGATTGATGTCCGCAGGGTACCCCACGGTTGAAAAGACTTCTGTCAGCACGGCTCCTGTTTATTCTCCTCAGCAATCTGGTAGAATAGACATTATTGCTCCATGGGAGCTAGATGAGGACACGAAGGCCCAAGGACTGGGTGGCTTCCTAGGGACACACAGCCAGAAGTGGCTGTAGCTGAGCTTGAGAAGTGTTAAAGTAAATGTGACCCCCAAGTCTTTCTGACACAGCACTGTGTTCCTGTCATGTGCGCACCCTTGCATGAAGGTCAGCACTGGGGCAGGAGCCATGTGGGCACTTCTGGGAACAGGTGAGGCCTCATGTGATAAGGAGATTTTCAGGGTTGCTGAGGAAGAGGAGGAAAATGGGAACTACCCTGTGGTTAGCTGGAACTTATTGATAAGGGAGTTAACCTGATCTTTAAAACAAACCACCCTGTCTTAAGGTTACTATTGTTGGGATGAAACACCGTGACCAAACAGCAAACTGGGGAGGAAAGGGTTTTTTCAGCTTGTGCTTCCACATCACAGTTCATCACCAAAGGAAGTCAGGACAGGCACTCAAACAAGGCAGGATCCTGGAGGCTGGAGCTGATGAAGAGACCCATGAAGGGGTGCTGCTCACTGGCTCACTCCCTATGGCTTGCTCAGCCTGCTTTCTTATAGAACCCAAGACTTCCAACCCAGGGATGGAACTATCTACAATGGACTGGGTCCTCCCAAATTATGGTGGTTTGAAGAAAAATGATCCCCAAAGGGAGTGGTGCTATTGGGAGGTGTGTCTTGTTGGAGTAGGTGTGGCCTTGTTGGAGGAAGTGTGCCACTGTAGAAGCAGGTTTTGAGGTCTCATATATGCTCAAGCCACCCCCAGTGAGACAGACCACTTCCTGTTGCCTGTGAGTCAAGATGTAAGAACTCTTAGCTCTTTCTCTAGCACCATATCTGCCTGCATGCTGTCTTGCTTCCTGCCAAGACGATAATGAACTAAACCTCTGAACTGTAAGCGAGAGTCACTGCTATTAAATGTTTTCTTTTATATGAGTTACAATGTTCATGGTGTCTCCTCACAGCAATAGAAAACCTAACTAAGACACTGGCTAAGAAAATGCCTTAGAGCCCAATCTTATAAAGGCATTTTCTCAATTGAGTTTCCTCTTTTCAGATGACTCTAGTTTGTGTGTCAAGCTGACATAAGGCTAAACAGGATGCACACCCAGGAGATAAGTTCTCCTGCCTGACCTCTCTACATAGGCTGAAGGAGCTTATATCTCCCCTGAAGAGTCCAGTCTTGAAAATTGCAGGTGGAGCATGGTCCTTGGGTGTGTTTTCTGAACCAGCATCTCAGCATCACCTGAAAATCTGTTGGAAATGAAACTTATTGGGTTCTTTTTACTGAGTCAAACGCTCCCTGGCTGGGGCTGGAAGTTTGTTTTGTTAGATTTAATGATAATGTTGGATTTAATAATAAGGTTTAAAAGTTCACTGTGACACAGAGCCCGGGGTGAACACCGGATTCTTACTTAGGCTCAGCAGAGATCTGGGGAGCTGAGGGCTTGGCCTAGCATAGCACATTCAGCCTGAGGTGGGCTTTGTTGCTGTTGAGCACCAGGTCACAGAAGCCCCTAGGCCATGCTTCACAAAGGTCACCAGAGTGTAAAGTTAAGTGTCATGTCCCTGCTCAGCTACAGCAGCCCACCCTAATCTCCCTTTAAGACAGGACCCTGAAGCTCTCCCTTTTCTAAACTCGTGGCTAAGAAGTCTTCTCTGCATTGTTTCCTCATCCCCAAAGTCAAGGACTGGCCGCTCATCAGCCGAGTATGCTAGTCTGATCATTTATGGTTAGACACAATACACCTGTTTCAAGAGCGGTTGGGATTCCCAGGAGCTGCAGTCACATGCAAATTAGGTCACCAAGGATGTTTAGAAGACAGTTCAGACAAATGTTGGCTATGGTAGAAAAGGTTCAGTCAGAGCATGCATGGAGAAGGCTTTGTATTGAACCAAACACATCAGTTATTTTCCTTGTTGCCATGGCAAAAGCATCCAACAGGAGGAAGGGCTTATTTTAGCGTACAGTGCTAAGGGATACAATCCATCATAGTGCTGAAAGCAAGACGGTGGGACTGGGAGGCTGCCTGGTTGCATTGTATCAGTAGTCGGAAAGCAAGGAGAAATGAATGCCAAGGCTTGGCTAGCTTTTTCCTTTTTATGGAGCCCAGGGAATGGTACCTGCTTTCCCACCTCAATAAACCCAGTCATCCCTCACTGACTTGCCCAGAGCTTTATCTCCACGGTGGTTCTAGATCCTGTCAAGTCAACCATCAAATGATCACACCAACTCTCTGTGTTTTTCTCTTATCTTTCTGTCTCAACTATCTCTCTTGTCTTTCTCCCTACTATCTCACTTGTCTCTCTGCTTCTGTCTTTCCTGTCTCTCTGTCTTTTTCTTGTCACTCTCTTTCTTATCTCTTTCTGTCTGTTTCTATGTCTCTCTCTTTCTCTCTCTCTCTCTCTCTCTCACACACACACACACAGAATCAAAGATAGACAATAGTATTTAATGCTATAAATATAAAAACCTTAGACCCAAAGACAGTATTAGTATTTTAGTAATAGTAGATAGTATTTAGCTACTTGTATAACAGCCCAGTCAGAGGCTAGCTGCCCACTCGGTAGACTCTGCTTTACCATGAGAGTCTAGCACTGCCTCAGCCACCAGCACCATTGCCGGGAATCTACAGATTCACCTATTATCCCCTCACAACAGGAGGCTCAGCACACAGGATGAGTTTTGGCTGTCATGTCACTAAACAGAAATGTAGGCACAGAAAGAGGCACCTGAGGTCACTTTAGAAATAGCGAGTGAGACAAGTTTTTCATTTGCCATGTTGAGCCCCAACTTCCCACATTTGAACACATACAGGTAGGGCAGGGTGTGTGTGTAACAGAGGTGGTGGTGAATCACATTGCTTTCTAATTCTAAATTTTATAATTCTATCTAATCTTACCAATACCTTCTTCAGATCAGACTCACAGATGAACAGAATTCGGTGATGTATTCTTTGGCTAGGAATAACTGGTGCATTATTGATAGTCCCACGAATCAGGAAGGAGGCAAGAATGCTCACTCCCACTAGGAAGCTCCAGCATTACCTTTTTTTTTTTTTTTGGTTTTTCGAGACAGGGTTTCCCTGTAGTTTCTAGAGCCTGTCCTGGATCTAACTCTTGTAGACCAGGCTGACCTCGAACTCAGAGATCCGCCTGCCTCTGCCTCCCGAGTGCTGGGATTAAAGGCGTGCGCCACCACCGCCCGGCTAGCATTATCTTTTAAGTGAAGGCGGAACAATAAGGAGAGAGGTGCTGAAGGAGAAGCAGAGGTTCCCTCAGACCACTTTCATCCCTCCATTCTCATACATCCTAAGGCCACACTTGGAGGCAAACGTTGGCTATGCACTTTCCACACACCAGCTGAGGAATGGAACAGAACAGAAAATGGAGAAACCAAATTCCTATTCTCCATCACACCGAGATGCCATTCAGTGTTGTGGGGAAGGGGGCGTGTCGGATCCCACTTTGGTCTGCTCTCCTTCTCTAAACAGTAAGAGCTTATTTCTTGGTGTCTCATTGCAAGGGTACTATGTTGTGGCCGTGGTTAAGAAATCAGACGCTGGCATCACCTGGAACTCTCTTCGAGGCAAGAAGTCCTGCCACACAGCAGTTGGCACTTCTGCTGGCTGGACCGTCCCCTTGGGTTTAATATACAACCAAACGGGGTCCTGCAAGTTTGGTAAGTATGGTCTCCAGGTGAGGTGGTGCCTTCCTTGAGCTTGTACCTGAGTTGGGGGGAAATTCAGTTCAGTGGATGGCAAGGAATGTCCTAAGCAGGTATTTGGGCCAAGGGCTTGACAGACAGAAGGTGAGCCCTACCTTTCCCTTTCTTTACAGCCACTTGCCCTCAGGGCTATGCACTCACATCAAAACAAGAGCGTGTGGAGAAAGGGGAGGAGTGAAAACGCCCCAACTTTGTTTTTTTCCTGCTCCTACAAGAGCCCCATCCTTTCTAATCTGGTTAAGAAAGAGTTGGGTTGCAAAAGGCAGTTCTTTCCCTGGTCTAAGCCCAATCTCTAAGCATTCACATCTATGTGCGGCTCAGTTGTCATGGGATGAATAACTGGGTTTTTGATATGCACTGCATATAATGATGGATGCTACTGCAGTAGGGTCTAAAGGGTGACAACTCCTAAACACAGATTTCTCCTTGACCTACACACACACACACACACACACACACACACGCACGCACACACGCACGCACGCATGCACACATGCACGCACAGTTTCATTCAAGTTCAGCTTGGCTTCAAACTCATCACGTAGCTGAGGCTGACCTTGAACTCCCCATCCTCCTGCCTCCCAAGAGCTGGGATTACAGGCATGTACCACCACATCCAGCTCAAACATTTGTCTAGTGGACTGTCTATTGCCGTATCTCTTTAGGATCTCAAAGGCACATTAAACTCACCCTTTCCGAAACTGAGTTCTCTCATCCTACTCTGGTAATGTCCCAGAACTGCCTAGCTTGGTGGAGGACTCTGGAGTCCTCCTTGCCCAGCAATGTCAGTTTCTCCTCCTCCCACCTGTCTCTCGTTACTTTACCCTCATCTCTCCTGGCCCACTTCGGCAGCCTGCCACCTGAGCTGCGCATCAGCCCCGGGTCCCATCCTCCTCTCCGTCAGCTAGACTTCTGCAGGGTGTGGATCAGACTGTGTGCCAATACACCGAGCCCAGCATTGTCCAAATCGCTTCAGACCCTCCTCATTTCTCTAGGGAGAAAGAACAGTAGCCACAGAGTAAGATCCCCTGGGGTCTTGACCAAAGCAAGTCCCTACCCCACTCCCTTCTCTTGATGGTCTACTTGAATGGCCTCCACTAAGATTTTTGTGCAATGTATGGACTCAGCTTCTCCATGGCCTTTTCAGGGGCCTCTCCCTTGTCTGTAGTCTTCTACTCTCTCCCCCTCCCTTGGGGACAACCTACTCACCCCTCATCTCTTGTCTTGACTCCCAGGTTTATTGAGGGTCCCTCTGTCTCCAGCTTCATGGAGTCATAATCCTTCTTCCTAGAGCAAGAGGGGATATGCAGATCTGTGGGTGCGGTGGCTTGACCTATGGGTTCTGACAGGTACCCATAGGTATTATGGTATAAGAAGGAGGGGCCCATGCTCAGTGTAGTTCCCTGGAACCCAGTGCTAGGCTTGGAAGCCATGATTTCCTATTCCCTTCCTGACTTGAAGTCACAATGACAAACTTCATAAAGGAAGACCAAAACAACAAAGATCAGAAAACACGGGTGTAAGCTAAACAAGTCCACCCCCCCCCACACATTTCCACTCTGTTAGGTCTAAATTATCTATCTGTCCCTCATCACCCCTGCCCTGTGTGGGGACAGGGGCAGACTTCTATGAGCTCACAGTCTGGTCCATCGCCAGCCAGACCCTTTATGTTGTCTGTCTGCAATCTTTTCTTTGATTCTATAATGTTCTTGTTCCTTTTTTTAAAATTAGTTTTCTTTAATTCCAGCACTTGGGAGGCAGAGGCAGGTGGATCTCTGTGAGTTCAAGACCAGCCTGGTCTACAAGAACTAGCTCCAGGACAGACTCCAAAGCTACAGAGAAATCCTGTCTCAAAAAAATAGTTTTGCATGTATGATGTATGCATGTATTCATGTGGGTGTGGATATGTACATGTGCAGACACACATGTGTGCACACGTGCACGAATATTTTGTATGTATGATGCATGTGTGTGTTCATGTGGGTGTGGATGTGGATGTGTGCACATATGTATGGATGTTTTACATGTATGATATATGTGTGTTCACCAGGGTGTGGATATGTATGCATATGTGTGTACATGTGTATGGATGCTAGAGGAGGATGTTGGATATCTTCTTCCATTGATCTCAGTATTACCATTTTTTGTTTGAGTTCCTTGTGTAGCCCTTGTGGTCCTGGAACTTGCTATGTAGACTATGTAGACAAATTCAGAGATCCAACTTTCTCTGCCTCTTAAGTGCTGGCATTAAAGGCCTCTTGTTGTCAGAGGCTGCTTGTTCATTCCTGGCCACCCAGACCTGAAATAACTGCACAGAAATTGTGTTAACTAAAACACTGCTTGGCCAGTTAACTTAAGCATATTGCTAGCTAGCTCTTACATCTTAAATTAACCAATTTTTATTATTTTATATTTTACCATGAGGCTTGTGGTTTACTGGTACCAGAGTGCAGGCATCTTTCTTCTCTGGTGGTTACTTGACTTCTCCCTGACTCTGTCCACTCTCTTTATATATCTTTTTCAGCCTGGCTATATTCTGTTAAGCCATTGGCCAAAACCAACTTCTTTATTAACAAATGGCAATAAAATATATTTATAGCACACAGAAAGGAATTTCACATCACCTCCCATTTTCTGTCTAAACCAAAAGGAAGGTTTTAACTTTAACATAGAAAGATTACATACAACAAAAGTTATCAAGCAATAATTATGGTTACAATATTCATATCTACTTTATCTTTTATCATGACTAAGGAAAACTATAATTATAACTATCTATTCTTCAATTCTATCAAAGACCCCAGAAGGATATAATTTTATGTAAGTAAACAGGAAGTCCATTGTAAGCAACTTTCAAAACTCAAGAATTGACAGAGACATCTTGCTGCCTGGAAAGTCACCCAAAGTTCTTATGTAACACTGGGGCACCCATCTTCAGCCTACAGGCCCATAGTATCTGGCAGATTTTCCAGCTTGTGTTACAGACAGTGTTGGGGACAAGCCCTGGGGCTTTCCTGCGATCACTGAAGAGCCGACTCTGGCTGTCCTTCTTCACAGGTGAGTTCTTCAGTCGCAGCTGTGCCCCAGGGTCTAAGCCAGGCTCCAGTCTCTGTGCTCTGTGTGTTGGTGGTGACAACCCAGCCCACATGTGTGCTGCCAGCAGCCATGAGGGATACCATGGCTCTAGTGGAGCTCTCAGGTTAGTATCTGTGCTCTTTTTCCTCTTGGCATCGCCCCATCGACCCCCTCATCCCCTTATCCTTTTCTTCACTCCAGCCCCTGGGTATCAGTTTAAAAAGAGCCAGATCTGGAGAACAGAGTTACTGCAGTTCCAGTTGTTTTATGGTCTGATATTCAGCCAGGTTCTGTTGTAGGAGGCCACTTTTTTGTTCCCCGACTGCCCAGCAGCTTAGCTCCAAAATAACAACACAGAATTGTATTAATTAAATCACTGCTTGACCCATTAGTTCTAACTTCTTATTGGCTAACAGTTACATCTTAATTTAACCCATTTCTGCTAATCTGTGTATCACCCTGAAGCTGTGGCTTACCGGGTAAAGTTCCAGCATCTGTCTCTGGTGGGGCTACATGGCTTCTCACTGACTCTGCCTCCTTTCTCCCAGCATTCAGTTTAGATTTCCCCCCCCCCCCCCAGCTCTATCCTGCCCTATCAACAGGCCAAGGCAGTTTCTTTATTCACTAATGGTATTCACAGCATACAGAGGGGAATCCCACATCAAGGTTCTAAAACGTAATCCCTTGACCCAGCTGCCTGAGGGCACTTCAGGGACCTGGACAGAGCAGGATGGGGGTGCAGAGTCTACTTTCCCTTCTTTTTTCTGTGTGACGGTAGATGAGCCATGGGCTCTGTTAGAGTTCAGCTGTCAATCACAGGAGAGACCCAGACACCTGCTTCCTACATTCAGCTGATTGAATATCTTTTATAATAGATCTGTCTAGGCTCCTCCAAGCATTTAAGAAAACGGAGACATACCAGGTGCTGTTTTAGGTAGAGGCATCTTGTCTACCCCATGCCCCAGTGGAGGAGCAGGACAGTAAGCACACAAGAAAGCAGGATTCTTCTCAACAGCATATGCAGTAGAGGGACCAAGGGAGACATTGTTAGGGAGCTTTCCATCCTTGTAACAAAATGCCTGAGTCTATCAGCTTTAAGGAGAAAAAGTTCATTTTGTCTCACGGTCTTAGAGCTTCTAGTCTGTGACCGAGTAAATCAGCATGGTCCAACCATTCCTTTCAAAGGCATGCCCCCAGTGACCTCAGGATTTCTCACAAGGCCCTACCTCCTCTTGGTTTCACCTCTAAAACCATCTCCTCAGAACCATGCTATTTTTTAAATTTGAGTTTAAACTTTATTTTAATTTTGATGTGTCTATGCATGTCCATATCTCTGTGTGTGCCTGTGTCTATTTCTCTGTGACTGTGTCTATGTGTCTGTGTGAATATGAGCATGTGTATACAGATGCCTAAAGATGCCAGAAGAGGGCATCAGAGACCCTGGAGTTGGAGATATGGGTGATTGTCAGCTGTCACACGTGGGTGTTGGGAATTGAACTCTGGTTCTCTGGAAGAGCAGTAAGTGCTCTTAACCACTGAACCTTCTCCCCAGCCCCTGGAACCAAGCCTTGTCATGTACTTTGGAGGATAGTCAAGATCCTAACACAGTAGGGATTGATGTGGCAGTGACCAGGGCAGGGGACAGCTTTAGAAAAGGGGAGGGCGTTTAGAGCAGAGGGACCAGAAGAGCCGAGAACTAAATAGCGAGAGGAATTCAGCCTGAGAGAATCTGTAGCAAGAGCAATGCAGAAGTGAGCCAACAAGACTTACGAGGGCATGGGTGGCACTAACCACACCACAGTGAGGACAGCAGTAGAGGTTTGCAGACTGACGTGTGGAGAAGGAGGGCTCTGGGTTGCGATCTGCTGGGTCAGCATCTAGTGGCCATGTCTGTTGAACCCTGTAAACCTGGCTGAGCATGATGAGCCATGCTAGATGTGTTCTGATGGCGGTGTGTGTGTGTGTGTGTGTGTGTGCTGGTCAAGTAAAAGCTGTGTAGGTGGCGTGTGATGGTCTAGAAAACGCTCCCGTCCCCATATATACCAGGAGAGTACACCTGACCGTGCCCTCCAAACTGTTCCCTCTCTTATCAGTCATGCACTAGTGACAACAATATCTGCTGAATGTTAAATCCAGGCCAAACTAGCTTGAAACTTTTTATATCATAAGGTATATTGTATTAGGTTTGACCCAACATCAATACTTACTTTTTCAAAGAAGAATTTGATTTCTCTCTCTCTTTCTCTCTCTGTCTGTATATGTGTGTGTGTGTGTGTGTGTATGAGAGAGAGAGAGAGAGAGAGAGAGAGAGAGAGAGACTTGTGCACAATAGTGTACATGATGTGAAGGTGAAGACAACTTGAAGTAGTTAGCTCTCTCCTTCTACTATGTGGGCTCCAGAGATCAAACTCAGATTGCCAAGTTTGGTGGCATGAGTCTTATTTTTTTTTTTTTCAAAATAAGACGGAACCTTACTATGTAGCTCAGACTGGCCCGAAAATTAGCAGGAGCACACAGAGAACCTTCTTAGCTCCAAATATCTCATTCACTATCGCTCCTGTCTCCATCTCACTCCCCCAGCCTCATTCATCCCTGTACAATCCAATTCTGGGAGTACTTCCTGTTCTCACGCCCGCAGCCACATCCTGTTTTCCTACAGTCCACCCACACACATTTAATGACCAGTCATGGTCATTGTCATTCTGCCCTCAGTGCCTGTCCCTCCTTCTGGCTAAACTATGAGATTGCTGGACTGAGGCCTCCAGCTGTCTGGCTTCCTTTTCAAGCAATAAGAACCAAACTCAAAAGATGCATGCTTCTGGGTTCCTACTGCTTCCTAGGAGACAAAGCAATTAGAAGAGGAAGCCCACAAAGCCTCAGTACTGGATCAGCTTCACAGTAGCATCTGCCAGCATGGGTACCCTCGGATGCTGTCTTCCAGCCTTCATTCTGGACACTTGTCCTCTCCTGGCAGAGCCCGGTCCTGCACCCATAGAGACATCCTCTCCTGCCCATGCTAAGGGCATCGCCCCATCACTTCTCTTTCTCCTGCATCAGCACATTCTCTCTTCCTAAGTGCTGTGCCTTAACCAATGAACCATCAGGATTCCACACTTTCTTGTTTACTAGGTCATTCTCACCAGCATGTAAGCATGCTGGTTTTTTTAATCAAGCAAAAACAAAAATGAATTCAAGCAACCATGTATTCTTCACTCTTTGCAACAACAACAACAACAACAAAAACTTGAAGTTAAATATCCTTGCTCACTCTGTTTTCTCTCCTTTCAATTTCTTGAGAACCCAGTTTAAGAATCTGTTCAGGGACTGGCGAAGATGGTTCAGTTGGCAAACCTTGGGTTCAATTCCCAGCATCCATATGGCAGCTCACAAACTTGCGTAATGCTAGTTCCAGGAGGATCTGACGCCCTCTTCTGGTCTCCATGCCGTGTAGAGCGTTTTATGCAGGCAAAACACTCATACAAATAAAATAACAAAAACCAGAGAAGGCATATAAATGGTAATGAAAGAGTTCTGTGATCAAAGAAATTAAAATTATATGAGAACAAGTATAAATGTGGCAGATGCTTGTTGAGGTCACAGGTGGGGCTGGAATCAGAGTACCTGGTGAGGACCTGTGCCCCTGGGAGACCCAGCTTCCTCCAGCTAGACAGTAGAAGAGGAAACAGTTGGCCGGTCTTGCAGAGGACCACAGGGAGAAAGCCACCACATGATTCCTGTGTTTTCTCTGGGTAGCAGGAGGCACTGTGTATGCATTCTGGGAGGATTTGGAAAGGTGTAGCTAGTGGGAGGTGAGAAAACCACAAAGTGAGTGGGTGGCGATCTGACGATGTGGTTCTCAGAGTGATTGTGACTCAGACTCTTGGGGGAGCGGGGCTTGGAAAAGCTGATTGTAGGCCATCATGGCCACATTCTTCCATTCACCCATCAGGATGGTGGGGCTCAGGTACCTGCACTGGGTTTCCAGGATGCTGATGTTCAGGTACCTGCACTGGGTTTCCAGGATCTGATGCTCAGGTACCTGCACTGGGTTTCCAGGATCTGATGCTCAGGTACCTGCACTGGGTTTCAGGATGCTGATGTTCAGGTACCTGCACTGGGTTTCCAGGATGCTGATGCTCAGGTACCTGCACTGGGTTTCCAGGATGCTGATGCTCAGGTACCTGCACTGGGTTTCCAGGATCTGATGCTCAGGTACCTGCACTGGGTTTCAGGATGCTGATGTTCAGGTACCTGCACTGGGTTTCCAGGATGCTGATGCTCAGGTACCTGCACTGGGTTTCTAGGATGCTATGCTCAGGTACCTGCACTAGGTTTCCAAGATGCTGGTGTGATGCTGATGAGCCTTAGCCTGAGGACCACTGATCTGGAGTAGAGAATAGAGACCAGGAGTGCACCTCTGTCTTGCTCGGTCTGCCTTGCCCTGAGGTGCCTACTGGTCTAAGTCAGGTGACCATGCCCATTCAGGAGTGGAATTCTGTAGGAAGAGCCCACGAAGAAAAGAAGTAAGGTTGGGGTTCCCATGAGTCTGAATGGCACAACTGACCCCAGTTATAGATAGAGTCATCCGAAGACAAGAGAGAAAGAAGCCTGGAGAGGAACTGGTGATAGTTTCTCACAGTGCTGACAAATTTCTAGGAGAACATCTTCAAGGAGTTTTGGGCCATGGTTTCCATCCATGGTCACCTTCTTCTACTGCACAGGTCTGAAGTGACACAGAGCATCATGATGGAAGAGTGGAGGAGAAAATGGCTCTCCTCAGAATGGCCAGGAAGAAGTTAGTGTGGGACAGGATGGGAGAGACAAGATACGCCCTTCAAAGGCGTGACCCCCAACCTCCTAAAGTTCCTACCAACTGACACCAATTAGGGACTCAGCCTTCACCACACAAGCCTGGGGGTAACATTTCATATTCAAATCCTAACAGTGTCCCTGATAATCACTAGGCATTTCCATCAGGCTGATATCACAGAATTGATTTCCTGACATTTTTTTTTTTTTGTAAAAAAAAAAAAAAAGTGTACCTGAACACGGGTGCACATTTCCCCGTGGGATTAAGGGTCAGTCCTGTCTAGAGATGTATGTCACTGTTGTCAGTTGAGTGACACATGAGTGCAATATGACTCCTTCACAGCTATGGTTCCACACTGATTGTAGCATCTCATGGTGCTGCCACACCATGTGGGTGTCTCCTTACATGTCTCTGTTAATGGGAGAACACAAGCACCCCATTTGGGGACAGTGGTGAGAATTTGAAACAAGGACCTGAATGGTGGATTTTACAAGTGCAAGTCGTTGAGCAGGTTCTGTCTTCCCATTGCTCTTGTCCTCTGCCACCCAAGGGCCCTGCAGGGGCTAGAGTTGCTTGTGTGGGAGTTGGGGAACCCGGGGAAGGGGTGTGACTCCCCCTTTTACTTCTGTTGATCCTCTTTGCTGACGTGGCCCTTGTTGTGCAGATGTCTGGTTGAGAAGGGGGACGTGGCCTTCATGAAGCACCCGACAGTTCTACAGAACACTGATGGTAGGTGCCTGCACTGGGCTTTCCTTCCCTGGAGTCTCCTTGGCAGAGTGGCTCCCCAAGACACAACTGGGGAAGTTTATAGCTAAACCTAGCAGGCCCCAGTGAATGGGTCCTAGCACTTTAAATTAATCTTGCATTTTAACTTACTTCCAATCTGTTCAGGCTTGGTGAGACTAGTTATCACCCTGGCCTTGACCCCAGATGACAAAACACACAGAGCCCATGGGCTGTGTGAGCATGTCTGACTCTCTGATGGACAGACATTCTTTTGATATTTCAGATCAAAGTTCAGACAGCTATCCATTTTGGAGAATATCTTGTGCTTCTCTCTGGCTTGCCTTTTTTTCACAGAAAAAAAATTTATTTATTTTTTATTTGTTTTTAATTTAATTGTTTATTTAATTCTTGTATGTGTGTGTGCCTATGTGAGTTTATGTGCACCACATGTGTGCAGGAGCCTGAAGAAGCTAGAGGCCATTGGATCCCCTGGAACTGGAGTTGCCTGATGTGGATGCTAAGAACTGAACTTAGGTCCTTGGAAGAGCAGTCTGCTTTTAACCCCTGAGAGCCATCTCTTCAGCCCCTGAGTGGATAGTTTTTTCTTCTTTTTCTTCTTCCTCCTCTTCTCCTCCTCCTCCTCCTCCTCTCCTCCTCCTCCTCCTCTCCTCCTCCTCCTCCTCCTCCTCCTCCTCCTCCTCCTCCTCCTCCTCTTCCTCTCTCTCCTTCCTTCCTTCCCCCTCCTTCTTCTCTCTCTCTCCTTCCTTCCTTTCTTCCTCTCTTTCTCTCTTTCCCCCTTCCCTCCCTCCCTCCTTTCTTTCTTTCTTTCTTTCTTTCTTTCTTTCTTTCTTTCTTTCTTTCTTTCTTTCTTTCTTTCTTTTGGAGACAGGATTTTTTTTTGCATCACCCTTGCTATTTTGAAACTCACTTTGTAGACCAGGCTGGCTTCAAACTTGAGGATCCACCTGCCTTTGCCTCTCAAGTGCCTGAATTAAAGATGTACACTATCACTGCCTGGCAACAGATTTAATTTTAACCTAGTCTAATTTATTGAATTTTCCTTTTTGATCAATATTCTCAGGACTGCTATTTTAATTTTTTATTCAGCTCTGGAGAATTTAACCAGGAATCTTGGGCATGCTAGCCACGTGCTCTAGGACTGGACGACAACCCAACATTTTGTTTGCTTATTGGTTGATGTTAAATTTTATATGTATGAATGTTTTACCTGCATGTATGTCTGTATACCGCAGGCATACCTGTTTATATGGCCAAAACAGAGGCCAAAAGGTGGCACCATATTCCCTGGAGTTGGAGTTACAGGCAGTTGTGAGCCACCATGTGGGTGCTGGGACTCAAACCCAGGTCCCCTGGCCCTTCATCTCTGAGACACCTCGCTAACCATTCATTATTATTTTTTGAAATTTTATTTGTTTGTTTGTTTGTTTGTTGTGTGCTTGTTCTGAGGTCAAAGGACAACTTCCTGGAGTCAGTTCTCTCTCTCTACTCTGTGGGCCCCAAGTATCAAATGTAGGTCCTCAGACTTGGCAGCAATTACCTCCCCTCCCCCGCAGCCATTTTACTGGTCCCAAGTATTTTCTTTTTAAGTTTTAGAAAGTATCTTGCTACATTGTCCAGGCTAGCTTTGAACTCATAACTCTTCTGCCGTAGGCTCCTAAGTCACTAGCGTAGTGGTCTGTCTGCACCACCCTTCCTTGTGAAGCCTCGTTTTAGGAAATGGGGACAAAGTGACTTGCCTCCAGGACTACTGAGAAGAGCACATAGGCTAAGTCACATAAAGCATGCTGTCCCTTCCTGCCCTCAACTCCACCTCTGGCTGTGAGTTTCTCCTTAGCTGTGTGATTCTGGGCAAGTCAAGTCCTGCCTGAGCTATTCTTGTCAAATGGGGTTGATCACTACACACACACACACACACACACACACACACACACGCTCGCGCACACACACACACAGATGCACACACATGCACACACACATGCACACAATCCCAGTGCTCCTTTATGCACTATCTAGCTGAATGACAAGCTCAGTATTGATGATGAGCAGCATTTCAGGTGGCAAAGCCAGGGGCTCGTGGTCACATTTCCTGTTCTGAGGTCGTTAATACCATGTTAATGCCTTAAGAAATCTTTGCCTTTAATGGAGAACTAAACAAGAAGGTTATGAGTTTGTATTGAATTTCTGTCTTCTTTTTTGTTTTATTTCTCTGTGTGGCATGACTTGCCGGGCACTGGTGGTGGCCATTCTCATTCCCCGTGAGGGCATCTGGACCAAAGCCGTAAGCTGTGGCTGACCCATCTTTTTCTCCCTAGGGAAGAACACTGAGTCTTGGGCTAAGGGTCTGAAACAGGAAGACTTTGAGCTGCTGTGTCTTGATGGTACCAGGAAGCCTGTGACGGAGGCTCAGAGCTGCCATCTGGCCAGAGTGCCAAACCATGCTGTGTTCTCCAGGAAAGATAAGGTTGACTTTGCTCGCAGAATACTCTTCAACCAACAGGTATGGGCACTGGTGCCTACTTCCTATGACTTGGGAGAGTGATCCAGACATCTGGGGAAGCACCTGGCACGGACTAGCTAAGTAGTGATGTATGGCCAGCTTTCTAATTATATGCCTTTACATACATCATTGCACATGTGATATTACTGTATCCATTTACAAATGAGCAAACTGAGGTTGACTCAGCTTAGCAAAGAATTCCCCTAAGTTTGCATAGCAAGGCAAAGATGAAGCCAGGATGCCAACCCACAGACCATGCTTTCTGTTACTACAGTATTTCCTAAACTGTTGTTGTGTCCTGGGGTTCTCCAAGGGCTGGAGCTGAGCAGTGTCGAAGCCTTTGGTCTACTAGACAGAGTTGACACCTCTCTGTTTTCTGGCACCCTCGGTTACTGTCTGTCTGACCCAATTCAGGAACTCTTTGGAAGAAATGGATTTGAAAAAATGATGTTCCAGATGTTTGACTCCTCAGCTAAGAACCTGCTGTTCAGTGATGACACGGAATGCTTGTCTAACCTTCAGAACAAGACAATGTATGAAACATACCTAGGACCACAGTACCTTACCCTGATGGACAACTTTAGACCGTGCCTGTCCTCTGGTAAGTAGAACGGACCACCAAGCAGACATAACACAAGGTTCAAAGTCAGTATGTTTATTATCAAGAACTCAGACGTGTCAAGTTCTCAGCTGGTACGGACAAGGGCGTGAAGAAGTGGAAACTTTCTCCTGGCCTTGCAGAAGGATTCAGTTACCATTGGGTCGATTCAGCTAGACAAGAGTGAAAGGCACAATCTATGAAATGCTAAATTGTCGGAAGGAGGCGAGAAGTGTTCCAGAACTTGAGACCATTTGGTAACAAAGGTCTTCTCATGTGTATTCGCACTTTTTCTATCAACTGGGGGCTTGGGGAAAGACACAAGCTGTATATACCACGGGACTGATCGAAGGACTGATGACAGACTGATTTCTGAATGTTTTAAATTAAATGCACAACATTAATAAAAAACAAATACAGCATGGTTAGCACTAAAGGCGTCTCGGTATACATATTTTAGATGGGATAGCTGTCTAAAAAGAAAGTAACTGGGAAAATAAAATTAAAACTGAGAGAATATAGTTACTGAGCATAATCCTGAATTTTTGTAGCATTATACTGTGTGCTAGAGATACTGAAAGCGGGAAGAAGGGGCAGTGCAGTATTCAAGCATAGACATTAGAACAGAGAGTGACGGTCTTCAATCATCTCAGTTAACCATGAGTTACTTTTAGAAGACAGAAGAGTTCCCGACATGTTTTCAAGAACTTTGCTCTTAAGAACACAGGACACTGGAGCAGAGAGGAGTGTGGGAAGCGCTGGCGGGGAATGATGGTCTTTTCTCTTGTGTCTTACTTCACAGAACTGCTGGACGCCTGCACGTTCCACAGCCGTTAACACCGTTCAGCTGGGGCCTCACAGGATCAGGGGTCCCGATGGATGACGGTTTTTCTCCATGTGGATGCGTGCTGACATCTTTATAACTCGATGTCGTAATTGGAGCAAAAGGAATTCAAGCGAATAAAAATATCTCCCCAGAAAAGCTTCACCGAATGTTCTTAGATTTGGGACAAATAAGACTTTTTAGATTAAATTTGAACTTCTAAGTTTAGTAGCTACTAAAACTTCTGTCTTACAAGCTGGTGAGATGCCTCTGGCGGTAAAGGCAGCGACCTGAGTTTGAGCTCTGGGGCCTGCCCAGTGGACGGAAACAATGGACTCCAACAAGCTGTCCTCTGACCTCCACATGGACGTAATGGCATGAGTGCGCGCGCGCGCGCGCACACACACACACACACACACACACACACACGACCACATCAGTGTGTTCAGCAGAGACAGCTTACATAATAACAAGAAGGGATAAGGAATGATCTTGTGTATTTCTAAAATGCGGTTTGGGGCTCTGGGAGATGGCTCGGTTGGTAAAGTGCTTGCTATACACGCGTGAGAACCTCAGCTTGGATCCCCAGCACTCATGTAAAGGGCTAGGTAGAGTGGTGTGTCCGTGCAATCCTAAGGCTGGGAAAACAAAAACAGGATCATCCCCGGGGTTCCCTGGGTGACCAGGCTAGCCGAATCGGTGAGCTTCAGGTTCAATGAAAGACCCTGTCTCAAAAAGTAAGGTGGAGAGTAAGAGAAGCTGACACTAGACATTGACCTCTGGTCTCCACACGCATGTGTACATACAGGCACATGCACCCCCCAGTATGCATACATAAAACATTATCTTTTGACATTTTAAATTAATGTCAAAAGCAATCAAAGTCTTAGTTAATGTTTCCTGAAAAATATTAAAATTATGGCAAACATTGTACCTGACTGCTTGTTCAGTCAACTTTCTAGAAAGTGTGATGCGCGAGACACTTGCTTCTTTTCGGTTCTTATCAGAAATGTCACCATCTCTAGTTATTTCTACAACGCCAGCTTGTGACAGCCTCTTAGCAAGTGTGAAATTGGAGCTAAGATTATCCGTTGCTAAAAGACAGATTTCCACAAGTGAGTGAAGGAGTGGCCAGAACATGATGCACCCTCCTTCACAAACAACTAAAAAGCAGGGGGAAAAATGCATGAAACAGCTCTTTGTGGTTGAACAATAACAGCGAGGGATTTGGAACCACGGAGGAAGGGAAACAAGAGCTGGGACGATGATGACCCGGCCTTCTGCCAGTCTGAAGTTTCTAGAAACAGAGATAGACATCTGAGTCAATGTGACCGGCATCAAGTGCCAGACAGGATGGAACTTTGCAGAGGAAATGTTCATGGCACACACTGTGGTGTCCTTGATGTACCTGCACTGGTATAGACTGAAATTAAAACCCAACACAGTACAGGGGACTCACAACACATGTCACTGCAGCCCTGGTTCAAAGCTGGTAGTTTTAACTTCATACATTATAGTGAAGATTCCTGGACCAGAAATTCACAAAATGGAGCTACAGTTCTGAGAAGCTACAGTCAAAGCCATGTCTAGTCTAGAGAGCTGGAAGGAAATGGTGGCTCCAAGACAAAGTCCTCCAAGTGTTTTCCTAGCTGCAGGGCTCCAGTCCGCAGGTCTTTATCTAGCCAGCTAGCCGGGAGATTTTCTTCTTCAACTCATTCTACTTTCAGAGATGATATATCCGTGGAATGCTATGGGGCCCTCCCTTCCCCAGCCTCGAATTCAGTCCCCAGAGAGGCAGCAGGAAAGTCTTGGGTTATGCAGGCGAGTTTTATGTCAACCTGACACAGGCTAGTCATTTGGAAAAGGGAACCTAAATTGGGGAAATGCTCCCTCCAGTTGGCTTGTGGACAAGCCTGTGGTACTTTTTCTTGACTTATGGTTGATGTGGGAGGCCCAGCTTACGGTTAGGGGTGTCACCTTTGGGCAGGTGGTCCTGGGTTCTGTAAGAAAGCAGGATGAGCTAGCCATGAGGAGCAAGCCAATAAGCACCACTCCTCCATGGGCTTTGCTCCAGTTCCTGCCTCCATGCTGATGCCTTGAATTCCTAGCCTGACTTCCTTTGATGATGGTCTTTGATGTGGAAGGGAAAGTGATGTAAACCCCTTTTTTCCCAAGCTGCTTTTAGTCATGGTGTCTTATCACAGCCATAGAAACCCTAACTCAGACAGGTTCAGGAAGTTTCTGGGGCAGAGGACTTATTCCTTCGGGGTCCTGTGCCATCTCCCTGAAGACTGTCCCAAAGGAAGCCATAGACACACCAATCCTTTATGCCAGGGGTTCTGGAAGATTCTCTTTCAGAGTTTCCCCTGCTACAAAATCTCCACGTTGTTCACCAAAGCTTTAGACACCATTGATTCTAATGACCTTCAATTTCTGTTACCATTTGCTCCACCTGGAAAGGCAACCTTGAAGTCCTACACGATGCAGAGCTGGGGCAAGATTTTGAGACTTTGGTCCAATTGGTGCCTTTTCCTGGCACTGGGAACTGAAGTCAAGGGTCTTCACCCCCTCCCAATCTCAAGATCTTGGCAAAAACAGCAGAGATTTTTGCACACCGAGGTCCTAATGAGCCCTACTGAGGATTACTAAAATGTATAGACTCTTGCCTCAGTCACACACACAGACACACGCACACACACACACACACACACACACACACACACACACACACACACCCCTTTGTCTACAGCTTCTGCATGTTAATAGTCCCAGTTCAGAGAATCTTCTGAGACTTCTCCCTTCTTTTGTCCTGGAAGAGAAGAGTGGAAACGGAGGCTTGTTAATTTATCTTAGGTGGCTGCTAACCTGCGAGACTGGTACGTTTTACTAAATTACACATACAGAGAAGTTATGTAGTACACGAAAGATGTATCAACGAGTATCATTCCTGACAACCAAAAAGATCAGGTTATCCAATTGTAGGAACCAATGGCTAAGCACCAATGGCTTGTAAGTCTGTGGATTTGTATAGGTCAGAGGCTTAATTCGGACATGCTGAGAAAGAAATTGGACTTCGGCCCTTTCTTTCCATGGAGAGTAGGGACATTAAACAACGCGCAGACCTTGGGAGCAACAGAGAGATCAGCACTGTGTTTGGTTTGGCCCTGGAGACACTGGACTCTGTTCAGGTCAGCTGGCTACCTGTCTGTAAGTCCACCTGAAAGCCCCGAGTCTTAACTTCTCTTGATGAAAACACAATGAGAATTAAATTCTGAAATAGACCTGGGGGAAAGCATGAATGGCACTTTCCAGGAACAAGACAAAGGGGACAGCTCGGGACGTCAGCCCAGTGTCCAGGTTCCAGTGTCCTTGCCCTACTGGGCAGCAGACCAGCTATATCCACCGCCTGGCCCCAGGAGGGTTTTTTTTTGTAATCTGTGAATTGAGGTTGTTATTCTGGGTGCTCTCTCATCCTGTGTCTTGCTAAGGGGCCCACTAATAATGGAAGGACTCATGATTGCTACACATCAGACAGAGCTGCATCTCAGTAGCAAGGTCAGTAGTTGTCATAACAACGAGGAAGATATTTGCATTTTCATTGCTAATGAGGTAATGGAGCTTAAAATTCAAAAGTCTGCCTGTTTTTTATACCTTGTTTGTAGACTAAATTTGAGGTAGCGTCTGTACATGTTTACTGCTCCGTGGGTGGCCCATGATAGGACCCAGTCCAGGTCAGGTGTATGGGTGGAACTCATGGGTGATTTGATTGCAGAAAAACCAACAAACCCCAACAAAATCTGTTTGATTTCTTCCAGCATGCACTGTCTAACAGCTAGTGATCATCTCCTTTGAAGGAATCTCTGAGAACAACGGGACCTGAGAGCTGGGTCCATGGGATGCAGAAACAGGCGGGTGGTTGTGAGTTTGAGGCCAGCCTGGTCTACAAAGTAAGGTCCAAGCCAGCTAGGGAGACACAGTGAGATCCTGTCCCCACAGAGCAAAACAAACAACAACAAAAACAATAAAAATAACCACTACCAACCAAATGGTACCTGAGGAGTGAGGTTCAGAAGACTTTGCCCACAGGACTTACCAGGGCTGTATGTATTGGACAGAGCGCAGACAAAAATAAGACCAGCAAATGTCTCAGCGTTTTATTAGATCAATTACTAATTTATATCCTGGGATCGGACCCTGCGGTCTCTGCAGTTACCTGTGCTCGCATGCATACCCTCTGTACCCTGCCACATAAGTGAAAGTAAAAATAAAATGTGGGGTGGGAGAGATGGCTTGGTGGTTAAGATTCTAGAAGACCTGAGTTTGATTCCTAGCACCCACACCAGACAGCTCGCTAATTTAGATCCTATAACTCTATTAAATAGGCCAAAGGGGGGAAAAAAACAACCGCACACAAAAAACAGGGTCTCATGTATTCCAGCCTAGCCTCAAACTTATTATACAGCTAAGGCTGGCTTTGGACTCCTGATCATCCTGTCTCTCCTTCCCAAGTGCTAGGATTACATGCGTGCACACTGAGGTGTCTGTGTTCTGCATGTACATGTGTGTGTCAGAGGTCAATGTTGGTTGTTTCCGTAAATCACTTTCCGCCTTATAGTTTTAAGACGGAGTCTCTCAATGGACTCGTAGTTCACCAATTCAGCTAGGCTGGCTGGCCAGCGAGGTCCAGCAATCCTTCTGCCTCTGCTTCCCCAGTGCTGGGAGTACAGGTGTGAGCAGGGATTAATTACAGGTGTGAGCGGGGATTAAAAGTGTGAGCTGGGGTTATAGGCGTGTGCTGGGATTACAGGTGTGGGCTGTTGCACAATTTAGTGACATTACCATGATGAGAAATGGATGTATGAGGACCTTCAGGGACTTGCTTAGTTCACTGTCTAATCTACAAGTCTTCACTTGTAGAAGTGAATGATCAAGAACTCTGACCTTAGTAGTGTGACAAAGGAGAGGGAGAACTGGATGGGACCGTCTCTTGTCCCTGTCTGGTCTTTTCCTCTGGGACCTCCTCCCATGTTTGAATAGCCCCCTTCTACTGGGGTCACATTGTGGAGGCCTTCTACAAATTAGGATCTGGACCCGACTCTACTCCGGCAAGCAAACTCCTCTATTTGAGGTTCTCCCTGTAAGAAATTCCAGACTCCTTGCTGTCTCATCTTCAGGCCCACTTCATGGTTCTCAGGATCTCCTGCCTTTCTTTCCAGGCTGAAGTTCCCTACTTTGTCCCCTGGGAGAGGGATCCCTGGAATCAGGGACTGAAGCAGTTTCTGTGATAGATGTCACCTGTTTTGCATCTCCTCCCCGAGCCTGCCCACGCGGTGGGACATTAACCCGTGGCCCTGGACTCTAATCTCATTTGTACAGTCCTGGAAAAAGGTATCTAGTAAACAGCCCGCCAGAGCAGGCCAGCATTCCTGCAGAACCGCCTCTGGTCAGGGACTCGTGTTCCTTTACACACGAGACCTCACGAAGTCCACTCAGTTCCAGGGTCAGCGACCTCTCTGGGTGTTGGTTTGGGGATTAGGGCTGGGCTGGGTTGAACCGAACATTGTACCGAATGAGGGAAGGAATTTTCTTAGCAGGTCCTCACTGGCAGAATGAGGTCTCAGGCATTCACAAACAGCCCTGGCCTCTCCCAGCTCACCACAGCAGGCTGAAGGAGTATGTGAAAAGGGCCTGCAGCTTTGCTCCACTGCAAGGTCCTCAGAGCCTCTGTTCGGATCTTCATCCTGAAACATAGTCTCTGTTCTTCACACTGTGTACCGTGAAGAAAATAAATAGCGCGTTGTCCCCTTCCTTTCCCCTTCTTTCTCTAGTTCTTTTTACTGGAAATAAACAACAACAAAAATAACAAAGATAGGTTCATTCTCTCCTTCTCCTCTCCCTGAGCGGCTGGGGAAGAGCATGAGAGTCTGCAGAGGCATTTGGAAGATAAGGATACTGACGATGAGCAGAAGCAACAAGGAAGGAGGTTGAAATGGGGAGACTGGGAGGACCAGTTCTCACTGATAGGAAGGGGAGACAACTAGAATCGCATAAGCTCTCACTGCGCTGAAGGAGAGAAGAAAACTAGAGTATATGCTAACTATATAATATATGTTAACTGGGACCAGTCAGTCAGTGTGAACTCAGGGTCATCAGAGAGGAAGATAGAAAGAGTGAGAAAGCACATACACACAGAGGGGATGCAAAATAGGTACAGATATATGTGCGGCAAGCACATGTACACACAAACACATACATACATATCCATGTGCATCCTAGCTCTGTGTGCAGAAGAGTCTTGGTGTTAACGACATGGCAACAGCAGATACACAGAATGCCCTTCTGAACACCGTTCGTTCCCCTCTACAAGGCCACGTCCGTGGAGCCTTTTATTTCCAGAAACACAAACCCTAGAGATGGCGCAGAGAAAACACAAGGCATATTTGAATGATGGGGCTTTTTAGAGCACACAGCTGCTGTAGGCATTAGAAGAGATATAATAAGGGCTGATGAAATGACTTGGTGAGTGAAGGAACTTGTCACTAGACCAGACGACCTGAGCTCAGCCCAGGAATACCCCACACATGTGACATGGCACATGGGTGCTCACAGAAATACACATGCAGGCCCCAAATTAATAAATAAGTATAAGCAACACGAATGCCTGTTGAAAATTAAAGAAAGTGCATAGCGACATTCTGGGTTATAGCCTACTATATAAAATAGGAATCCATGAGTCCTCGCTGATCTAAATGATAGCAGGATAAATATGTGAAGAAGGGGAGGATTTTCCTTACTTTAGGCTGCTAATCAAAAAATATTGAGGGGAGGAGAGGACCAGAGAATCAACACTTGGTAACCAGTGCAATACTAACTCATGCTGGCAAGAATCACTAATGGGGGCTGGAGAGATGGAGCAGTTAAGAGAGCTGGCTGATCTTCCAGAAGACCCAGGTTCAAATCCAGCACCCACATGGCAGCTCACAACTGTCTGTAACTCCAATTTCAGGGGATCTGATGCCTTCACACCAATGCACATAAAGTTAAAATTATAAATTAAAAAAAAAGAATCACTAATGAATGGTGAGACCCAAGGGCAAAAGTCTTAGAGGGAGAAAAACAAAGCATGAAACACTTTCAAAGTATCTCTTTGCAGCCTTCTTACTAATAGAAAATCGGAAAACCAGGGAGCTGCAGTGGCAACGCCTACCAGACACCATCACCCACAAACAGTTAACAGCACAGCAAGGTAACAATCACCATAGTAGCCTGTGCCATGCGATACAATGTCACCTCTTTGAGGTCACTGCCAACATCAGAAAATCAAAGTCTCCTGATGAGGTAATCCCAGAAAAACCCAAGTCAAGGGACTTTCCCCAAAATAGCTGTCAAATACAAAAGATTACACTAAATCCCATCACCATGACACAGATCAGCCAAATCCAGAACACTGGAAATTCCACAGGACAAAGATCCAGTTTCTTTGACAAGTAAACAGCATAAAATGTAGGCAATCATCTTAGAGCAAAAGAATCAGGAAATAATAGACCCCATATAGCATGTGGATCTCAGCAGACCCCATGTAACATAACGTGTAGATCTCAGCAGACCCCATGTAACATAACGTGTAGATCTCAGCAGACCCCATGTAACATAACATGTGGATCTCAGCAGACACCATGTAGCATGGGGATCTCAATAAACCCCACATAGCATGGGGACCTCAAGAGACCCCACATAGCATGGGGATCTCAACAGACCCCACGCAGCATGGGGATCTCAACAGACCCCACGTAGCATGAAGCTCTCAAGAAGGATCTACTGTGAGCACCTAGCTTATTTTTCTTGTAGATCCACACAGGAATTTGTATACTGACAATTAGTAAGGGGCCTGAAGGCAGCTCAGCAGCTAAGAGATCTTCCTTTCATGTCAGACAGCCAGAGTACCTCAAAACCTGCAGTAGGAGGAGAGAAACACCTCTAAAACTTGTCCTCTGACCTCCATGCTTGCAAGCAAGTGTATGTACACACATGCAAACACAAATAACAAATAATTAAATAAAACTTATTTTGGATATTAGTAAATAGATTAGGCAATACAGAATAATTATTAATTTCTATAGATATATCAGTATTGTTATGTAAAAATTCCTATGTGTTAAAGATAGATTGCATACTGGGGGAACTATGATAATTGTCACTTCAGAAAAAAGGGAGGGAGGGAGTGATGGAGGGAGGGAGAGGAGGGGTGAAACGGGTGAAATTAAATCGACAGAATACTGAGCTTTGTTGAAACTGGGGATTGTCTGTGGGCGCTTACTATGTTATTGATTCCTTCTGTGTCTGTTTGAAAGCTCTCATATGAAGGAAGGAGGAGAGAAGTATCTGAAAGAAACTTTAGAGCACAGAAGTAAAATCAAAAGCTTATTCCACTTCTTAGTACAGGACATTGGGGTGAGACTAGTGCTTATCTGTTGTGGCAATGTGTAGGCACACACCCTTGAGACTGTGACTGAATGAACCCCACAACAACAATAGACACAATAGCATGGATGAGGGAAAGCCCGCAAGAACTCAGCCTTATACAAAGAGCTACAGGTGGCTAAGGAATGCTGAGAGCAGGAGAAATGCTCTTCCCCAGGGAAGAGCACAGCAATCGGTTACCAACCGCCAAATACTCTGGTATTTGTATGTATTACTTACATACATGCAAGTAATATACAGACTGAACAGGCTGCATCTATGTGTTTAAGGATGTACGTGAATAAACATATATGTTATGTAACAATAATTAATGAAAAAAGAGGCCATGAATTTGAAAGAGAGCAAGGAAGGGCGTACTGGAAGGTTTGGGGGGAGGAAAGGGAAGGGAGAAATGATAGAATCTCAAAAAGTATACAAAATGTTCTTTTTTAGAAAGAACGTGGTTTATTGTGTCATTTCTTTTAGTGCCATTAGTCCAAGATCATTCTAAAAACACATTTATGTAATTATACGCACAATCTACACCCAATTTCAACAACTTCATGATTCTACTAATTATCTTGGTGCAGGGTTGGGCAAGAAGGTCAGAAAAATCAAACGTAATCTATTCTTAGCTTTTGTGCCTTGCCTTGCACAACCAACGAATGCATGGAGACTTTTGTATTTGTATGTGAACTGTAGAAACGTATTGTCAATTTATACCAAAAATATACAGTCATGCCTTAGGAATTTGATTGGGAGTATTTAGAGTACTAGAATCCATAAATCATTTTAAAGTAATATCTTTTATTTATTATTTGGCAGTATCATACATGTATACCATGTATCTTGATCATAGCAACCCCCAGCTCCTCACTCCCACTCCCCCGCACACCACACCCAATATAGTCCCCTCTCACGGTCCCCTGCACGCCTTCTCCTTCTTTATTATTAGTTTTCCTAATTCACTCAGCCTAACTAGTGTTGCCTGTCATGAAATTGGCTGATGTTTTTGAATTGATCTCACGCACGTTGCACACAGGTACCCACAGTTTCAGTGAACTCATGAGTCCAACAGCCATGTCATGTCCAGAAAACAGTAGTTCATAGTGCTCCTCCCCATCCATTGTCTCTTATCGTCTTTCTGCCCTGCCTTGGCCATGCTCCCTAAGTCTTGGGGGAAGAGGATTGATATAAATTTCACATTTAGGGTTGAACACTCAGCAGTCCCTTCTTTTCAGGCCTTTAACCAATCATGAGTCTCTGCATTAACTGCTGCCCATTGCACAAAGAGGCTTTTCTGGCCCAAGTTGCGAGCAGCACTAACCTATGGGGATAAACCAATATTTAGAAGGCAGTGTTTTGTTTTTTAATTTTTAAAATTTCATTAGTTCATTCATTCATCCCTTGTGTGTGTGCATGCACATTCCAGGTCTTGCCTGTGATGGTCAGGGCACAACCTGTGGGAGTTGGCTCTCTCCTTCTACCAGTTGCATCTTGGGGATCAAACTTAGGTTGTCAGGTTTGGCGGCAGGCACCTTTGATTGCTGAACCATCTCACAGGCCTTAAAGGGCAGTCTGACATGTTCATTTAGGAAACCAACGGTAGTACAGTCCTCACTGTAGTCTACAATCTTCTGAACTTTTAACCAGGTTTTTAATATGAAGAATGAATCTCCTTCTGGGAGGTCTCGATCCAATCAGGAAGCAGCTTGTTACCACCATAGCGTTAATGTTGCTATTGCACCAGTAGCATGCCTGGCAGAGCCTGGCAGGTCACTACTGGGGCATGCAGGGTTCACCTCTAGACAATACACATCAATGACTTTTCTCCTCCGGTACCCTCCAGCACTATAAAAGCTGGCCAGCAGGAAGGAAGTTTGCAGGTCGGTTCCAGTGTGGTTTCTCTATGTCCCGAACCAATTTTCAGCAGCAGGGTCTTAGCATCTAGCTATGGTGTACAACCAAAACCATGGCAATAGCCCTTGTGGTTTTGAGGGCCTTTTTGACCAAATCATTCATACAGAGGGATCCACATTTGGTACTAAGATCTTTGTTTAATAACATATGTCTTCTGGCAAGAAGCATTGAACACCTAAGCAGGGTGTCTGCATTCAAACTCCTTAAAAAAGTTATGAGTTTTAATTAGCTTATTTTAATTCGCTTACAAAGTAGTGGGTGTCCACAGAGCTTTGCATCCACCTTGAGTTTTAGTTACCCAGCGCTTCCTCCTAGCTCCTATCCTCACCTACACCTGATTAAGCCTCTAACTCCCAGCGGGCCCCACCCCTCTCATCAGCAAATCAGTGTGGAGAGAGTGGAGACCTTCACAGTGCTGGCGCTTCTACTCCACATGCAGGGCATAGTTCCCACTAACCTCAAGTTTTATTTCCTCAATAATATTTAATCATGCCGGGCGGCGGTGGCGCATGCCTTTAATCCCAGCACTCGGGAGGCAGAGGCAGGCGGATCTCTGTGAGTTCGAGAGCAGCCTGGTCTACAAGAGCTAGTTCCAGGACAGGTTCCAAAGCTACAGAGAAACCCTGTCTCGAAAAAAACCTAAAAAAAAATAATAATATTTAATCATTCAGTCAGCGACAATCCAGATGTCTTTGTTCACAAGCATTTGTTTTTCTTTAAGGTAGACGCCTTTGCTTTTTAGACTTTGTATATAGAAATGAGTTAGTTTTGTATAATTTGCCATGCATTCTGATCCTTTTTAGCCCATTTATCCTACAATACAAAATAAATTTATGAGAATTTTATGTGTAAGCAGTTAAGCCATATATCAAGATAAGAGGTTTATTGTTTGCTTGTTTGTTTTTTTTTTCAGTCATTTTGCTTCCCATTTCTCTTCCTTGCCTAGAGATCCGGCCCAGACCTCCAGCTGACATGCTGAGGGCAGATGGTAGCAGTGGGTGTTTTAGTATCCTTCTTGCTCTGGAAGAGAAAGGTTTCATCTCACATTCCACCCTGAAGCAGGATATCTGCAGATCTTTATCAAATCGAGGAGCAAGCTTGCTAAGAACTGTCATTATGTATGGATGTTGAACTGTATCAAATGATGTTCTGATACTGATAGATGTGGTCATTAATTTCATCCTCTACTATATTGATTTACCCAGGTATATTAATTGATACTTCAAAAGATAATTTGCATTCCTGGATAAATCAAACTGAGTGTTTATTATCCCTCGTGTATTTTAGTGGATCCTATTTGTGATTTTTTTTTTTTGAGATGTTCCCCTGTCACCCAGAATGGCCTGGTACTAATTATGAAGTCAAAGTTAACTTTAAATTTCTGTTTCTGCTGCCTCCACTTTGTGAGGAGTGGGTTTCCTGGTGTGTGTCCAAGCCCACATTATGCAGTGATATCAAATCCAGGGCCTCATGCATACTAGGTAAGCACCTGACTGATAACCAAGCCTCTTCCCAGGCCTGTTTGTGAATTTCCCTTTTTCATCAGATTTTTGCATCTTTGCTCATAGTAGATAGTTTGTGTTTGTCATGATGTCTTTATAGATTTTTTTCCTTTCAAAGTCTATATTCCGTTCTCAAAACATTACCGGGACTTGCCTAGACTTGGTTCTCAGAAGGAGTGTGCAAGACTGTGGTGGTTTTTTTTTTTTTTAAGTGCTGGACTGAATTAGAAGTCCACCGGGTCATGGACTGCTACTGTTTACGAGCAGATTATTTTTGTGGTCTCTGGTGTGAAGAGAATAAAAACCTTCCATTGTTCTAGGAATACGGAGAGGGAAGATAAACAGAGGGAAGAAGAGACAGGGAGGAGGTGCCACATACCACATCCCAATGCCAGCTTCCCATGAGGCGCCTGCCCCAGTTCCTTCCTTCCTGGCAAACTTTCCCTGACCCAGCAGGCTGGCAATGACTGGCCTTGTGGTTTTCACTGTGCAGGCTTCCAGGTTACTCCCTCCCCAAGACGACCCAGTCCCAAGATTTCAGAGAAGGAAGGCTCTGGCTTGGTCAGAGGACACTGTTCCAGTGGGGTGTGTGGAGAGATGAGCTGGGGCTGGAGGGGGGGCATGGGGAGGAATGCTTGAGGCAGACAGAAGCTCTTTGTTTGCTCAGTTTCTATGAAAATTGGGTAACCTTTGTAAACAGCAAATATTGGTCCAGAGGTCCACTGCCTTCCTGCCCACCCCCATCTGGGCAACACCCCAAACTCCCCTGCACGTACACACAACTTCAGTTTTTTTCTCCCTGAAAGCCTGCTCTGTGGTTGAAATGTAAGAGTTTTACTCTGTTTGTAGTACATAATTTGGGTCACAAGCAGGTTGGGCTGAAACTAGCAGTCCCCTTTAACCCATCTCTCAAGCTCTCTCCCTCTCCTCTCTTCTTTTTCTTGCCCTTTTTAAATAGAGAGATCAAATATTAAGAAAGCAGCTATGGCCTAGAGAAGGCTAGCTAGCATTAGGAGATCTGAGGTCTGCTCCCAAGGTCTATGAACAAGGAGCCTCTTTTTAACAGACTGTGACTGGAAACATCATGGATGCTGGCTTCATCTGTAGGGTTGTTAATCAACACTACAGACCCACTTGCCCCAGAGCAGGGCCTGGAACATGCAAGGGGCTAACACATTGCTTTCCATCTGACTAGGCCTAACCCAGACAGCCCCATCTGAGAGCCTGTAGTCCAGCACGCATTCCTTTCCAAGGCTGACCCGAGAGAGTTGGCAGCAGAGGTGGGGTGAGGTGGGGGAAATGCCTGTGTGAAAAAGGCAGGACTGGAGTCCACCCATGTCTGTCACCTCCTCAGTGTGACCACAGGTGAGCCTTTTTGGCCTCCATATGTCCTGCTTTGCTGGAAGGAGCTGTGTCCCTGGTTGATGAGTTAACATACAGTCTGTCTGATTTTGTATCTCGGCATTACCTCTGACCTTGGGCAAGACCCTTCCCCTCTGGTGTCCTTGTCCCATCTAGATGGAGATTCTCAAGCACCAATACCAGGGCCTGTAGTAAGAGGTCACCGAATCCCACCTCCAAAAGTCTCAGCCATTGTTAAGGTGTTCAAGGGAACAATGCATGTCGGGAGGGTCTCCAGTAGAGAATTAAAAACATCAATGAGGGATACAGATACAGGTAGCTGGGGCCACCAAGAACACAGAGCACTGTGATGCCAATTTCTCATCCTCCCACACTGTACAGACATACATAGACCTGGGCACCCAATATAACCATGGCTGTGTTCGCATGAACACCCCCCAAACAGCCTTTGTCCTGCCTACCCTCTGAAGAATGACAGACACAGGGATGCTTCTGAGCAAGAACCAATGGCCTGGACCTCTCTGCCAGGTATGTGTGGATGACATGGTCGCTGTAGGTACCAATGTCACACAGGAATCTTCTCCATGTCCTGTGCACCTCTCTGGGCTTGGGCTCAGAGGAGCCCTCTGAAGCAGGGCCTCACGTCGGCTGGTCTGGCTAGGACCCAGGGAGACCAGAGACTTGGCTAAGGCAAGGCTGCAAGCCTACGGCTGGAGGAGTAGCTTGAGGTGGGCTCATTCTGTGTGCACAGGAAAGGACGAGGGAGGGATAGTCATTTTCTGTGTCTTCCATGCCCTGCTCTGAGCAGCCCTGAGTTTGTGTCATATGTTCAACACCTCACGGTTCCCCTTCCTGCTTCCTGGCATCAGCTGCAAGTGTACCTGTTGCTCTGCTGGGTATCTCCTGTCCCCCCACCCCCATCTTCATGCCCCTACCTCCAGGTGTTAAAGGAATTCAGACTACATCCTAATGCCTGCTGTGGGTGGTGGTGGGAATATGACCTTCCTGCAAAGGGAGCCATGAGAGAGGGTCAGGGGATGGAACCCAGAGCAGCAGGGGCTTCCCTTCCTCGTTAGTGCTGCACTAATGGTTGCATTAGTGATGCATCATTTGCCTCATGTCCCTGCTAAAACCCTTGTTAAATCAATGGTCTCTAAAGCAGCTGGTGTGTAACTCCTTTCTACAGGAGACCATCAACTGGCTTAGGGATAGCTATTGCTATTGCAGAAGGTGAACAAATCAGCAGTGGGGCTCAGTGTGGGAGTTGGCCTTGTCTCCTCACATGGGTCCATAGGCTGGACCTGTGTCTGGAGCCTCTGAGGTGTCCTGAGGGAAGATGGGGATCCTCTCGACAACGACTAGGCAAGGGAGAGGAGTGCTGGACACCTGTGGCACCCTATTCCTGTCTTTTGCTTTTGACATCTTCATTTCCATGTTTAGGGCTTTTGTGTGTCCAGTTCCATGAGTGTTAGAACATTTGACCTTTGGGCTTGTAAGACTGCTCAGCAGGCCACACAGACTTCAACCTGGCCACTTGAATTTAATCTCCAGAACTTCCGTGGTAGACGGACAGAACTGACTCCTGAAGGTTGTCCTTTGACCTATGCACTGTGACATATGACAGAAGTGTGCCTGTGCTTGGACACACATATATATGTACACAATAAGTAAAGGAAGAAAATATGACTTTCTCTCTAACCCTCATAAGACACACAGGTGCCTTTAAACCATTCCCGTCAGAGACTGGAATCACACTGGGGAAAGCCGCCTGTCTGTGTTCCTAATAACCACTGCACACAACCAAAGCAGCCAGATTAGCTTGTTGTCTGGGCCTGGCATGAGCTCTCCATCAGCTAAAATATGAAGCAGACTCACATCACTTGCCCATTCCTGGTGGAGAGGTCAGGCTACTGGTTCTTGCACAGGAGAAGGATAACAACAGAATCCCAAGTCCGACATTCTTCCGAGGGGTCGGCAGGACAAGGCTAGCTATGGGGAGGGACATGATGCATGGCCCAGGCCTGTGTATGTCTACAGGGGTGTGCGGAGGTGACAGGTTGGCATCACAGTGTCTGTACCTGTGTCCTCAGTTACGTGTTTATCCTGTACCAGAGACCCTCTGGACATTCATGGTTCCCATGAACATTGTGACAATGGCTGAGACTTGCTGAGAGCGTTACTGGGCTCTTCCCACAGCCTGACATTGGTACTTTAATCTTACAGACTTGACAAGGAAACAGAGTGGACAACATCTTGATTAAATTGATTTTGAAAACCCCAAATTCTCTTAATGATTCTGAAATCCGAGCCGACATTGTGCCCATAGTTCCTTGACCTTTTCCTGGGTGTACCTTGTGTGCTGAAATAGTACACGAGGTAATATACCCAGAGGAACATTTTCAAATGCCTATTTTATTTTTACCTCATCGTTTCATAATTTTCCAACCCATGTGCAGGGTTGAAATGCACAATTATAGTTATCGTGAAAATAGTACATATGGAGGGTGCAAGCACAATGTTTTTGTGATAAAACCATGCAATCAAAGCAGTTTGATGATTACTTAATCAGAGGAGACTCGGTATGGGCAGGAAGCATCCTCCCGGGGTGTTCTTTGCACTCACACCGGCCCTTTGTTCTGAGTCTCGGTTTGACCACTTCCTAACAGTGGGAGAGAGTTTCGTGCCCCTGTTCCTAGCCTGGGCTGTCCCACCAGAAGCTCAGGGACAGGACACTTTCAGCCCCAGCGCAGGCTCTACCCGGCAGGGATGGAGAGAGTGAGGCTCTTGGTACGTTCCCATGATCACCTGTGAGAGCAGGGGCTGCTGCCTCTCTAACCAGAGCCCAGCTTTCCTCTCTTTATGTTCCTTCTCGGGTTCTAGACTGGGATCCAGGGCAGTTCCCTCCCCTCTCCAGCCTCAGTCTCTCTTTGTCAGGCTGATGAAGCTGCTGGCAAGCAGCTCTGGTACCCGGGGTACTGGAGCATGTCACTCCCGCCCAAGCGGCTATAGCCATGCCGTTCCTGGCACCGAGAGAGCAGTGATAACAAAGAGTGGATTTTGCTTTAGGCCTCCTTCCAAACAGCTTTTTTTTTTTTTTTTTTTTTTTTTTTTTTTTTTTTTTTGTGGTGGTGGTGGATTCCATGCGCAGTTCTGTCTCACAGCCCCACAGCTCAGGAAATGAGGTGATCATCAGGGCAAGAAAGGAAGGGGGAGGGGATGCGGGCTATTGGGCAATTGGGCTGCGCAAACACAGGAGGTCAAAGATTGCACCCAGCCAGCCCGCTCCGGACATAAAGGGGAGCGGGTCACAGAGAAGCGGTGCAGAAGCGGGTTGGTCTGTGTTCCCCGCTCCTCGCCACACACACCGGGAGGATGAGGTCCACCGTGGGCGCCCTGCTGGCCTGTGCTGCCTTGGGTGAGTGTGAGCTGGGAAGGGCTGTAGATGACTGCCTGCAAGCGAAAGGCTGAGCCTGCCTTTTGCTTCTCCCTGCCACATCGCCATCCTTCGATAATGTAGGAATAACCTTGACTCAGTCGTCTGGGGCCCGAATTCAGTGTCTTCCTTTTCTTATGCTCCTTGTGCTGTCTCCCCTATGTCCAGTAATTTGCAGATATGGTCTATGATAAGGTAGAAAACTTTTAACCAGTTTACCTAGGTATTACCTTGAGCCACCTAGTGTAGTCCAAACAGCTTGGTGGATAGTCAGGACTACTGGGATCTAACTGTGCTATTTGTTCACTGCCTGATGTCCCTTGGATGCCTTCGGCGCTGGTGGCTCAGACTGCGGTGTGGGATTCGAAGCCAGAATTCTTGAGTTCGAATCTTGCCTATACTTCTCCTGTGCCAGGTGTAGTTACAGCACCTGCCTCGGAGGGTCAGGTGAGGGTGAAGTCACAAGATCCTGCTGATTCCTCTCCAGATGGGGTCTCGAGGACCCACGTGCCTGCCCTCGTTGGACTGTTGGAACCTTCTAGTCTGAGCTATTTGCCTTCCTTGAAAACTGTCAACATGGGAGAGGCTCCCATGCTTTTCAACTCGGGCCACCTCATGTGCACAGTGGCGCATGACGAGGGACAAAATTTACAATTTAGATTAAGTAGTTTGAAGCACTAGGGAGGTGGTTTAGGTAAAGTTTCCTATTTAGTTTCCCCCTGGCCAGCGTGGAATAAAGGGAAGGAGTTGGGCACCCAGTCTCCCTGTTGTCCTTCCCTAGCCATCCTCACCTCGCCCACCTGACCCCATCCTTTGTGCATTGTGGACCTGGCTGAGTCAGTAAGTCAGCCCTGTTGATTTGTTCCCTAAGGAACAGATGTGATGAAAGCCAGGCCTGACTGCCAAATCTCATGGATGGTATCTCGCCATCACACGGATTTTAACAGTGACACAATTGGGAAGGTAATTCAGTTGGGGAGATGCTTGCCACATAAGCATGAAGACCTCAATTCAGAACCTTAGCACCCATGGGAAAAGCTGGGAACCTTAGCACTCTGGGGAAACAGAGATAGGAAGATCCCAGGGACTTATGGCCAGCCAATCTAGTGGAATTAGCAAGGCTCAGATTCGGTGAGAGATCCTGTTTCAAAAACATCAGGCAGCAAGTAATAGCAGAAGACACCCCATGTTGCCCTTTGGCCTCCATTTGTGCCTATCTGCACATGCGCGTGCACACACACCACACACACACACACTCGCACACACATACACTCGCACGCACACACACCTATTTATAGATGCACATGCACACAAATCGTGATGCACAGGATTATCTTCGGCTATTTCTCTAAACGGAGAACAAACAAAGTGGGGTAAAGCATTGAGGGAAGGTTTGGTAGAAGCAGAAGCCATTGAGTAGAAGGGAGTTCCTAGCTTTTTCTAGGCAGAAGGTAGCTGGAAAGTATCACAGGGGAATTCACAATCTAACTGCGGCCCAGAGAGAGGCAAAGCGCAGAAAATGGTTATCTTCCTCTGTTGTCTGGCCAGCAGACCTGGACCGCTAACAAACACGGTGAGCTTGGACAATCAGGCCTCACTTCCGGAGTGCAGCTCCCTCGTTTCTGAAAGCTGGCATTCCTTTCCCGGGATCCTCGGAGTTGGAGCACAGAGCCTTGGGTCAAGGTGGTTGAGAACGGTGCTCGCATTCTGGAACTCACATTTTGATGTAGATCTTCAGCCATGATGGCGAGGCAAGGGGTTGGGAGAATTGTGGGCTTCATCCTCGGCTCTCCCAGAATCCCTCCAAGCAGCCCAGGGGTAGGTGGGAAGAGGAGAGGCCACTGGGATGAGCCAACTTCTCTGTCCGCAGCATCAGAAAGCAGCAGAGCCCTGTGCTCTCTCATGACGGCCAACAGGAGTGGAATGAGGGTGTGACAGAGGGGAGGGGGCCAGAAAGACGCTTCAGAAAGTGGCGCTTTCTCTCCCCTGGCACAGGAAGTGGGTCCCTTATGCCTTTGCTTTCTCTCCTGCAGGACTATGTCTGGCTGTCCCTGACAAAACTGTAAGATGGTGCGCAATATCAGAGCATGAAAACACCAAGTGCATCAGTTTACGTGACCACCTGAAAAACCTCCTTCCAGCCGATGGTCCCCAGCTTGCCTGTGTGAAGAAAACCTCCTACACTGATTGCATCAAGGCCATTGCAGTAAGTCCCCGCTGCCGCACACGGTAGAAGGCTGCAGGGCTTGTTTTCTTTAGTCATTGTAGAATATGGAGGGCAGGTAGGAGGCTGATGTGGGAGGTAGGCAACCCCTGATGCGCTTCAAATCACGTCAAAAATGGACATAGAAGAAGTCGTGGTTACTGTCCATAGGCAGGGGGCAATGCACCCTGAAAGGTAACTGCTTAGAGGCACTTAAGTTCTATGAACTTGGGGTGGGGGTGGGGGAACAAGCATCAAAAGTTATTGTCTAACTCTGCTGGGAAGTTCTCTTTCTCTCTCTTCCTCCCTTCCCCTTTCTCTTTCCTCCCTCTGTCTCTGTCTCTGTCCATCTCTTTCTCTCTAGTGTGTGTGTGTGTGTGTATTTCTAGGGATTGAGCCCAGGGTTTGAGGAATGCTAGGCACACACTCTAATGCTGCATTACATCCCCCCACTATATAGGTTCTGGGTGCGTCTTTGGTAAGATGAGTGGATGTAGGGGGCAAGAATTAAGAGTGATGACCGCAGATCCCTTTGCTTTCCTCTCTTCCCTCCTTCAGCTCTTGTCCACCCGAGGTTGTCAGTCCCTCTTCTAGCCAGGGAGCTGCAGGGTTGGTTACCTTTACCCTCGAGGTGTCCACAGTCTAGTAAGGAGAGGAGAGAGGATTGTAAGTGAGTGAACTATTAATGTGGACAAAAGGAAGGAAGAGAGTTCCAACAGGGACGCACGGAGAAAACATGTCAGTCCCTGTCGTCAGCATCAGTCTCTTTGAGAAGGAAGCAATGAGGCTAAAATTCAACAGGTGACCCAGGGTAGGGCTCCCTACTAAGAGCCACGGTGCACACCAGGAATGAACAGCACACTCAAAGGCAGCGCCAAGCTAGTGAACCAGAGAAACCCAGCCTGCTCTTTGGGGGAACAAGATTTGTAATTGTGAGTACTGCCAGCAGGGGGAGCACTGAGCTCCATTCCAGTGTGTGGTAGATCGGACATTTCATTAAGGGAGGGGAGTGCAGGAACTCAAGAGTCACGGAAATGAGTGGATGAAGATTGCTCAAAGTGAACCCGGTGAACCTGGTGAGGCTAGCAGTGTTGGCTGACTGGCAGTTAGCTATTTAGGGTTCCATTTTCACATAGAGGTGGGGAGATAGATGCCTTGTTCTTTTCGATAGATATCTATCGAAGGAGGTGTGTGTGTGTGTGTGTGTGTGTGTGTGTGTGTATCTCTGTGTGTAACACTTCTGAGTTGCAACAAATACACAGTCACACCCAGAAGCCTTGTTTTTGCTCATAGAAAGGGAGAGGAAAGTCTTCATTTATTGTACTCCCAAAGAGAGAGGACATTTTTCCTGAAGGTGGTGTGCTTTCTCAGGCAAGCACATGAGAGGGTTGGGGTCATCCTAGGGATACAGCCTTATACTGGAGTACAGTCAAGCCTCTTGATGCAGGAGCTTGGATGGAGTTGTCATGTGGGGACAGGTCTCCAGTTCTCTGAGCAAAGCAGGGCAGACCAAGGGGAGGGAAGAAATAGAACAAATTGATGCAGATAGCCTGGTCTCTTTTGGGGACTTAGTATCTAGTATGAAGAAATGGCTTTAGAGTTTAGAATCCTTCTGCCTCAGCCTCCCCAGTGCTAGGATTACAAACATGCATCATCACTGCTGGCTTTAAGCTGGGAATGAAGCTCAGAGGTAGGAGCCTAGTAAAGTGAAGCCCTGGGCTCAGTCTACAGCATTGCAAAACAGAAAACATTTTAAAAGGCTTTGACAACTCAAATGTCCATGGTTGGAAGAGTATGCTAACAAAAAGTAGAAAATGCATACAAGGGAATAATTTCAGCCTTAAAAAAAATGTGAAATTCGGACCCAGGTTACAGTGTGAATGAACCTTGGAAACATAAGCTAGACACACTGGGACAAATACTGTAGGGTTGCATCCAGCGATGACAAGAATGGAGTCGGATGCAGGAAGCTGGATAATGGTTACTGGGGACTGGGGCAATGGTGTGTATGTGCGTGGCATGCGTGTGTGCGTTTGAACTGTTTAATGGGCAGGAAGCTAGATAACTGATACTGGGAGCTGGAGCAATGATTGTGTGTGTGTGTGTGTGTGTGAGTGTGTGCATGTGTGTGTGTGAACTGTTTAATGGACAGGAAGCTGGGGGGCTGCTACTGAGGACTGGGGCAATGGATATGTGTGTGTGTGTGTGAGAGACACACACACACACACACACACACACAGAGAGAGAGAGAGAGAGAGAGAGAGAGAGAGAGAGAATGTGAGAGAGCTGTTTAACGGGCAGAAAGCTGGGTGGCTGCTACTAGGGACTGGTGCAATGATTGTGTGGTGTGTGTGAGTGTATGTGTGTGTGTGTGTGTGTGCACGTGTGTGTGTGTGTGCGTGTGTGTGTGAACTGTTTAATGAGCAGGAAGCTGGGGGGCTGTTACAGGAGACTGGGGCAGTGGGGGGTGGGTAGAATCTCGTTGGGAAGATGAGAATGTTCTGGAGATGTATGGTGGTGATGGTTTCACAACAATGCAGATTATTTAAGTGTCCATCTTCAAAAAGGTCACAGTGGTAATGTGCATGGCTATTTTATGACAATAAAGAAACCAAAGCCATTAAAATTTGACTTCTATCATTAGTTGATCTCGCTTAGACATACGTTCTTATTACTTATCTTTAACGTGGCTGAGACCACGAAGGCATAGTTTTGCTTTTAAAATTGATCAGTAAGAACTCTGTTTTCAAGTGTCTAGACCAGTGGTTCTTAACCCCCTTAGGGTTGTTGAGCAATCCTTTCACAAGGGTCGACTAAGATCATTGGAAAGCTCAGGTATTTACATTACAGTTCACAACAGTAGCAGAATTACAGGATGAAGTAGCAATGAAATAATTTTGTTGCCACCACAGCATGAGGAGCTGTATTAAAGGGCTGCTGTATTAGGAAGGTTGGAAACCACACTGGTCTAGATCAAAAGCAGATGGGCTCATTTTAAGCCTTTAGGTAAAGGGCAACCCATTTGTAGGACTCTTCCCCAGTGCAGGGCAGTGCTCTACTTCGGAATGAACCTTGCTAGTCCTTTTAAAAGAAAAAACCTTAAGGAAAGAGAAAATAACCTGTTGACATAGTTGGAATAGCCAAGTGGCTTACTGATTTAAACACAAGAGTCCAGTGGGGTGCGGGGCTGTATTCTTGTCATTCTAGTACTTTGTAGGCTGAGGCAGGAGGATCATGAGTTCAAAATCTGCACAGATACATAAACTGCCTTAAAACAAACAAAAATACCAAAACAGTTGAATATTCACAAAAGCATAAGATAAAATAATCAAACAACGTTGAGGTAATGAAGATAAGAAAGAAGCCAGACTATATGGCTCCAAATCCCAGCTGAATGTCTTAGCAGCCACATGACGTGCCAAAGCTGCTTCCCCTTTATATGACTCTGCTTTTCCTCACCTGTGAAAATTGAACTGGAGGTGGGGGAGGCTGTCAAATGTCCAAGTAGACAATTATACCAGAAATGAGGGTGAGAGGGAGACCCTGAACCTTGAATCATCCTGCCTGTGTCTACCAAACTCTGGGATAACAGGTGTGTGTGTGTGACCACAGCATGCTAGCCCCTACTGTTTCGTGGGCCCAGGACTGTAGGGAAACACAATGAGTCCCGAGTCAGTGGAGAGCCAAGTGCCTTCAAGGATTTCATCTTCCTCGGAGGCAACTCCACAATAGCACCCACAGAGGAGCTGACGGGAACGCTCAGAACACAAGGGTCTCTGATGAAAAACCTTTCTGGGTGGCTGAGCATGGAAAGAGAGGTCCCCGAGTGCTCGAGAAAACCGTCTCAGAACCTACAGTACAGTGGCTAGGCCCGCCTCTAGGCCCGCCTCTGAAGGGGGAGGGACCCTTTCCCCAACCAAGCCTGCCAGGCCAAGCCTCTACAATTGCCGACAGTAAATCCGCATTAGAGTATTTTTGGCTAGGTGCTGGACAGACACATCATCGGGAAAAGAGAAAAACACTCTGTTATTTTCTCTTTGTGAAAGAACAGAGCAAATGTGAACGGTAGTGAAGGGATCTTCTGACAGAAACAGAATCAACGCATGCTAGCAGGGTTGGATGTGTTCTTGTTAGAGCTGGGGTTTTCTGGCCCTAGATGCATGGGCCATTGCTGTCCCGCCCCATCTGTTCTGGCTTAGGGAGGCCTTCTTTGGAAGCAAGAGCTTCATTGAGGATTATTCTCTCTTAGGGAAGTGAAGCAGATGCCATAACCTTGGATGCCGGTTGGGTGTATGAGGCAGGCCTGAGTCCCAACAACCTGAAGCCTGTGGTAGCAGAGGTCTATGGGACACCTGAAAGTAAGTTCTCCCAAAGGACCCAGGAGTGGTGTTGCGGCTTTGTCCCCTAGGAGACATTAACTCTCATTTCGTAGGCAGGTATTAGATATTAGATTCTAGCAAGCATTCTTTTCGGGGAGTCAGTGAGGAATGAGAAAAATCTTCTAGTCCTCCAGGCACAGATCAAAGCATCTGGGGACTTTGGGCTGGTTTAAGGCCAGTATGGACCTTCTGAGTCAGACATCCTCAGTGGACAGAGAGCAACCTGGGGTCCAGCCTGGTCTTCACTGGATCTGGTGATGTGTCCAAGCTGGAGCGTCGGGTGCCATAGACATGGGAGAACCCATCCGATGGCACACAGTGAGAGCCCAACAGTCCGAGTCTTCTAAGATCACTCTGACTGTCCAGAGGATTTAAAATACTTTGAGGGAGGCAGCAAATGTGAGCCCCTATTGTAACAGATCCATGTTCCTGGTGGCTTCGGGTTGGTGGACAAGAGCAGGGTAAACAGCATCCTTGACCCTTGTGCAGGTGCTTCTCGACCCTGTGTTTTCTTGGGATGATGTTACAAAGGTTCCCTCAGCCTTTAAGCCAACAGAGGTTTCTCTGACTTCTTACAAGCCAACTGCACCTAGGTTACCCCTGGGTCTCTCTTCCCTCCATCAGAGCCAAGCCCTGATGAGCAGTGTTTCCCTGTGCTATGTCAAAGTACTCCATTCACACTGTCTCCTTTCAGAGCCACAGACCTCTTACTTGGCTGTGGCTGTGGTGAAGAAGGATTCTGGCTTCCAGCTGGATGAGCTCCAAGGCAAGAAGTCCTGCCACACTGGCTTGGGCAGGTCTGCAGGATGGAACATCCCCGTCGGCTTACTTTTCTGTAAATTTCCGGAGCCTCGCAGTCCCATTGAGAAGGGTAAGCTGTCACCTCTGTTCCTGGATATCCTGCTAAGGTCACGCAGTCATGATTAGTCAGGCAGGTAGATTGAACTCCAAGGTGGTGGCGAGAAATCGAAACGTCTAGAGTGGCAGGTCCGTGGTACCAGCTGTCCACGGGGATGGCAGCTGGGCCCTTTTTGTCGTTGTGAGCTCCCAATACACCAGCAGAGGCTGTCCTGAGGAGGGAAGGAAAGGGCAGACGGGTTCGCAATGGATTTCCATATTCACAGCAGCTGTGCCTGCTCCCCACCCCCCAGTTCCTGTCTGGAGACGTGATTCACTCTGCTAAAGGGTGCTTTGGTGCCACCTGCTGGGCATGAGGTTGTTCCGCACCTCTCTAGGCTGTTCTACCTTCCCGAGAGGCGCCCTCTGTCGGAAAGATCTGGGAAGAGAGTGGTTGAACAAAGGTCGAGGGCTAGTCTTGGCTAGCAGGAAATACTACTGGTGTACCTCAGAAGGTATCTGCAGGGCAGAGGTTTACCTGTTCCTGCTTAGAAACCCTGCTCAGCGCGTGCAAGGCTGAGCCAGGAGTGTGCTTGCTGGCTTCATCGCTTCGTGCCTCTGAATTGCCTTAGGAGCCCAGGCTGTGAGGCATTGTGCTTACGCCTTGTTGTCCATTTCTTTGTATTGAGCAGCCGTGGCCAGTTTCTTCTCGGGCAGCTGTGTCCCCTGTGCAGATTCGGCATCCTTCCCCAAACTGTGTCAACTGTGCCCAGGCTGTGGCTGCTCCTCTCTCCAACCATACTATGGCTATGCAGGCGCCTTCAAGTGAGTTGAGATGGCCTCTCTGGTGACCAGTGCTGAAAGTCCTCAAATGGGGGTTCTTTGATGACCTGAAGCAGATCCTCACCTGCCTAAAGTCATCTAGGGAGCTTAAACTTCTCCCAAGGAGGCAGGGGTACAACCTGGAACTCTCAAGGCCAGGCTAGCAACATTCCCTTTCATCTGATGAGATAGCTCACGCCCTGTTCTAGGAGTCCCCTCCTCTCTCTCTCCTCAGAGCTCTTGCATCTGGCTGGTGTCTCCTCTCATTGAGCTGGCCAGCATCTGAAGGGACTAACACACCTCTTGTGCCTGGGGATGTGACAGAGCCTCTGCCCCTGTGACAGCAATGAACCATGCTTAATATACTGGACACTCCCCTGTCCCCAACCCGACAGTACATTTGGCCTTTTTAAATTATTTTTTACATATATATTTTGATCATATTATTTCCCTTCCCCCAACTCCTCCTAGATCATACACACATACACACACCACCACCACCACCACCACCACCACCACCAACAACAACAACAACAAAGGTCAAAACAAAAGAAACAAAAAACAAACCAAACAAAAAGCACAGAAGTAAAAAACAAAAACAAAGCTTGGAGTCTGTTTCGCATTGGCCAACTATTCCTGAGGCATGGGGGCCTGCCCTGAAGAAAACTGATCTTCCAAGAAAGCATCAGTTGCAAATAGCTTCCTTGTTAGGAGGGGGACTTTGTGGCTGGTTTCCTGCTCTCTCTTTTTATCTCGCTTATACCCTGAAGTCCACATAGCCAGAGTAGAAATACCATCATCTTCTGCACTAGGGATTTGAAGCTTTTTACATTAAAATGTTTTTACCTTCTTTTTGCCAGTTTGGGGTAGAAATGGAGGGGCATTCGTCCTGTGTGGGCTCATCCCCCCTCTCAGCAGTATTCCAAATGTCAGCAGGCCACCAGAGTCTTTCTTTCTGTGCTTCTTTCCCACAGGTGTCTGAAAGATGGAGGTGGGGATGTGGCCTTTGTCAAGCATACGACCATATTTGGTAAGCGATGGGAAAAGTCTGGCAGGTTTCCTGTCCCCTTTTGCCGTCAGTAGGCGAGCACGAGCTTGCATGGTTTCTCTATCATTGCTTGAGTTTATACATGAGTAGAGGCAGGTGCTTTTGGGGTCTCCACCTAGATTATGGGCCCCTTTCTATCACTCAAACCACACAATAGCTCTTCTTCTAGAGAAGGGTTGCCATAGCTAAGGTTTGGAGATTGGTCTGGCTGACCCTGGCCTGTCAGCCATCTTGCTGAACTCAGACTCATGGGATGGAGGCCGTCATTGATTCACTAGTCCTCCAAAACCTCCATGCCTTCATCCTGTTTTGGGCTCATCTTCCTGCCTGTTCCTGGCCCTCAGAGATCCCTCCAGGCCGTTCAACTCATGCTTTCTCTGATAAGAGGACTGCAAAAGTGGGAGGTGCTCACCTGAACTTTCCCTCCTTAGAGGTCCTGCCACAGAAGTCTGACAGGGATCAATATGAGCTGCTCTGTCCTGACAACACCCGCAAGCCAGTGGATCAATTTGAGGAGTGCTACCTGGCCCGCGTCCCTTCCCACGCTGTTGTGGCTCGAGCTGTAGATGGCAAGGAGGACTTGATCTGGGACATCCTCAAAGTGGCCCAGGTATCCCCCCCCATTCTTCCCTACTGACAACTCCGTGGTCAGATCTTGACATCTAGACATACTAGAACAGGAAACAGTGGGGACCCTGCCATGTGTTACGACCTCTTCCACATCCCCAGCTGGGACTCCTTGTAGAGTAGCAGGAGCCTCCTCTGGTATCAATATCCACCATGAAGATGGACGCAAAAAAAAAAAAAAATCCTGCACTAGCTCAGAATTGAGTATAATAAAGGGTCACTTATTTAGGGGTAGACTCACAGATCACAGTCCTCTGCTTGAGCGGGAAACAGCAACCGAATCCAGCAGCTGGAAGACAGAGAGAGAGAGAGCGAATACACACTTTACATCGGCAATTATAGGATAAAAGGCCATGCCCAAGTGGGCAGGTAACTTAGAGGCTACTAGCTGAAGGATTTCCTACAGTACACCGCCTTTTGACCAGTGACACATTTTCCATCTAAGGTAGGCCCTTAAGGCCCAGAGAAAATCTCAAAAGGCTCTCCTGAAACCCAGAAGGAAAGAGAATCTCTCTTTATCTCCCCACTCCTTCACACACACACACACACACACACACACACACACACACACACACACACTATACACACATATGCACATACACACGCCCATCCTGACTGTAGAGGCACTGATATCCCCCTGCCAGTTCTGTGTCTCTTGGCTGGGGTTGGTTAAGACAACTGATCCAGCCTACTTATCTGTCCATCAAGCATGTAAGGGGCAACCATCCAGGACCAGCCTCCGCACTAGGGTCACTTCTTGTTCTCAGTTAGCTCTCAGCCACTCAGGAAGATGGGCTCAGAAGCACAGGGAAGGAGACCGTGGGATGGTCCTTCCAAGGCACTGGGTAACAAAGGAGCTCAGTGATGGAGAACATGCCTGAATGCCTTTTTTTCCTAGGACCTCCAAGTTCCCCGTGGTTTTAAATCAGTTTCCTGGAGTTTTTCCTTGTTCTCTTCAGTCCTGCTACTTACCCTCCCTAATCCCTGTTGCTGTTTGCTGCTGTTTTTTTTTTTTTTTTTTCGGAAAAAGGAAAATTTTGGCAAAGGCAAATCCAAAGACTTCCAACTGTTCGACTCTCCTCTTGAGAAAGACCTGCTGTTTAAGAACTCTGCCATTGGGCTGTTAAAGATCCCCTCGAGAATGGACTACAGGCTATACCTTGGCCATAACTATGTCACCGCCATTCGGAATGTACGGGAAGGAAAGTGTAAGTATTCAGAAAAAGCCAGGTGCCCCCAAAGAATGTGGGGAACTAGGCAAGGTCAAGAAAGCAGCCAGAGTCTTCTGGGGACTGTCAGCCTCTCCTGGTGCTCCTATTTTTGTCTCTTGTTTGTGAGCCCAGGGCTGGAGTAATGCTAGGTAGTATCCACCATGAGAGGGCCTGGAGGTCACCAAAGGCTTGAAAGGCTGTTCACATTTTAAATGACCTGGGTTGGTACTAGTATCATTTCCTCTGCATAAATCAGGGTATTCCCATGCCCTTTATGAAGCCAATTAGACTATTAAAAAGTAAATAACTCAAAGTTTCTGCAGATTGCACCTCTCTTGTCAATACTGTGGTCAACACAAGCCTAAAGAAGCTGTATGTCTAGGGAGGTTGATCTCACCCCGAGTTTCACTGGGGCACTGAAAGTCTGCCTGGTAATTTATTCATTCAATGGATATCTATTGAACTCTGGACATGCTGGACTTTAAAACACGTATTAGATTCTGTCATCCTGGAACTTTCAGGGCAGGGGGAGGACAAATGGTTGAGAGATGGTCACACTACTGGAAAACTAATCACAGAGTGAGAAAATGGAAAATAGCAGCAGCAGTAAAATAGTAAGTTCCTACAGGAGTGAAAAGCAAAGTCAAACAGACCTTCCTGGCCAAGGGTTGAGCCCCTGTGAGGGAGTGATCTGGGGAACAAGCCTAAAAGATGGGCATGTGTCCATTTATCTGTCTGTCTGTTTGTCTGTCTGTCTGTCTATCTATCTATCTATATCTATCTATCTATCTATCTATCTATCTATCTATCTATCTATCTATCTATCTATCTCTTTGCTGGACATATATTATAATGACTCCATGATAGCACTGCTTAAATGGGAAGGTGCCCTGGTGAATGACACGGTGTGTCTCTTTCTCTAGCACAATTTATATTCCCCCATGTGGAAACCTATGGCAAACCATGAACACAGAAATAAGTGATTAGTTAAAAGCGCTATTTGAAAGAGAAGGGAGAAAGAAAAGCGTTCAGATGTTAGGGTGTGCTGAGGTTAGAGAATCAGCTTTTCAAAAGAAAAGGCTGGAGTCTAGAGAGATGACTCAGTGGTCAAAAACAAGTATGGCTTTTGAGAGGATCCTAGAGTGTCTCCCAGTGCCCATATTAGACAGCTCACAACTGCCTGTAACTCCAGCTCCAGAGGCTCTGACACCCTCTCCCAGCCTCTGAGGGTACTGTACATGCACAAACCCACATATAGATACGTACACACATACCTAATTAAAGCTAAAGACAAATAATCTTACCAAAGAGGAAAAGCTGAATTTAAATGAAATTAACCAAAGTAGGACTGTCTACTGTCTTTGCTTCCCTAGGTGATCATGAGTTCCTTGAATGGGATCTAATTATCTCCTTTGCATGAAGCAGTCTAGAGCATTGACATATCCCAGACAGCGGCTGGGGTTGTCTCTTTCCTGACCTCTGGTTCTTCCTCTTGAACTCCAGGTCCAGAAAGCCCCAGCAGCAATGTGCCAGTGAAGTGGTGTGCCCTGGGTCACCATGAGAGACAGAAGTGTGACGAGTGGAGCGTGAACAGCGGAGGGCAGATCGACTGTGAATCGGCAGAGACCACCGAGGACTGCATCGACAAGATTGTGGTATGGCCCTTCTGCCTGTCCAGAGTAGTGTCCCCAACACTGGCCTGCAAGGTGGCAAGTGTAGCTAGCGCAGTGTGGAAATCCCCTTTCTAGAATCCTTGATTTCATGGTCTAAGCTTAGCTCCCCAGGAGGTTCTAAGCCTTAGAGTTTGTGGGTTGAAGGGTGCCTCCAGGTTCCTTTGGCTCTTTACATTAGCCCACTGGGAGGGTAATCCCAGCCACGACCTTTTGAGTGGACTAAGATCATAATTTGCCCTGATGAGTGTGGAAGGCCTCAGTTTTGATCTCACAGGCAAGTACACATCTGCTTAATTGATCACGTTCCTTATTTTCCTATAGAGAATCTTCAAAATCCTCAGCCTGAGAAAGAAGAAAATAAGAAACCCTTGTCATCATATAACTCAGAGAAAACCCTCTTATTTGGATAGTGTTGTATAGGCTGCTTAGCACCTCCCCCTTCATCTTGTCTTAGAAGCCTCTCTTGATTTGGCATTTCTGTCCTAGAGAATGTGCTGAGGTTCTGCAAGGGTGGCACGCCTGGCGAGAGCAAGGAAGCTACGAGCTTTCACAGAGTGCCCCTCCCCCCAATCTGGCTATTCTCTAAGTTGAACCTTTGGATGTTGCTATAGTTGCTACTGTGGCTGAGGCTGTTGATGGTGGTAGTATTTGGAGACAGGGTCTTGAGGGCAGCTGCTGTTGGTCAGTTCCAGGCTGAGCTGCTACACCACATCATTCTGCTTCTATCTCTGGTGTGTTGGGATCATGTGCCACTATGCCACCACCTAGGCTTAGGGTTGCTCAGAACAAGACCTCAGGCCTCCAGTATGCTCGGCTGGCACTCTACCGACCAACTGAGCCCAACTGAGCAGTAGTTTTAGTTGGATCTTTGATAAACTCCTAAATACATGGAAACAAAGTAATACCTATTGACAACTTGCCACTGTCAACTGATCCTTCTGGAGTTTCTCAGCTCTGCTTTTGAGCTCTTAAAAACAATCCTGTGCTTTCTAAATTCTCAGTCACAAAGCAAAGCAGACCACCAACCCTGCTCCTCTGCATTTTAAAATATTACAGTATTTTAGCGGCATTCCATTTTATTGTTTTGCCTGAGTTGAGGCAAGAAAAATCAAACCAAATTAATGCAAAGCCTGCCAACTCAAAACTGGAGTCTATTTAAAAGGATACTAACGCCTGGGTGTGCCTGACCGATCACGTGGGGGGGGGTGGTCCAGTGCCAACATCTATAGTTGCCCTGGCTTTATACCTTGTGCTGGGAAGGACTTTTAAGGAGACAGTCTAGAAGGGCAGGTGGCCCAGGAAGTAGCAACTCTCCATTTGTTGTGATGTGCTTTCTTTGCAGAATGGAGAAGCTGATGCCATGAGCTTGGATGGAGGATACGCCTACATAGCAGGCCAGTGCGGTCTAGTGCCCGTCATGGCGGAGAACTATGGTGAGTGTGCGGAGTGCCTGCTTCTGTGCTTCCTTCTTTCTGGGCTATGGCGAGGAGAACCACAGCCCAGTTTATCTCAGCGTGGTGATAAAGTGCCTCCTGCCTGAGACCCTCTGTGGTTGGTTTTTCTCTTTTTCACTCTTTTTTGCTCTCTGGGGGGCCTGCCACCCAGCTCTCAAATAGGGTCTTATTATTACCTATGAATGCCCAGCCTTAGCTTGGCTTATTTCTAGCCAGATTTTCATAACTTAAATTATCCCATCTACCTTTTGCCTTAGGGTTTTTTTTTTCCTTTTCTCACTTCTGTAATATGTTACTTTCGCTCTTACTCCGTGGATGGTTGTGTGGTTGAGTGGCTGGTCTTTTCTTTTCTCCCTTGTTGATCTCCCTCTTCCCCATTTTCTCCTCCTATTAATTCTCTGCGCCTGCCAGCCCCACCTATTCTTTCTCCCGCCTTGCTATTGGCCGTTCAGCTCTTTATTAGACCAATCAGGTGTTTTAGACCGGCAAAGAAACACAGCTTCACAGAGTTAAACAAATGCAACATAAAAGAATGTAATACGTCTTTGTACCATTAAAGCAAATGTTCCACAGCATAAACAGATGTAACATATCTTAAAATACTATTCTGCAAGACCCCCCTCCCCTTCCCCAGTCTCTGGGGCTCCCTCCCCTAGAATCCCCACCATTATCTTAAAGAATGAGAGTGGTAGTGCCATCCGTCATCCCTGCTATGAGACTTCCGGTATGAAAGGGATCCCACTGCAGAGTCCATGTGGGATATCTGGAAAGTCTTGCAATGTCCAGCACTCCTGCTTTTCCCACTGCCTGTTGCAGGACAAATACATTCAGTTAACATCCACTGCAGGCTTGGCACACAGCGAACAAGACACTTGAAATGCAGTTTGTGGATGAACCCTAGAGGTCCAGCACCCAGGTGAACTCGCAAAATCTGGAGAGTCTTGCCTTAGTGTCAACCAGTGATGTGTGCAGTTTTATCCACTTGGTGGCTCCATGAGATGGGCATGGTCTTCCAACCTATACATAAATGTTTAATGATGTATTTTCCTTCCTCCAGATAGCTATGATTGTGGACAACTAAAAAGAGGTGAGTTGAATCTGGCAATCACCTTGGAAGGTAAATCCTCATTGTTGGGGGAAGTGGTTAGGCAAGTTTATAAGTCAATGGAGAGATAGAGTTTCGGAATGCAAAGTGCTGTGTGAGGGTCAGTACTCACCAAGAGGGCTGTGCTTCTGCACTCCCCGTGACTTAGACATGGGGCTTCTCATTTCGTGTTCTAATGTAGGTATTGTCCTCTGTTAGGACTCATGGGAGGATCCAGGGATTCAGAATTTAAGAGTGGTTTAGAATCCTGGAAACAAATCTAGGCTCTTCCCATTGCTTCCCTCCATTTTGAATTAAAGTCTTCAGAGTTTTAGATGATAGTTAGCACAGCCAAGGAATCCTACTGATGTGGTCCTTGCAGGACTGAGTAGAGAGCATCAAAATACTGATATCTAGGAGTGTGGATTTTTCTGCCCATCCAACCAGGCTGGGCCCAGAAATTAGACTAACCAGACTAGGGCTCTGATTAGGGATAGATCTAAAATGATGCAAAAGAGTAAGCAGGAAGCCTGACACCAGTGTGACACTCACTCACGTGATACCGAGACCCAGTGTTCAGACTCCTTAGGTTGTATTCCATGGAACCATGAGTGTACAATTCTGGCCTTGCCCCCACAACTAAACACAACCTTCTGGCTTATAGCATATCTAGAAAGAGCTGTTATTATTCCATGGATAACAACGATTGTTTTCTGTTGGGAAGAATATTCTGAATAAATTAAAATAGAAAACAGGATCACAGGTTGGTGTTCTAGCCCCTATTAGAGGATATGTTTGAACTGCCAAAAAGGACAACCAATTCGTTCTTGGTGTTTCCATTTTGCATATTAGCTCTGGTATAAAACTATATTCTCCTTATGAGAGGATGTCTGGTCTGATTAACCCCCAGGCAGGTTCATTATAGACTCTTAAGAGTTACATTCGCTTTCTGGCATCCATTTCTCTGATTTAATACTTTGGAAAGTAAGTTACAGGTTTCTAACTCCATAACCTTAGCCGTACACACACGGGTGAGGATGATAGGCCAGCCGTTTCTATCATGTTAATGTGTTGGCACTTTTGCCTTTTATTTTCACATTGTCTGGGCGCCCATGTGTATGTGGGCACACGTGCATGTTTACAACACGCCATGTAGAGGTCACAAGTCAACCTCAAGTGGCTCTTCTCAGAAGTCATCCACGTTGTCTTATGAAACTGGGTCTTTGATTGGCCTGGAGCCCCTTTAGCAGGACAAGCTGGCTGTCCGTGAACTCCAGGAATCTGTATGTTTTCATAGTCCTTTCCCTGAAATTATAGGCACACGGCATATACACCACCATGCCTGGCTTTTTCTTTACATGGGTTCTGGGACTGAACTCCAGGCTTTATGCTCTCGGGCAAGTACTTTACCAGCTGAGCCATCCCCCCTTATTTTTAAGTTGATAGATAAAAACATTTAAAAACTGTACATGATCATGGGGCACCACGTGCTCTTAGTGCTTTGCTTTTGAACTTCTTCCTGCTAGACTATCCTGTTCTTCACCAGAGTCAGCTGTTGGGGAGTTCCTTTCATGACACAGTGTGCTATTTAGGACATCCTTGCTGTTGTATGAAGACAGTGGCATCTGTTGGAAGCATATACTCTGGGAGGTCCCAGAGATATTAATAATGATTTTGGTGGCATCTTTCCTGTAGGGTATTATGCTGTGGCAGTGGTGAAGGCATCGAACCGTGACATCACCTGGGAGAACCTGAAAGGCAAGAAGTCCTGCCATACCGCCGTAGACAGAACTGCTGGCTGGAACATCCCCATGGGCCTGCTGTACAGTAGGACCAAGAGCTGCAAGTTTGGTGAGCAGAACTGGGAAAGGAACTTGGCATTGTAGAGAAAGGGGGTCCTGAGAAAGGCTGTGGGATCCAGGTCCACAGAAGTGAAGTCTCATAAAAGTGAACCTCTAGGAAATAGCAAAAATGACTGGAAGGGCTAAAGAGCCAGAGAATGGAGTGGGCGTGATTTGTCTCAGTTGCACACAATGACTTCAGTGAATATATATTTACATTTCTTCTGTCCCACGAAGAAGACCAGATGTGGGCATTCCATGGCTGATTAGGTCTTGAAGTCTCCTTCCTTTTTTCCGGCTCCACAGTTCCCATCATAGTACGTCCATGTACAAAGCTGTCTTACAGTTTCCAGGGCATTCATGATCCAGGCAGGAATGAGAGCAAATGGAAGTTTATACCATCTTTGACCCGTGTTTGAAAGGAGCCTTCTGGACATCCGAGCAATTATTTTTGATATAACTTCCTATTGTGCAGATCTTAGGTGTGTTATCACGCACCTGCCTACACACACCTTCCACAAATCAAACTAGATTTGTGTTACTGAGGAACGAAGTAAAATGGACATCGGGCAGACACTACGCTATCCCCGCTGTGGGGGTTCTATGATATGATTATTGGGGGGGGGGCCTGGGTCTCTTACGGTGTTGGTCAAGTTCCTGCTCAGCTCCTAGGAGGAGTCTTCACTTTACTCTATGTCCTCTGAAGATCCTGAGTGGAGTTTGTCTCTACTTCCTAAGTTTCTGAGTAGAAGATCCCAACAGACAGATGTTGACAACGGCTTTGCTTTCTGTTGGCTTCCTGAGTTCTTCTTTCCTAGTGCCTTCAAATTTGGGCAACTCCTTAGAAATGAGAGAACTATATAAACCTGACTGTGATTCCCACAGCCCTAGCATATGGAGGCACTGGAAACGAGGACGCATCTCTAAGCTAAGATGCTCCGGTACCTCAGAAACAAAGCCCACCTGGAGCCATGGGCAGAAAACACAGGCTCCTGACCTCTGACCCCTGGACCCTCCGGGACCTCCTGGACTTTCACAGCCATGGATGCAGCCAAAATGCAGGGGAAATTCCCTGTTTTTCTCTTCAGCTTTGAAATGAAAGGGGAAACTCAAACAAACACAACCCACATCAAACAAACAAAAATAGTGGTACAACCTCGGAAATTCCATTTCTTCATTCTTCAGGCAGGAGATGGTGGCGCTCAAAGCCCCCTACCACCCCACCCCGCCGGAAATGGGCGGTTCACCAGATCCTTTCCCACCCTTGATAGGTTTCCTTCAAAGGCCTGCAGTCTGGTGATTCTGGGTTGGTGGGTGGCAGGTTTCAGAGTGAATTGTTTAAATCCCTGTCATGTGTTAAGTAAGTCATTAGAACTGACACACGAAGAAACTGACTCTCTCTTGTTCTTGGGTCCAGATGAATATTTCAGTCAAGGCTGTGCTCCTGGATATGAGAAGAATTCCACTCTTTGTGACCTGTGCATGGGCCCAAACAAGTGTGCTCCGAACAACAGGGAGGGATATTTTGGCTACACAGGGGCTTTCAGGTGAGTTTTCCAATCCTAACAAGATGTCTTAGTCTTGAGCAGATTTCTTTTAGGATGTGATATGAGGTCTTATAGTATTGGTCTGTTAAGTGTTGCACATATTAGGATGAGAGACTTTCCCCCCAAATGTAGAGATGGCATGTGAAGGGGCCTCTGGGTCCCCACAGAGTTCTGCCTGCCAGACCAGTGAGTTCTCCACTGGGGGCAGTTTGCCTTCTGTTGCCTTGGCAATGTCAAGAGATGCTTCTGATGGTGGTGATGTTGGCGGGGGTGCCTCTGGCATTGAAGGAATGGAAGTAGATAAATCTCTACAGTGCATGGGTCAGCGCTAATTAACAAAATTCCAAATGTCACTAGTGCCAAAGCAATGCTACCTTTCCGTAATCGACAAAATACCGAGCCAGGGGTTTGGCTCAAGCTTTTCCATGCTAACCAAGAACCATACTCATTTTTGAAGTAGAGAATAATGAAGAACATGATTTCTAAATTCCTCTCTACCATGATATTTTATAGAATCTCTATCATTTTTAAACTTAAATATTAACGTTTGAATTACATATACGTATGTGTGCTGTGTGCAGGCTACCCATGGGGGCCAGAGGAGGGCGTCAGATCCCACAGAGCTAGAGTTATAGGCGGTTGTGAGCTACCTGGTGTGGGTGCTAGGAGCAGAGCTCAGGTGCTCTGCAGGAGTCACTTAACTGGCCGGGCAGTGGTGGCACACGCCTTTAACCCCAGCACTCGGGAGGCAGAGGCAGGCGGATCTCTGAGTTCGAGGCTAACCTGGTCTACAAGAGCTAGTTCCAGGACAGGCTCTAGAAACTACAGGGAAACCCTGTCTCGAAAAACCAAAAAAAAAAAGAAAAAAAAAAAAAGAAAAGAAAGAAAACACAGTCAGTTTAGGGCACAGTAGTCCCTTCACCTTTTCAGTGACTGTGCACAGGACTTTGGAAGAACTGTGGGAAGAGGCAGGTGTTTTTTCTTGATGCAAGAGGGGAAAAAGGACGGGGCCCACTGTTTAAGAGTCCGATTTACCTGGATCCGCACGTAGTTACTGAAGCACACGCTAGTTCAACACCTACATGTGTCCGCTTTCCAAGGACTGCAGTAAACGTGGTGGAACCACACACAACAGAGTTAATGTTGTTGGTATTTCTGTCTTGGAACTTCTGGGAGCTGTCTTGTGGCTCAGAACTCTTTGCTCTTTGTTCTCTATCTGAAACACCCTTCTCAGATGTGTATATGGGCCTTGCTAGAGTCAAGGGCATATGTATCAGGTTTGCTATAATTTCTGTGTTTCTCAAATGAAAAAAAAAAGAAGGAATGAGAGAAAGAGAGGGATGGGGAGAAGAGCGGGGATAAAAGAAGGAAAAAATGAAAACCAAACAACCCCCTGCATGCTCCCTAAATGTTAAAATTATTTTTTAAATGAATTACGAATACCACAGATTGACATTTACAGTCTCTCAAAAATGTTGCACAGGCATTTGGGGCTTCAAAAATCTGAAGGGATGGAGTTTCTCATCCATATTTCAGATAATGGGGAGTTATAGGGAGTTGTCATTAGAAAACTGATTCCCTGTTCCCCATGTTCATACTGGAGAAAGGATATAACCTACCGAGGAGTGTAGTAAAAATTATGATGTAGTGGGTGGGAGACGGCTCAGTGGGTAAATGTCTGCCACACACACATGAGGACCTAAGTTTGGATACCTGAAATCCACAGAAAAGTCAGGCACCAGCGTGTGTGTCTCAGTGCTTGTGGGTGTGGGATGGAGAAAAGACGGGTGGATCTCTGGAGCTCACTAACCAGCCAGTTTAGCCAACTTAGGAGCTCCAGGTTCAGTGAGAGACCATGCCTCAAGAGATAGACAGTGATCAAGGAAGATACCCAACACTGACCTCCAAATTCTGCACATATGTATACATGTGTACAGGTATGCACATCCACATGAATGTGCATATACTCTCCCCACCCTATACACAAAGAATAAGGGGGGAAAAAGTATGTAGTGTGTGGAGCTGAGTTTGTGGAACTGCATAGCAACTTGGAGGCTTTTGCTTTCCTTATTATGCATGTTGTTTAGTGATAGAACGGTCCTAACCCTTGCTGGCGTCAGGTGGCCAACCTTGGGTCTGTACGATGCCTCTGAATGACATGTGTCAATCTGACCTCCTGTCTTCCTTCTCCCCCATATCTGGACCTGTTCAGGTGTCTCGTTGAGAAGGGAGATGTAGCCTTTGTGAAACACCAGACTGTCATGGAAAACACTGAAGGTATGTGTGCTCCCTCTCCTCTTCCCTACAGAATCTGGGTCCCTGAGATTTGCTGGGGTTCTTTCTCGCCACCAGAGGGTTAACCTGCTCTTGTTCTTTGTCACCTCAGATTTCTTTTTTGCTTTTCTAAGAAAGTCTCTGATTTCTAGGCCTTGACTCTACACTTTTTCATAAAGACTGCAAAGTCTATAGCCTCCTGGCTAAAGTTTACCCAAGAGACCTGACCTTTCACCTCCTCCAGCACCTCTGATTGCCAAGCTGCTATTTTTTTTTTTTTTGCAGAGAATGCTGGCATTGCAAACCCCATTGGCACACATGCCCACCCTTCATAGTTCTCTTCTCATAGTTTCTGACCTTAAGTAGAGACATTGTTATAATTCCCTGCCAGTGTCTCCCTTTGTCCCTCCACATAACACAACAGTACTTAGGCATCAAGGCCTTGCTCATGCTTAAGTAAGACTTCACCACTCAGGGTGGTGGAAGCAATTTGGTTATATTAGAATTAAGTCGAATTAACTGTTCCACATCTACATGAGCCCATTCACATTCAATAGAACTCATCATTCCTGTAGTAGCCAAAAAAAAAAAAAAAAAAAAAAAAAAAAAAACACTCCACATAGAATGAGGCCCAATTATTTGAAAAAATGACCTCGGTTTCCATAATGGTAGAAAAAAAAAACTGTAAGGTATATAAGTAGCCAAGAAAGAACTACAGAAGTTTATTTATGTTAAGACTGAATGCTAAGAAAACTAACTGTAAGCTTAGAACATCGTGTAGACCCATATATAGGTAAATGACTATAGAGGCATAGATGGAGCCAGGCAGCGGTGGCAGCAGTGGTAGCACACGCCTTTAATCCTAGCACTCAGGAGGCAGAAGCCAGCAGATCGCTGTGAGTTCAAAGCCAGTGTGGTCTACAGAGTGAGTTCCAGGACAGACAAGGCTACACAGAGGAACCTGTTTCGAAAAAACGAAACAAAACCAAAAAATAGCCATAGATAGAAACACAGATTATGAAATTGAGATTTCAAGGATTGGAGTCAAAGGAACCAGTGGGATTTGGGGAATGCAGAAGTGAGAATTTTTAGTTTGTAAGTAGACACATTTAAAAATACTCTCACCTTGGTCTCACGTAGTATTTATTCAGTTATGGAAAGATTGTTGAAAGAACAAGTGAATGAAATGAGGAAGGTTGCAATCCTGCTTTATAGGAGAGAGATGAAAACTGGCTAAATAAAATGTCAGGAGGAGCCATGGAAAGCCTCAGGTCAGGCAAAGGCGTTTCAATTGACTGATTAAGTTTTGCAAAGAGAATACAGAAAAGATTAGGCAAGCAAGCAGCTAAGACAGGACACTTTCACCTGGGACCAGCATGAAGTCAAACTGATAATGCTGATGCTGACTTAGCACCCTATTTTTATTTATTTATTTATTTATTTATTTATTTATTTATTTGGTCTGGAGATGTGATGTGCGCAGAGATGGGGAAACTGACTTAGAGTGTCACGTTCTCTCCATGCTGGAGCCAGAAGTACAAAGACTTTGGAACTTCATTGTTGTTTGAGACAGGCAGTCCTCACTCTGTATCTCTGGCTGGTCTCGAACTCACTATGTAGACCAGGCTGGCCCCAGACTCAGAGAGATCCATTTATTTCTGCTCCCCAAAAGCTGAGGTTTAAGATGTCCACCACCATGCCTGGCCTTTTAATAAACACTTTGATGTTGTTTGGCTTTGGAATTTAATAGAAATGAAGATCCTATTTTTTAAAAAATAACACCCATGGAACATGGTTCTTTTTCATTTGACTGAGAGGGAATGTCAGAAAGGAGTACTCACCAGTAATCTCTTGTGAACTGAGTGCCACCTGAGTGTTCATTCCTCCCAACACTGCCGTAACCCTGCACACATGCTTCTGTGAGCCAGAAGGCACAGCTTTCCCACACACGAGCAGGTCAGGGACACACCTCTTTTCCCCCTTTCAATAACTAAAACGGTCAGATCTGGCTGATCCAACCTTTTCTCTACCCAGGAAGAAACCCTGACGCATGGGCTAAGGAATTGAAGCTGACAGACTTCGAGTTGTTGTGCCCTGATGGCACCAGGAAGCCTGTGACTGAGTATGCCAGCTGCCACCTGGCCCAAGCTCCAAACCACGTCGTGGTCTCCCGGAAAGAGAAGGCAGCCCGTGTTAGCACGGTGCTACTTAACCAGCAGGTATGGCCCGTCCAGGGTCTCCATTTAGTCCTAGCTGGGTCAGGTTATTTGGAGTTCAGAGCTGAGCAAAGCTTCGGTGTAGACATTTGCTTTCTGAAAACTATAATTTGGAGTCCTGAGATTGTGGATCAGAATATCCAAGTTTAAATCTCAGCTCGGCAGCTTTTCTATCCGTGCTGTCTTAGATGTATATATGGCTTAAAATTTCCAGTCTCGATTTATTTACATATTAAATGGAAACAATTAATTTTTTAAAAAAGTGAAGTAAGCACACAAAAGGCTTAGGAAACATGTGTCTAATGAAGGGGCTTACAGCGTGTTAGCTGGGACTGGATCCCTCAGACCTGGCTCTGTTTCTGTGGAATTCCTAGTCACTAGAGACAAGTTCCCACCTGATCCATGAGCTCTCAGGACCTGGAATCTGCTTTCCAGCCCCTTTTGACCTTGACTAAAGGATTCCTTTATTTTCCTCAAGTATGTTTTTCTGAAAATGAGGATGAATGATCCTGCTTCCTAGTGTCCTTTCATATAAACCTTGAGGGCCAGAAATCATTTCTGTTTCTCATGCTTAGATCAGTTGTACCATGCTCTTAACAGTTTGGAAAATACAAGACTCTCACCCTCAGAACAACCCTGTCAGGGACAGCCAGGTGCTGCTTGAATACGTGAATCCCTGGAGCCCCTCTACACACAAACATCACTCTACCTTCTGGGGTAGTTTCCTGCCTGTTAATCTGTCATTACTTTTAAAAGAAAAGAAAACAAAACAGGATAGCATGTCTTCAAAAGCCCCCTTTAAAAGCACATTGGTGAGAACATCTAGTGATGTTTCTAGTCTGACATTAGATTTGGGTCAAATAATCTTACAGTAGCTAACAGTTTCTTATCAGCGTTACCAATGTTTAAAGAGTGAAATTCTTTAACTTTTTGACAGTGTCTTAAACCTCTGCTTCTTATGTAGATCTTTTAAATACTATGTCAGCTATACAGAATTTAAACTGAAGAAGAGGGCACAGGATGATAGTCACGAGCATTCAAGGATACTCCTCGTGTGCGATAGCAATGCTAGACTGACTTCCAGCGCCCTCATTTATAGCCGTGGGCTGGGAGAAGCTACTTGGCTGGTCCAAGACACATTTAAAATGTATCCAGACTTGGACTTCTATTGGTTTCTTTTTACCATTCCTCTGAGAGGGCACATGTCTGATGTCTTTTTGGCAACCATACTGGAAGGGGCATATTATTTCTTCTTCCTTCCTATAAGCACCTCTGAGACACTTAAGCCACGGGATGGAAAAGAGAGCCGCAAAGGTGGGAGTGGGTAGTGAGAGGGGTTGGAGGTCTCAGAGGACAATAAGATAAGGGGTGTTCAGAGGACTTTGGGGGAATTGTGGAAGCATGTGGTTCAGGTTCAGGTGGGTATAAATGGCAGATAAGAGAGGTGGAAAGTTCCAAGGTATATTCCGGAGTTTTCCTTTGGTTTTCCAGGGCTGGCTGGCTTGGAGTTTTCAGCCTCCTGCAATGCCGGCGTTTTCCGCTGCTCAGGGATGTGTGTTCACAGGTATTCTCTGTTCGTTTGACAGAGTGCATTTGGAAGCAACGCTGACTGCTCTACGGGTTTCTGTTTGTTCACATCTGACACGAAGGACCTTCTGTTCAGAGATGACACCAAATGCTTGTTTAAAGTTCCAGATGGCACCACATGGGAAAAATACTTAGGAGAAGACTATGTCCAAGCTGTTGGTAACATGAAAAAATGCTCAACCTCACGTGAGTAGAATGAGCAGTGTGGAGAAGTTGCAAAGCAAACCCGGTGGCGGTCTCTGGAATGGCAGCTGTAACAGAGGAGTCAAGCGTGGCCTTGAGGAAATAGCCACACAGGCAGGATAAAACCTAGCAGATATAGCAGGATGGGTTATATATAGTAAGGGGACCACAGATCCAGGACTCTAGGGCACTGAACTTATTAGATGTACATAATCCCATCTTATTTCTAAGAAGAAAAAAAAAGGGCACCAAACTTATTAGTGGTTCTTGTCCAATATGGCGACCACTAACAAGATGTGGCTACTTAAATTTAAATTACAGCTGAATTAAATCCAGATGTCATTTCCTCAATCCCATCCAGCTACAATTTTAGCGAAAAGTAGCCCCAGCAAAGGGAATATTGTGGAACATTTTCTTAGACAGGTCTGATCTGTAGAACGTCAGTCGTGACACCTTCTGGCTAGCTCTAGTTGTCAGGGCCATCTGGAATGTCATATGCCAGGCACTGGAACAGAATAAAATGTGGTTCTGCAGTCTGTTTTGGGATTAATCGAATCACGTGAAAGCATTTGGAAGGTGTGAGAGAATCCATGTGGTGAAAAGTGGTTAGTGTTCGATTGTAGTTGGTAGGTGAGTCTTGGTCCTGATTTAAGTTGCTATCCTAGAGATACAGCTTGTGTGAGTCTGTGCTGCTGCAGGGTGTTGGCACTTTCAAGGTTTCCACGTGTGGGTTGGTAAGACGACTCAGTGGGTGAAAGAGCTCGTACCATCAAGCTTGTGGCTTTATGACCTGAGTCTGATCCAGATCTGACAGTAGAAGATAATACACACACACACACACACACACACACACACACACAGGTTGTCACGTGCAGTTCTAGTATAAGCAATGTGCTTGCTGATGTCCACTGTTACAAAATCCAAGTCAATATTTCCTTGGCCTTTATGCTGCCCAAGATGACAGTCTAATGTTGCTGTTCTCCACTCCATCCCTAGACCCAGCTTAGAAGTTGCTGGGGACTGCTAGCCACCATCTGCCTAAAAATCTCAGGAAAGAGTCTTCATGGACAACTTTTAGCTATATGAATTCAGGTGCAGAGCTTCACCCATTAAAAACAAGGTAGAGCTGGGTGGTGGTGGCGCACGCCTTCAATCCCAGCACTCTGTGAGTTCGAGGTCAGCCTGGTCTACAAGAGCTAGTTCCAGGACAGGCTCCAAAGCTACAGAGAAACCCTCTCTCAAAAAACCAACCAAACACCAAACAACAACAACAACAAACAAGGTAGAGGATGCCGTGGATTAGGAAAGTTGTGTTACAGCTACTGCATCCTTGGTGTGAGGCCTTCCCTGTGGTAGGCACAGGAGCTATGTAGGCATATAGAGATGGGCATTGGAACAATGGGCAACAACATGCAGCAGAACAATGAGCCTTGGCACCGTTGTGTAAATATAAGAGGATTCTGAAGGCCCTACCTCTCTCTTCTCTTCCCAGGACTCCTGGAAGCCTGCACTTTCCACAAAAGTTAAAATCCAAGATGTGGGCTGCCACAGTGATGGAGACGAGTGTTGCCCTGATCCATGGACTTCCCTTGGCTTCTGTGGCCTGAGGGGTTCAGGCCAACTGGGTCCGTCTTCATGTTTGTGTATCTCCATGTAATAGAGCACAAAATAAAAATGACCATGACTTTATATTTCCCAAGTTCCATTCTTTTCTAAATGTTTTCACCAGGATTTCTTTATACAATCTGACTATATCTGTTTACAACTGAACCTTGTCTTCTGAGTTCGAGATTCAGGTTGTCAGGGCTGGTGAGATGGCTCAAGGGTAAGGGCACTGACTGCTCTTCCAGAGCACCGGGGTTCAATTCCAGCACCCACATGGGGGCTCACGATGGTTTGTAACTTCGATTCCAGAGGCTCTGATGCTTTCTTCCTCTCCGCAGGACCCTGCATGCATGTGGGACACATGAGCTCACGCAACTATATACACATAAAACAAAGATTAGAAAGTAATTAAAAAAATAAAAATATTTTTAAAGAAGTAAAAAAAAAATTCAAGTAGTCTTTCCCACAGCTCTGGGTTCTAGCCCAAGAACAGACCCTTTTGGAAAAATCTCCTAGGTCATCCTAATAGAATCAAATCCATACGGCACACACATGGGTGTGTGCACATGCGCATACACAAGGCGCAAGAAAGAGGGATTTGTTACAAATAAGTGCCCCAATGAGTACTGGGAAAGGTGAAAGAATATCTAATTTTATTAATGTGTTTTGACACCATAGCCATGGTCTAAAAGCGAATCTGAAACAGCTTTTGCTAAAGATCTTCTTTTGAGCCTGAGAACATAGCAATTTCTGTCATCAGTCAGTGGGCTGGGGTCCTTTTACATCACTCAGTGAGACATCGTGGGCAGGCAAGGAAAAGCTCCTCCTCCGCTGGTCACGGGGAACTTTGGTATATATAAGGTGTCCACAGTAAGGGGATGCTGCAGGAGGCAGGCTGGCAGGCTAGATGGCGCCCTCTAGTGTTACAGTTCTCCTTTAGGGATGCAGGTATTGGAGCTTAGATGTCATTTAGCAGAGAGCAAAGACAGCAAGGGCCTGGGTAAGCACTGCTAATTAGGAAGTAACAATGTGCTGTGTCCCAAAGTCTTGGCTTATTTGCATAAGATGAATGTTGAAAGGAGTGCTTCAAATAAGAATGGCCCAAGAGCTCAACATTAACACTGACAGTGACTTTAACAGATTTTAACAGTCTGCCCAGTGCCCAGGGAGAGTTGGGGCCCTGCCCCTGTCTCATTCTACCTTCTCTCCTCTCCTTCTCAGTCCACTTTCCTGTAAGATACAGCTCATCCCCATATATCAATAATAAGTGGTTGGTTGAACACCAGAGACTACTCTTCAGCTTTATTTATTTCACACCCTGATGTAAGTCACGGCCACCTGCCAACTCTTCAACCAACTTCTTTATTCTTAAGCCTGTTTCCTGCACTTTTTGCAGGTGTCTACCATCAATAATCCTAGCATTTGGGAGGAGGAGGCAGAAAGTTCAGCAGTTCAAGGTCATCATTAGCTTAGCAAGTTTGAGGACGGCTTGGATAACATGAGAACCTGTCTTAAAACACAACACACACACACACACACACACACACACACAGACATACACAAACACACCTTTCTACCATCTAACCCCAACAAATTTTCACCTCATAATGTTTAAGCAATGCTTTTTTTTTGAGAGGATGATATAAGATCTCACATTATGTGGTGGTGGTTGGTGTGTGTGGAATTTACTATAAAGGTTAGGCTGTGTGGTGGTTTGAATGAGAATAAACCCATAGGTTTATATGTTTTAATGTTTGGTCCCCAGTTGGTACAACTATTTGGGAAGGATTAAGAGGTGTGGTCTTGTTGGAGAAGGTGTATAGGCAGAGTGTTTTTGTAGAGACCACTGGCCAGCTCCCAAATAACCACACAGAGACTTAATTATAAATGCTCTGCTGATAGCTTATGCTTATTACTAACTAGCTCTTACAACTTAAATTAACCCATATTTCTTATCTAAGTTCTACCTCGTGGTTCATGGCTTATTTCCTCATTTTCGACGTGTCCTACTTCCTCTTGTTCTGACTTGAGACTCCTGAGACTCTGGCCTTTTTCTTCCCAGTGTCCTCCTAGTCTGATTCTCCCAGCTACTGGCCAGTCAGCTCTTTATTAACCAGTGAGAATAACACATATATACAGTATACAAAGATTGATCCACAGCAGAGGTGTGTCACTGGGGGTGGGTTTTGAGGTTTGGAAAGCCCACACTAGGCCCAGTTTCTTATTCTCTGCCTCCAAATCAGGATGTCATTCTGATGTGCCAGTGTTCATGCCTGCCTGCTGCCACACTCCCTACCATGAAGATCACAGACACACCCTCTGAAACTGTAAGCATGCTCCAAATGAAATGCTTCTTTTTGTAAGTCGACTTGGTCATGCTAATAGAACAGCAACTAAGACAAGATGTCACTGGGTCAGGCTTTGACATTTCAAAAGCCCACATCATGCCCAGTTAGACCTCTTTATCTCTGCCTTGTGCTTATTGTCTTAACATGTGAGCGCTCAGCTGCTGCTCCAGTGCCTTGCCTGCCTGCCTGCTGCCATGATTCCCCACCATGATGGTCATGAACTTTATTAATCTCTGGAACCCTGAACCCCAAATTAAATGTTTTCTTTTATTATTCTCTTTGTCATGGAGTTTCTTCACAGCAATAGAAAGGTAACTAAGATAAACTGTTCTCAAACTTGTGGTCATCATCCTGAGTTAGTCTCTTGAGGGCTGGGATTATGGGTATCAACACCGCCCCTGGCTCAAACAGTGATAAATCCAAAGAAGCAGCAAAGTGTGCGTGTGTGTGTGTGTGTGTGTGTGTGTGTGTGTGGTGTTAGGACCATGAAAAGAAAAGAAACAGAATGTGTCATGATTTCTGATAGTCCTGGTACGTTAACCATTAATAGTAATTTATAACCTACCTTTTGTTTGTTTGTTTTTTTGGTTTTTCGAGACAGGGTTTCTCTGTGGCTTTGGAGCCTGTCCTGGAACTAGTTCTTGTAGACCAGGCTGGTCTCGAACTCACAGAGATCCGCCTGCCTCTGCCTCCCGAGTGCTGGGATTAAAGGCGTGCGCCACCACCGCCCGGCTATAACCTACCTTTTTAAAGCTCACATCCTCAACACTTCTCTTTGACCTGAAGCCCTTTATCAAATGAATCCTACCACATTATGGCCAGAGGTTAAGCATATAGAAGCCTAACTGCTTGTAATCAAATCCCAGCTCCACCTCTACTTATGCGCTCATGGGGAATTACACAAACCCTCCCTAGTTTCCCCTCTGTAAAGGTGGAGTGGTGAGTCACCGTGAGGATTTAACAAATGAGTACATTAACAGTACTTAGAAGGCTTTCTGACCCCAGAAAGCGCTCATTACTGATAGACATTTGTCCCGTTCTCATTACCGTAGTCTTCCTCACTCGCACTGCCCCACACTTCCAGAGCCCCTGAGCTCACATGCATCCTTATCACAGGGGCTTCTCTGCTACAAAAGATTCTATCAACAACCGCCAGACACCTTTGTGTAATTTCTATGCCACCGACGCAGGAACTCCCAAAGAAGCCCACTTGGTTACTGACTCCAAATGAAAGCCAAGTACACATATGTGGCACTTTATATCTCTTTATTCCGCCACCTGCTTGAGAGTGGCTCTCAGATTTTTCAGAAACACCTGAAACACAACCTAGACAGGCAATTTTCATTCTAGCTTCCCTTTCTCGTTGGGTCCACAGTCTCACTCTCCCTTAGTAAAGTCTTTCGTTCACCAAAGGATACATTTGCTGTGGACTATTCCTTTACACAGTGTGAATATACGTTGCTGGGATTGGTTTAATAAACAAGCTGACTGACCAATAGCTGAACAGGATACAGTTAGGTGGGAAAGCCAAACTGAGAATGATGGGCTGAGGTTGGGTGGAGTCAGAGGAGTCTGTGGCAGACACAGAGGGAGCAGGAGATGAACGTGACATGCTAATAAAGATACCGCCACATGGCAGTGTGTAAATAAGGAATATAGGTTAATTTAAATGTAAGAGTTAGCTAGTAATAAGCTTAAACATTTATAGTTCATATTCAGCCTCTGAGTCGGTTATTTGGGACCAGGCCTGGTCGGGGACAGGAAAGGTCTGTTCACACACATTAGTCTTTGCCATCACCCAACACCAATGTTCTAGGAGAAAGCCTTGATTATTCTTCTGTACGTAAGTCATTATCTATATATTTTATAGTCATTACAACTTAATTATTTTATCATCTAAATACCCCCCGAAATTTGTGACCTCCATTCCACCCATTTATCCTGTGTTAGACTCTGGGTATCATTTGCCTAAATACGACAAGAGACGCCTATTGATAGCCCAGCTTCAGTCTTTTCTCCCTCAAGGGTCAGATCTCCGTAGATCTGTAATTATCCGTGTCACCTTCGACTTGTTCCATTTTTTTTAAATATTTATTTATTTATTCTTTTTTTTTTTTTTTTTTTTTTTTTTTTTTTTTTTTTTTTTTTTTTTTTTTTTTTGGTTTTTCGAGACAGGGTTTCTCTGCAGCTTTTTTAGAGCCTGTCCTGGACCTAGCTCTTGTAGACCAGGCTGGCCTCGAACTCACAGAGATCCGCCTGCCTCTGCCTCCCGAGTGCTGGGATTAAAGGCGTGCACCACCATTTATTTATTTATTATGTATACAATATTCTGTTTGTGTGTCTGCCTGCAGGCCAGAAGAGGGCACCAGACCCCATTACAGATGGTTGTGAGCCACCATGTGGTTGCTGGGAATTGAACTCAGGACCTTTGGAAGAGCAGACAATGCTCTTAACCTCTGAGCCATCTCTCCAGCCCCGACTTGTTCCATTTTGAATAAACTCTAGGTTCTTCAGCGCAGCCCACCAAACTCCTCCATGTCTGAGTTCTACAAACTTCACAGTTGATTTTCTGCAACTTTGGTTTAAGTGAACATTCAAGTCAATTTTTTTTTTTTACATAGTTTGTAATCAGTCACTCAGCATCTAGTGACGGCAAGGCCAAATGAGTGGCCCAAATTGTACTGACTTCATCTGTGGTGTGTCTAAATCATACTGGGGGCCTTCCAAGCACAAATGTCTGTTGTATTCCCTACCCAATCAAAAACGTTTCTTCCTATCTACTCACTGCTACACTGTGAGAAAGGGAGAGCCCCATTCCCCCCTTCCTGGTGCCTTGGAGTTGGGGTTTCGAGCCCGAAGTGGAATTGTAAAGACGTCTTTTAGTCTTTAAGGAACTTTGACTTCTGTCACCATCCAGTCATACCTATTCTTTAAATCACACACACACTTTAAAACAATGACACCTACTTAATGACAGAGACTGCAAACACAGCTCCCCAGACTTGGCCATTTCTGATCAGTAGAGGTATTTTTAAATTGTAGCACACATTTTGAACGTTTTCGATTTCCCGCTGAAATCTTAAGTTGAGGACTTACCTTGAAAATCTTTTCTAAATAAGTTCTCTCTGGAAGCTGGGAGAACTCGTCTACCCCAGGCCTCAAATGGTCTATGTGGTCTGAGTAGGGCCCACTTTCTATGGGTGGAAATGATCAGTTTATTGTCGAGGTCCCCAAACCCACCAAGTACTGATTTTCCTGATTGCTTTTTAAAATGCAATCATTTGAGTTTTTCCCCGCCAAGCGTGTCAGTTGAGGACACAGAATTACTGAGTTTCCCACGTGTCACTGACTTTTACCCATGCTTCTCTTCGGCACATCTTTTTTCTTTAGCTGCCAGCACAGGTTACCAAATCCTTGAGGATTCGGGTCCATCTCTAGCTACTTTTCTCTGATCCCATGAAGGACTCTGCGTGTCTTTATGGATTCCCATTCCGCACGGGGGCTCATTCTGTCACATCTCTTGCCACACTGGTAAAATGTCCCACAGGTCTCATCCAATGTAAAGGCAGAGTAGAAATTCTCAAGTGAAAATTTGCAAGCCATTAATTTTCTTTCAAAAATCTAAAAAAAAAAATGGGAGTAGCGGGGTGGATTTGACTAAAACACACATTCATGTATGAAATTCTCCAAAGATAAAATTTTAAATGTGAGAGGGAAGACGCACAAAGAAGACAGAGTCGATACAAACACATTCCAAAGCCTAAAGGTATCCGTAGACCAGTTAACTGGGTTGTAGAAACCAAAAGACTTCAACTCCCATCAGGCACTTGGCGTTCCTTAGGGCCTGCGGGAGGGAACTGCGCCCCCATGAACTACCATTCCCGTGATGCTCTGCGTCCCGGGGCGCGGAGACTAGAGCCACGTCGCTTAGGCAGCCCGGGAAGACCACGCAGCTTCTCTCATGGCTTCCGTAGACACCCGGCGTGTTGGGGACAGCGCCGGGGGCGCCTTCCAGCCTTACCTCGATTCCTTGCGTCAGGAGCTGCAGCAGAGGGATCCGACGGTGCTGTCCGTGGCGGTGGCTGTGCTCGCGGTCCTGCTGACGCTGGGTGAGGCGGCAGGCGGGCGCGGCGAAGGCCCGGGGTGGCGGAGTTGGAGCTGGGCGCTACAGGCCTTGGAGGCGGGCGGCGAGGCTCCCTCTTCTGCCATCCGCCCTCCAGAACTCAGCAGCGTCGAACCGGGACTCCGAAGTGACCTAGTTCTCAGACACAGGAGTGTCCGAGGCTCCCCTGTGCGCTTAAGCGCAGAGGGCGTCCGTCGCCCTCGCTCACACCAACTTTGAGCTGCTTGTGTCTGGGAGCTGGGTGCTGGGCTACTGAGGTACTAAGGAAAAGTGGAGATCGTCAAATCAGATTTAACAAGCCATTATTATTATTTTTTTTTCCCCAGATTCATCGTTCTGTAGGTACTTGAGGTCTCTACAGTTAGGATGAGGGACATAGGTGTGGAAAGGTTGACAGTCGATAGTGGCTGGCACTCAGTGGCTTCCTAACCATAACTCTAATGGGGTGTATCATTGAAACTAATGCAGACGTACGCGTTGTCTTGCCGTAAATGCCTATTAATGCCCTTGAAAATGAAGGCTGCTTTTGTCTTCTCCGCAGTTTTCTGGAAGTTCATCTGGAGCAGAAAGAGCAGTCAGAGAGCTGTTCTCTTCGTTGGGCTTTGCGACTCGGGGAAAACGTTGCTGTTTGTCAGGGTAATGCTTTGATTCCCACCTCTGTTAAACGTACTAGGAACTGTCATGGCATTTCAGTATTCCTGTCATCTTGTGATTTATTTAGTACAGGACACTTATGTGTCAGCACGTTTGGGACAAGTTTTTAAAATATTTAAGTTTTTTTTTTTTTAATTATAATGATGTGTGTGGATGTGTGCACATGAGGGCCTGTGCCTGTAGAGGCCAGATGTGTAGACTCCGTGGAGTTGGAGTTACAGGCTCTTCTGAGCTGCCAGATGCTGGGAATTGAACTCAGTTCCCTTCCTTTCAGGAGCAGTATGTGTTCTTAACCAACTCAGCTGACCCTCCTTCCATCCTGGGAGTTAATTCTTGATTTACTTGGGAATACAAAAAGGCTCTGGGAAAACCTGTTCCTACCCTCCACACACGCACACATTTAGTCGTTACTGTAGGGTCTTCTGTAAATATATTTCTGTGGGTAACGATGCCAGAAGAGTTGTTGTTGGATAAGAACCCCTTCTGAGAACCTCCTGGAGACTTAAGTTGTTTCAGATTTTGAATGTTTTGAATTTTGGCATATTCGCATACATTTTTATCACGTAAGCATCCTTAGGAAATGCTCCAAAATTCAAAACAGTATATTTTACTCATTTGTAATATATGTTGTGAATTCTTATGTAGCTCTTCGGTTCTTATAGAACATCCTTTGTATCAGGAGCAATGTTGTGATTGCAGTTGAACCAAGACTGGGTGAAGACATTTGCATCCTAGTCTGTGACTGATTCCTCAATAAGTTCACGATCACTCCCTGAAAGTGATCCATGGCATGAATATTGGCTGATAGGTTTTTTTTAGTTTAAAGGATGGCAGGGAAATGTTGGTGTACGCCAAACTTCACTCGGCAGTGGCATGGCCAACGTCTTCGCTGAGTCTGTATATGGTCTGGGGCTGGGGAGGTGGCCCAGGCCATCGAGCTTGCCTGGCAAAAATGAGGACCTAAGTTTGGATCCCTAGAACCCACATAAAAGCCATACCCAAAGGTGCTTGTAATCCCAGTAGAGACAGTGGATGCCTGGAATTCCTTGGCCGGCAAGCCTTGCTAGTTGGTGAGCTCCAGGTTCAGTGAGCGAACACAGCCTCTAGGTGGAGAGTAACCGAGGAAAGACTTCCGATATCAGCCTCTAGTGTGGACACACACACACACACACACACACACACACACACACACACACACACACACGCGCGCGCGCGTGCGCGCGCGCGCGATGGAAGATGCAGTCTCAGTTTCTTGGACTGACCCGGAGTATAATGGCTACAGGCGTGCACTTTTAAGTTTAGCCTGCTTTATTACTCTTTCTTCACCACTCTATCAAAGACTAAAGGAAGCCCAGTAACTTTTGTTGTGACGTAAAGTAGTTCTAGCATGGCCAGTTCTAACCCAGCATTGTTGAAGACGTGACAGGAAAAACCCTCCTTTGATAGCTGAAGCTAGTGAGGCTTCCTTTCGTTAATGCTCAGTTTTCTGTGGCCAGTATTTTTTAACTGAGCGTGTCTTACTGTGGAGAATTTCCACTTTTCCATTGGCAGATATAAATTATTATTTAATCTGCTTTGTATGTGTGTTCATGTGTGAGTGCTGATACATGTGTGCCCTGTCACATCCGTGGAGGTCAGAGGATGACCGGTGTTGGTGTTCTGTCATTGCTGTGCCAGATTAGCTAGTCTAAATTTCTGGAAATTCCTGTCTCCTCCTCCTGTTCTCCCCATCAGGGTACTAGAATTACGAATGTTACATTACTAGATCTATTTTTATTGGGCTCAGAAGATCTGAACTCAGGTTGTCAGGCTTGCACAGCAGATGTTTATCCGCTGGAACATCTCCTCAGACCTTGAGTTGTTGGTAGTTTAAATGTTTACAGGTCAGTAAATTTGGCCCCTTGCCGTTTGAAAAAAATAATATTTGGCCTAGGGTGTCACTTGGTGGTATAGTTCTTTTGAGGCATGACTAAGGCTTTGGGTTAGATCACCGGCACTGCAACAAAGAGGAATAAAACCTGTAATTAGTTAAATTCCTATAGATTAAAAAGAAACCAGTATGATCCTTTTTGACTATTCCAAGTAGCGTTCATTCATTTGACCTTATGCTCGACAGAATTAAAATGGTGTTCTTTAAACTGGGTTTGGTGTTATTGTAGTGCACTCACTCAGAGCTGGTCCATCTTGGTTTTTTACAGTTGCTAACTGGCCACTACAGAGACACACAGACTTCGATTACTGACAGTTCTGCAGCGTACAAAGTCAACAACAACAGGGTAAGGTGTCTGGAATGTTCTAGAATCTGATACTCTTCTTGCTGTGAAGTCTAGTTTCACTTCCATTGCTGTGAGAAAATACTCTGAAAAAAGGAAACGGGCGGGCAGTGGTAGTGCATTTCTTTAATCCTAGCACTCGGGAGGCAGAGGCAAGGTTAGCTTGGTCTACAAAGCAGATGCCAGGACAGCCAGGCCTATTAAACAGAGAAACATGTCTGGAAAAACAACACACACACAGACACATACACACACACAAAAAAAAAAAAAAAAATAAAAAAGGAGAAGAAGAAAAGAAAATACTCTGAGGAGAAGCAGCTTAGGAGGAAAGGATTTAATCTGATCCATTATTCAGGGAAATTAAGACTGGAGATCAGAAGCAGAAGCCGTGCAGAAATGCTGCTTGCTGGCCCACTCTTTGGTTTACTTAGCTTGAGTTTTTCATGCCCCTGGACCACCTGCCTCGAGATGGAACCTCCCACATTGGACTGGGCCCTCTTACATCAATAAGCAATCAAGAACACAACCCTCTGACACGCCCACAGGCCAGTCTGATGGGACTCTGTTGAGGCTTTTCTCAGATGGCTGTGAGCTGTGTCAAGTTGACAGGAGTAGGATGTAGGTATCATTTGTAGCCTGCTTTTATGAAGAACATATTCTTGCTAGCAGATTTTGTCATGCCTCTCCTTGTAGCATGTACAGGGTTACGTCACAAAATTTTTTCTTCCTAGGGTCTGTCTGTTCAAGGTTACTGTGAGTTTCCTGGGCATCGGGTCTTTTTCTGCTACAAGAGCAGTACATAGACATAGGATAATCATTTACTTAAAAGTAATTTTCAAAAAAAAAAAAAAAGATTGTGGCCTTGAAAGCATCTATGCTAATTACTGTTTGTGAGTCTAATAAAAGACTCAATCTCAGAAAAAAAAAAAGACTAGAGGTAATATACCTCAACATAATGAAAGTAACATTAGAAACCCAAATAAAGAAAAATTTATATTTTTAAAATACTGAGATGGTATGGGAAGTCCTTCTGTATATGTGTTACTTTTATTGGTTAATGACTAAAGAAACTGCTTTGAGCCTATAGCAGGGCAGAACAGAGCTAGGTGGGGAAAACTAAACTGAATGCTGGGAGAAAGAAGGCAGAGTTAGGGAGATGCCTTGTAGCCCCACCAGAAACAGATGCCAGACAAAACCTTGCCAGTAAGCCATAGCCATGTGGTGATACACAGATTAATAGAAATGGGTTAAATTAAGATGTAAGAGCTAGTCAATAAGAAGCTAGAGCTAATAGGCCAAGCAGTGATTTAATTTTTTTTAAAAAAAAGTAATTTTCATTTTCTGTCTCTGCTACCCTGACTTCTTTAGAAGCTGTGCCATAGTTATATTTTTATTTATTCAGAGCGTTGTTAGTATTTAATGTTACTACAATCTTTTGCTTTTACGAGCATGGTTGTGATGGCTACACACCGTGCATTTCAAAAATACCCACGAAGAATCAGAATGACTGTTGCACACCTGTGTAGCTAGAGGGCGCAGATGGGAACTACTGAGCTGATTATAGTGCTAACAGCTTTGGTGGGTGGGGGGCGGGCTCCGTGGCTGATGAGGGAAGGAAGGATGGGCGGATGGACAGGTGATAGGCGAATTAGAGTTGTGATTTTAGAGCCCCCGTTCCTCCCCTTTCCGGTGCCTTCAGAATTAAGCACTGTGCAAATAGGGTCAGCCATTTAGCTCTTTTTTCTACAGTGGTACTTCTCTGATCCAGAACTTTATTTTTTTTTCTTGTCTTTAAGACAAGGTCTCATTGTAAGCATCGTAGCTCAGATGGAAAGGTTTCCTTGCAGTTAGGAGCCGAGGAATACCGTAAAGTCACTGTGAGGTAGCTGTGTACAGCCCTGCTCCAGGGAAAGGTTCCCAGTGAAGCTGCTGCAGCCCTGCTCTGCTGAGGAGGGAGTCTCCTGCAGGAGTGTCACAGCTCTGCTCTGCTAGGGGAACGCTTCCCAGCGACAGGGTCACAGCTCTGCTCTGCTCTGCTCTGACTTGCTCCAGCCAAAAGGTCACGCTGCACAACAAAGCTCACTTGACGTTTGTTGGGAAGGAAGAATCCAGGGAGGTGGCTGCCTCTAGGGTGAGAAGCAGCAGCAAACTGAACAGGGTACAGAGCTTACATAGGGTTTCTTGGGTGGCTGGGGGAGTTCCAGGGTGGCTTGGTATTGGTGGATCTTTGTAGCCTGATTCTGGGACTCAACAATGAAGAGTACTTGTTGCTCTTCCAAGGTATTGGAGTTTAGTTCCTAGTACCCATATCCCACAGTTCACAACTGTAACTTCAAGGAATCTAACACCCTTTCCTGGGCCTCATGGTCATCCACATTTACGTGTACACAAATAGACACATACACATAAATAAATCTGAAATAATACTTTATATTGGGTTAAATAATTTTAAATACTTTCTTAAAATTGATAGACAGTGTTCCTCAGGCACATGAGCCTGCACTGTGCTTCATTGAACATAAAGAACACTCATCCCTTACTGTTTCCTGTCCTACTCCCTGGTGTTCTGTTCTAGTCCAAGCAGTGATGTGCCCAGTCGTGTCTTCTGGATCACTAACACTGTGTTTCAGTGCTAGTACTGCTTCAGAAAGAGAGCGGTAGACCTCAGCATGGGCTCTCCAGGCTCTCATTGGCGTAGAGTAGCAAAGCTGTTAGACATGTTGTTGGTGAGGGTCTGGGCAGGCTACCCAAAACGGCATAATGAATCCAGAGGGTTGTGTCCAGTCTGTATGTAGTACTGACTTCCTTCTGCAGACACCATGGTCATAGCTTCTTGAGAATTAGGTCCATGTGAGAATTGATGGATGGTTCTGATGTACCAGACCACACTTGGTAGTTTTATTTATGTCTACAATAACATGTTCCAAGGATGAGGTTATAGGATGGTGGCTAGCACCTCCATAGTGAGTTTGCTAAGAGGGGACCAGAAATTGAAACAAAATACTGACAGAATTGGAACAAATAAATGGTGTACCTAATGTACAAGTATCTTAAAACTCAAAAGTCAAAATTGTGGATTTTTCATTAAGATTGAGAATCTCATTAATTGTAATACATGCTATAAATTGTATGATTTTACCTTACATTGTTTGTGAATATTTACCAGTTTTCATATGAGTTTGCTTATACTCATATTAGTGTATTTCCTAAGCCTTGGATAGACCGTGCTTCCGTGATTCCTTCAGACTGAAAGGTGTCTTCATTCTCTTACAAACATTTATTAAGCTGGGTGGTGGTGGTGAACATCATTAATCCCAGCACTCAAGAAGCAGAGGCAGGCAGATCTCTCCAAGTTTGAGACCAGCCTAGTCTACAGAGTGAGTCCAGGACAGCCAGGGCTACATAGTGAAACCCTGTCTCAGAACAAACAAACAAACACTTATTTACATTGTAATTTTATACATCTTACATAACTTTACGTTGCATTATTCATGTCATGTCAGGAGCCATGCTTACTGTTTTGTTGCCAATAAAACTGGGGGGGGCAATAATGTGGGGCGTGCAGGAATGTGTGCAGAGGTCAGGCTTGGGTGTGTTGTTCCTTAGGATGTCAGACACATTGGTTTTTGAGACATGGTCTGTTTGCTGTCCTGGATCTCACAAAGTAGGCTAGGTTGAATGATCAGAGAGCTTCAGGGATCTGTTTCTGCTTCCCCAGGGTTGGGGCAAAAAGTAGCCCTACCACACTGGACCTTTTTTTTTCTTTTCTTAATGTATGTTTTGGAATAAAACTCAGATCTTTTTACCAACTGGCCTATCTTCCCCAGCCCCTATTTTTTTATTTTTTTCTGTGCTTCATCAAGCGCTCTTCTCCATCAGTGTTGACGGTTAGCGCTCCGCAGACATCCATCCGACTCGCTGTCCGCAGTGATCATCTTGATTCATTAGCACAGCACCCTGTGCTGCCTGTGATCTCATGGTGCGGTGTATCCTCTTGGAATCGAAGGCTGACCTAATCTCACTCTTGTCCTCAGGGCAATAGCCTGACATTGATTGACCTCCCTGGGCACGAGAGCTTGAGGCTTCAGTTCTTAGATCGCTTTAAGTCTTCAGCCAGGTAAGTTAGGGAGTGGCATGGGTTTGTGTAAATGTGGACCATGTTGGCATCCACTCATGATGCTTCCTCTGTTAAGATTCTGATGCCATGGTGCCCTGGGGTGGAAAAGTGATGCGTTTGGAGTAGCCATTGGGTGTTACGATTGTGAAGACTGTAGGAGAGTTTCTCAGGGAGTTTTACTCCTGTTAACATGATTAAATTTCATGGTAACGCTGAAGATACTGTTTTTAAAAAATTGTTTTTAACCATCTGCATGTCAGGCCGGCTGTGTGCACTTGTGTGGAGGTATATGTGTAGGTCAGAGGAGGGTGTTAAATCTGGAGCTGGGGTTACAAGTGGTTGTGAACTTCCCAACATGGGTGCTGGGAAATGAACTATCAAGAGCAGAACACATTGGGAACTGCTGGGCCATCCCTCCATCTCCTAACTCTAAAGATGGACCTAATTATATATTAGAGCTATTAGAGTCTGGAAAAGGAATTTTCTTTGTGTTTTGATTTTCGAGACAGGGTTTCTCTGTGTAGCCCTGGCTGTCCAGGAACTTGCTCTGTAGACCAGGCTGGCATCAAACTGAGAGATCTGCCTGCCTCTGCCTCGCTGGGATTAAAAGCTTGCACCACCACACCCAATTCTCATACATTCTTAGGCATGTTCTGCACACAATTCAGTGGATGTTAGCTGGGTATTTTTGGGTATAACTGCTAATTATTTGCATGGATAGCACACAGCTGATGTTGTCAGAAGGGCCAGGCAGAGAGGCCTGGCTTGGCTCCTGTAAAGCACCAGCAGCTGTATTCTGTAAGTGCGGGTCCGTCTTGAAGTCCTAGGTGATTTCCACACTAGATGCTGACTGGCAGTCTGGGGCTCAGAGCTCAGTAGTGTCACACAGCGCCAGGCTTGGGGTGATGAGGCTTCCACACCCCTCCAGTAGTAGCATGCTCTTACAACAGCTTTGTAGCCTGTTGTTTGCTGGTTGTTTTCCCACTAGTGGGTTAGGAAGCATGGTATAGAAACCGTCCTTATCATCTTCCTTGTATAACCTGCCAAAAGCTAGAGGCAGCATGGCAGCCCAGCAAGTCTGTTTTTCAATTACATTAAGTCATGCCTCGAGAGCTATTTTTAGTGTAAGTCCTCCTGTCAATTGATTCTTAAGTTCTTTCCTAAAATCTGAACACACTAGTTTTAAAGGCTTTCTTCATGTTTGCTATCTAATACTGATTAAGAACTGAAGAGGTAAATTTATATGATATATTTCAATGATGTGAAGGCATACTTTAATAACTAGATGTGGAAAGCATTTTGGAAATGATGTTGTGATAGTTTAATTGGCAGTATTGTACCTGAGGTATTCATGTTTTTGACTGATGGTATCTTAGCTTCCTTTCTGTTGAGCATTCTAGACTTAGATTTTGTCATTGCTTCTTGCCACAAAAAGATGGTGATGAGCAATTTGTCACGGATGAGAATGCAATTTTTATTCCTCAGACAATTGAGACATACCTAGAACTGCTAAATTTGGTCATAATAGGGTGTTCTTTTAGTACTTAGGAGACTGAGGCAGGGGGATGGCAAGTTTGAGACTTGCCTAAGCAATATAGTGAAACTGTCTCGAAACCAGTTTTTTTCTGTTACTAATTACAAATAATTTACAGTTTGTAGTATAATTATACTGTTATCCAAGTATTTTGAATAAATAGGATATGTAGCATATAAAGATAAAACTAAGTTCACAGGAACTTCAGTTATAATACAAGGGAATTGAAAATACTATGATCTGTGATTTTTTTAAAGATTTTTTTTTAATTTGTGTGCATGCACCTGTGTGTATGTTTGTACATCATATATGTGCATGTTCCTGAAGGACCAGAACATGGAGCTGGATCCCCTGAACCGAGCTACAAGCAGTTGTGAACTGCTGGATGTGGGTACTGGGAACCTAACCTTTGTTCTCTGCAAGAGCAGCAAAATCCTCTTATCTTCAGAGCCATCTCTTGCGCCCCATGGGCCATTTTTTAAAAATTATGCTCCTGGCTTAAGATTCTTTTCCCATCATTGATTTTAAAATATATTATTTTTTACTCTTTCTTGGATTCCTTCCCTTTTTTAAACAATAAATAACAGCATCCAATACACACTCATTTCCTTTTGATGAACTGTAAGCACCCGTGTTTTGATCTTCATCAGACCATCTGTTATTGGGGGATGCGCCCCTGTAACTGCCAGTGATGGCCACTTTTCTCCTATCCGGTGGGTACTTAGAGTAAACCTGCTGTTTTCTTTGCTCTTTGCCAGGTTCTGCTCCTTCCTTTCAGGTTCTGTTTTTCTCAGTGTCATTTTCCTATGGGACATCTGCCTTTGGCTTCGTGGTGTTTGGAATTCAAGTGTACCACCCTACACCAAAGGACGCTGTCCTCTGTTCCAGCGCAGTGGCTGACAGCTCCCCCGCAGCTGGGCCAGCCACACTGAACAAAGCCTCCCACTCAGAAGCAGTCTAAGAAACTGAAACAGCTGGCTTCCTGCCTCCAGCTGCAGGGCACAGGTGGACACTGCAGGCATAAGACCCCAGTGAAAGATTAGCATGAAACGTGGGCCAGTTCATCAAACCCTGTGATGCCGACAGACGGCACTGTCTGTTCTTTCTCACTGCCACAGCGTGGGACTCTGCTGACATTTTTGATCCTCCTCTCTGCTGTCTCTTTGCTAGTTTATCTAAGAAATCCTTTTCCCTTGAGTGTTGTGTGAGCCCTCAGATCTACTGTCTAGTTTGCTGTGTTCTTTTCAGCTAAGTTATATCTGCTTAGGTTTCCACTGAGTTGCTAATTTCATATGCTATTTTTATGATGTAGTCTTTAAACTACTCTTTTTAAAAGTACACCTGCTTTTTATTTGTTTCTAGTATTATCCTCTAAAATAATTTTAAACATAGATTGTATTGTAACTTTTTTTTTTTCCTGGAGGCAGGGCCTCATGTTGCTCAAACTGGCCTTGAATTCATATTTAACCAAAGAAGACCTTGAGTTTATGATCTACTGCCTCTACCTCCTTGGTGCTAGGGTTACAGGAATGCGCTTTGGTTTTATGCTGGCTGGGATGGATCCGAGACTTTGTGCCCGCGGTGCAAGCATTGTAACCTCCATGACTATGTGCTTAGGTCACTCTAGACTCCAGTTTGGGGGTTCTTGATATTGTGTGTTGGAGCTGCATATTTTCTTCTGTTTGTCCAGAACCCCTCCTTCAAGGGAATGGGTGTCACTGATGAGGTTGACAGTCTTTGCTACTTTAGGATGCAAAGGGTAGACCCAGGGTTATTTCCATCTGTTGGTATCATGGGGGTTGATGAATCTGGCCCGGTTTTTATGTAACTTTTGCTTGGGATCTTAGTGCAGGAAGAGTGTCAGCTTGTGCACGACAGCTGTGAGGTGTTGGAGACAGGTGTTGTAGTTCTTGGGAAATTTTCTAATCACAGCCTCCATTAGCCTGCCTTTGAGCTGGAGGCTTTGTGCAGGGTGTTTGGTGTGGCTGCCCAGGGCCTCTTAGCCGCTGCGCACCCCTCTTTACTTGGGCCTTCACACTCCTGACCCCAGGACCTGTTGTCTGTAGTTCTGACGGCTTCGTTTCTGCTACAGGATGATTGTTATTGCTGTTGCCTAAGGTTAGCCCCATGTGCTCATAATTCTTCTTGAGTTACCGTCCCAAGAGTTCTCTGTCTTCACTTAGGAAAACAAACTGTACAGGTCAGTGTGTCATCTCTGACCTGGCTTTCCACAGCTCACCCTCCTCATGTACTCTTTCCAGGTGTGCTTTATCTGTATGGTCAGCACACTCCTTTAGCCCAGCAGTCTGTGCCGTTTGTGTGTTGTTGGTTCAGCTTTATATTGTCCTGTAGTCTTGTTCACATGTCTTCTTTGTTCTTTGTGGACGATAGGATGGTTTCCTGGCCCTGAACAGACATCATTTCTTGTGTCCTTTTATTTTCTTTCTTTTTTAAAAAATATTTATTTATTTATTTATTATATATACTGTGTTCTGTCAGTGTGTATGTCTGCAGGCCAGAAAAGGGCACCAGACCTCATTATAGATGGTTGTGAGCCACCATGTGGTTGCCGGGAATTGAACTCAGGACCTTTGGAAGAGCAGAAAATGCTCTTAACCACTGAGCCATCTCTCCAGCCCCATGTGTCCTTTTATTTTCTTAACAGCTGTATGATTATTATCATTATTATTATTATTATTGATAATATTATTATGTCAAGGTGTGTATGTGTGTGTGTGTGTGTGTGTGTGTGTGTGTGACAGTGGGCTGAGTCTAGAGAGATCACGGATCCTGTCCTGTGGCTCCCACTTACTGTGTACTCATTTGTCTCTTCCCTTTAACTCACTGCAGGGCTGTGGTGTTCGTGGTGGACAGTGCAGCGTTCCAGCGGGAGGTGAAAGATGTGGCTGAGTTTCTGTATCAGGTCCTCATCGACAGCATGGGACTGAAGAACGCACCATCCTTCTTAATAGCCTGCAATAAGCAAGGTGCTTCCTGGCGACGGCAGTGGGTTGGTCTAGGATTGCCACTGAGAATTAGTTAATTTACCTGCAGTTGTTACTGTCGAGCATGGGACCCAGGAGTGTTCACAAATTAAGGGACTAAATCTTCATCTGTTACTATTTCCCAGTCTTTTTAGCAGGCTGCCCTAAGGACTGGCAACCAAGTGTTGTTATACCCTTTTTCATAACACAGTGCTTTTTATTTTGAAGATCCTAAATTATTTTACTTTACCAAATGTTAGTTTGTAAGGTTGCATACTGTCACGTCTGGAGATTTTGGGGGGTCTCTGTAAAACAGCTTTACCACTGAGCAGGTTCCACCAGAGGAAACTGCATCCCCTTCTGGGGCTCACACTCAGGTTAGCGGGCTTCAGTTCTGGGCCCAGTTCAAGTAACACGGGATAGTTGGTCTTTCAGAGCTCTCTCACGTCTGCATTTCCTAGGAGGCTGGAGCATTTTTCAGAAGTGATTTTTAAAAATCCTAATAATACCTGCTGCAGGTATTATTTTAAAATTATTTTTAGGGGCTGGAGAGAAAGTTCAGAGGTTAAGAGCAGTGGCTGCTCCTTCAATGGTCATGAGTTTAATTCCAGCAACCACACAGTGGCTCACAACCATCTATAATGAGATATGGTACCGTCTTCTGGTGTGTAGGCATGTTTACAGGCAGAACACTATACATAATCTTTTTAAAAATAAAATATTAAAAATAATCTTTATATGTATAGGTGTTTTGCCTACATGTATGTCTGTGAACAGTATTCATACCTGGTACATGAGGAAATTAGAAGAGGGCTTTGGATCTGTGGGACTGGAGTTACAGACAGTTGTGAGCTGGGAATTGAACCTAGATCCTCTGAAAGAGCAGCCAGTTCTCTTACCGCTGAGCTACCTCTTCAGCCCCAGCTCTTACCTTTCTGTTTTTATAAGGAGGGCATTAGGTACCTATTGGCTTGGGCTTTGTGCCCTCCTGGGCTTGTTTCTAACCTACAGTGTACTTCATGCTTGCCACAGCTTCTAAAAATTAGCTGGTTGTATAACGTTCTTTTTAAAAGGTAAATAAGTCATTGCTTGTTGAAAGTTCTCATCAAATGTCAGTCACAGTGCTGGTGGACAGGTTTGCGCTTGAAAGGCTTGTACGATGTGAGAAGCTCAAGATTACTTAGTTTTATTGACATTAGCACTAGAACAATATGTCTTATGCATTTAATGTTTTAAAGCATTTTTCAAAAAACTACAAATACAGTGTTTACTTTGACAGAAAGAAATAGCATAACAAAAAATGATTTAATGGGGCTGGAGAGATGGTATAGTGGTTAAGAGCACTGTCTACGCTTCCAGAGGACCTGAGCTCCCACATGGCAGCTCACAACTGTCTGTAACTCCAGTTTCCTGGGATCTGACCCCTTCACACCAATGCACATAAAATAAAGTGAAAATAAATTAAAAAAAAATGATTTAACAAAGGAATGGGAGGTAATCTTGAAATAAATAGGAATTTTCTTTCTGTGCTAGAAATCCAGGGCAAAGACACACTGTGGTTTAATCTAGAACAATGCTCTTATTCCCCCAGATATCGCAATGGCAAAATCAGCGAAGTTAATTCAGCAGCAGCTTGAAAAGGAACTGTAAGTGTGCATGCACTTCTGGCAGATGTCCCGGCGCCCAAGCGTCCAATGGTTGTGAATGGTTATCAGAATTACAGTCAAGATTAGTATGCAATGTATGTGTTAAATAATTTATGAAAGAATTAGTGGAATTCTAAAAAAACTAATGATGTTTATAGCTGTTTTAAAATTTCGTGACTTACTGAAACCATCAGCTCATTTTGTTCTTTTATAGCTGGAAGGTTTGAGAGACTGAAGACACTAAGTTTAAAATAATTTTATTTCAGTGAATGAAGGTATGAAGGTATTTGTTCACATAGTAAGGCATGTAAAACAGTGTTAAAAGGTACAAGTAATATGTAAAATAGTAACATTAAATAAAAACCAAGGGTCAGGGGAAAAGGCAAGTAAAAAAATTAAAAGCTATTGGAAGCTGGGTGTGTTCCCGCAAACCTATAGTCCCAGGACTCTGGAAGCAGGGAAACCAAGCGTCCCAGGCCTACCTGGCCTATATTTTGTGTGTGTGTGTGTGTGTGTGTGTGTATGTGTGTGTGTGTATGTGTGTGTGTGTGTGTTCCAGGACAGACTCCAAAGCTACAGAGAAACTCTGTCTCAAAAAATAAAATAAACAAGAGCTAGTTCCAGGACAGGCTCTAAAGAAGCTGCAGAGAAACCCTGTCTCGAAAAAACCAAAAAAAAAAAAAAAAAAAAAGTTGTAGCCACTGGAAATTACTTTTTGACAGAACAAGAACACTTAGGAAGAATATAAAGATCTGTGTTACTGTTCTGTAATTTCCCACATTGTTTTCAAGCTATTGGCAATATTATTTATCTTAGTGTCGAAAGGCTTGTAAGTTGAGTGAGATAAACTGAGCATTAAGGAACCTAGCAGGCTTCTGTGCAGTTCCTATTTCTAGGAACTAAAAAGCTATTTTGCAGATGAAAAGACCATCACAGAAAACCCATTTACATTTTCTTACTGCTTTTGTAAGAGTAAGGCCTGTTTTTTTCAGACAGGGTCTTATGCAGCCCTCACTGTCTTGGAACTCACTCTGTAGACCAGGCTGGCCTCGTACTCACAGAGATCTGCCTGCCTCTGCCTCCCAAGTGCTGCAATTAAAGGCGTGCACCACCATGCCCAGATTGCTATTTTAGCTGGATCTAGTATTTATAAAAGTTAGTCCCTGGCAGGAAGTCAGTCAGCATTTGCCTGTGTGCTCTCTAACAGGACAAGCAGCTGTCAGTAAAGTGGCTTAATTTGGGAAGGGTTTTCTACTTAGAAACAGGATGGATGAGACTGAAGTCTGCATATGTATGAACTTTATATCCGAGAAGACTCATGATAAAAAGCTCCCTAGTTCCTCGTGCTGAAGTTTCCAAACCTTGAGATTTTATAAAGCAGCACGCATTTAAAACTGAATTTTCTATGGTGTCATTCAGATCTTAGAAGTGGAATTAGGCTTAAAAGAGCTGGTGGCGCCTGGGTCTCCTAACCGCCTGACATCTGGCTAATGGACAGGTTGGACCCATCTGACCTGTTTATCTGAAACAGTGGTTCATGGATATAAAGGATAAGTCAGCAGTGTTAATAGCAAATTGACGGTTAGCCTATCAGTTTTTAATGGGTACTGATGATTGCCTCTGACTTGTGCCTTTGTCCACAGCAACACCTTACGAGTCACCCGCTCTGCTGCTCCCAGCACACTGGACAGTTCCAGTACTGCACCTGTTCAGCTGGGAAAGAAAGGCAAAGAATTTGAATTCTCCCAGCTGCCCCTCAAGGTGGAGTTCCTGGAGTGCAGTGCCAAGGGTGGACGAGGGGGTGCCGACATCCAGGACTTGGAGAAGTGGCTGGCCAAGATCGCCTGAGGGGCAGCCCTGGCTGCAAACCTTGGGCATCTGTGACTGACGAGCAGTTTGGGAAAGGGCTGTGGTGGTGTGGAGCCGACAGAGGGAACATGGCATGTGTCTGCAGCATCTCCGTGTTCTAGAAACAATTACTGCAGCTTGAGAGCAGCTGTCCCTCCCTTCTAGCTCCTTTCTCAACCAATCCTTTTTATTTAATTCTCCTGTTCTCCCTCTTGGTAGGTGTAGCATTACTTTAGTGTGTGACATAGCAGAGAAGGCATCGCCATGAGAAAAGGGAAGTTCTCGTCCTCTGCCTCTCTGCTTCCGTCCCTTTTCCTGGAGCCAGACCTGCCCTTTTATGGAGCCAGTTAATTTCCAGTTGCCCCTGGTATTTTGGCATAACTAATACATTGTCAGTTCTTTGTGAAGTCTCAGATATAAAGGTAGTTACAACGAAGACAGGCTCAGAACCACAGGGCACCGTTGTCAGTGACCTGTCTCCACTCCAGCTTAGGTTCAGAAGCCTGCCAGGAGCCTCTAGAGTCACTCATGTGACGGATGTAAGAGCCAGCTCCCCAGACATTCGTGGGTTAGTGTGTGCTCCAGAGGTTCCCCTGGGGAGAGCCGGGAGACAGCGCACTGCTGCCTCTGGGGGCCAGTGAGGCCCCAGGCTGTCTGCCTGTGCTACTTGGTCAGCTCCTGTTGTGTCGCCTCAGCTCATGCTATGGAACAGCACAGACTGGAAAAGTCCACTGTATATATTTTTAAGTGAATTCATTCATGCTTTAAAAAAAGTTGCCTTTTCAAAGTAATGCTGTCTTAAACATTTGTGTTTTTATTGCTCTTACAAATGACTAGTATCTTGATAAATAACTGTCTCTCTGAAAGCATTAAGTTGAATGATGAGCGAGTACAGCTGGGAAGCTGAACTAGGATTCAAGCTCAACTCTAGGTTACCTGAGCCTACTGCATGTATACCGACTCTTCGTCTCCTCTCACACTCAGAGACAGGCCTCATTAGAGAGACCTCGTAGGAGTCAGAGGATAAACACACGGTATGCTCCCTGTGCAGTCCAGCCCAAGCCTCTGCTGCATCACATGGCCTCCCTGTGGGGCCCAGATTGCTGCTATTCCTAGCAGGTACTCAGGGCTCCCCACCCTAAAAGCATTTCTTCCTGGTGTAGGAGACACGTGCAGCACAAACTGGGTAGACACATGCAGACACAAGCACACGTAGGGTAAGTCGAGAGATGACCCTGTCATTTCTCACGAGAAAGCAGTGCTGCTGGGGTTCTCACTGCTCTCTGGACCCTGCTGCTGATGTTAGTCAGATGAGAAGAGCATGAATGACTGACATCACAGTAGGTGTTCAAGGGAAGAAAGGTAGGATTAGTTAAAGAACGTGTTTGCTGGGCAATGGTGACACACGCCTTTAATCCCAACACTCAGGGAGGCAGAGGCAGGCAAATCTCCATGAGTTCTAGGCCAGCCTGGTCTACAGAGTGAGTTCCGGGACAGCTGGAAATACACACAGAAACCCTGTCTGTAAAAAAACCCTGTGTTCACTGACACTACTCCCTTTTTCTGGTTAATAAAGTGATCTTATTTACTGGGAGAATCAGCACGTCAGAAAAGTGATGAGGATGGAGAGCAACGCTAAGTTTTATTCATAGCCCGAGGATGCTCTTAAACAAAAGGTTAAGCTGGGCAGGGCTGGAAACCCGGCTGGTAGAGTGCTTGCCTGGTGCTGTAAAGCCCAGTTGTAAAGGGGCAGCTGCACTGAGGAAGGCCGGAAGGATTCCACTTCTGGAGTCTCAGCACGCCCAGACTTCATTTGGCTTTTCAAGCTGTGGCTGGCAGTGGTAGCTTTTTACTACCAGGTGCTTCACAGTTTCTGGAAGGGCCTCAGCTCTTAATGAACAACAGCTGGGGAACCCCTGCCACTACTTCCCAAGGCCTCTACACCTGACGTGAGGTCTTCTGACATCTCACCCAGAATGTAGCCTTAATCAGCACCCTTAGGTCCCACCCCACAGAAGCACCTAGCCGTGTTCTGTTAACCTTTAAAAAAAAAGTTTGTGTACACACACAAATATATGTATATATGTGTATATACATGGATATGTTATATATAACATAGCCAAGAGTACAAGGTTTCCCTGATATATATAAAATTTGGGCTTAGCAAACAGTGGCCACTCTTGGAGTGACGAGGAAAGTCACCCCGTAGCCCCTGCCCTTGCCACACTGCACTTCAAACAGGACAATCACAATGTCATCTTGTGCACACCTCGAGTACCTCTTCAGCCTCGAGGGCACAGCGGGGCTTAGCTGTGTTAACGTAGAGAGCAAGCATGCCCTCGGTGTGAAGCCCCGTGGCTCTGGACACTACTGTGTTGGAGGGCTGCTGTTCTCGCTTTCATCTGGCATGTAGTCATGTTCTCGGGCTCTCAGCACCCCCTTTCCCTATCCCCCATACCTGCCCTCCTCACACCTTATCGTTAGATACCAATCTAAGTGGGCAGGGCCTTTGGTATCCTCTCCCAGCTAATCAGTGGTGGCCTTGGGGTGGCAAATTGGAGTGTTCCAGAACTTTAGGACCTTTCGATGGGAAAGGTCACTGGTGAACTGAAACTTCAGCATTCTCAGGAATTGTTCCCAGAACCCAGATAAGGTAGGGGTACTGGAGACCCGAGGGGCCTCTCAGAGACTGTTCCCCAACTGGTGTGGAAGAAGCTGGGGGTGGTGATGGTTGAGGTCATCTAAGAGGGGATCACGATAACCCTTAAGTTCTTGCCTTTAAATGACAAGCAATCATCAAAAGGGTAAGAAACCTAGTCCCTGCACTCCACCTCCCTAACCCATAGCCCTGTTGAGTAGAGTGTAGAGGTGATAAATACATTCCCGAGTCCTGATTCCTCCTGGAGTCTCCCTGACCATTTACTGTTAGAATCTAACAGACAGACGAGGCTGTGCATACAATCTCACTGATTCTTTTAGAATCAGTGGAGAGCCCAGGTGAGCAGGGACAAGAGGCAAAAGGCCCTGCATTGGGGGACATGCCACCCAGACATGAGAGGACCTTTGAGGAAATCCACTTTTAAGCCCCCTATATAAAACCGTACCATTTAGACACAGTCGACAAGAAACTTTGTGTTGAGAATCAGGACATTTATTGTTTGACCAACATGCTGAGTCTTTTCCACATATTACACAGTTGAATGTAAAGTCAATATGGCCGCTTTGCCTTCTGAGCCCATTACAGATGGAAATGCCACCCTGTGTTCCTCTTTAAAGAACAGGTGAGGTGAGAAGTCAACACACAATAGGCAGGCTGGCCTTCGTTGCTACGGAGGCTTCTTGTCTCCTGAAGAGACCATCTGAACTCCCGCTGCAAGGTTTTCCTGATAATACACCCTGCAGAGTGCCAATCAGACAGGGCCTGGATGGAGTCCAAGGAGTTTGCACACTGAAACTGCAAGATTTTGGAATACCGAAGAAGTTGATTTCAAACAAAAATTAAAACGGTGCCCTGACTACTGCTCTGTGTGTGGTTAGACAAAGCAAGTAGATTTGGGGACCACCCATTACAGCGAAGGAGCCCAAACTGCACCTACATTCTCACTAGCTACTAAGGCTGGAAATAACCGTATGTTCTAGCCATGGTGTAGAGATGGCTCAAGGGACACGAGCACAGGATGCAGTCGTGTCTGTACCCCCAGGTCAGCAACGGGTGGAGGATGTCAACACTGGCTCTGATCGTTCCTGGCTTGCAGGTAACCTTGTCTGTTTTGGTTCTCGTGGAACAGGAAGGGTTTGGCTCTGGGTGCTGTGGCATGATGACGGTGCCTCCCATTCTTGGGGAGAGGTAGTCTGGGAACTAGTGAGCCTTGAGCCCTGAGCATTTGACACACTCAGACACACTCCTGCCTGCTGGCTCTCATAGCTCTGACTTACCACCTTCTCCTACCCTGTCTTCCTGACAGCCTCTCCCCCTTCCGAATGGAGAAGGAATTAACTGCTCTACCTGCAGGACACTGACACCAGTGGCGTCCCCATACTGTCACACTGGATACTGGAGGCCAGGCACTGGCTAGAGCTCTGTCTGTGCCCAGCTGTCTACACGCCTAGCTATCACCATGCAACCCTTATCTCTGCTGCCTGACGTTTAACTGATGCGGCCATGGTTTCGCCTCCCATCTTGGGATACTGCGGAAATGTTTAAGGATGGCGACAGGAAGGGAGCAGTGGCTGTGACAGCAGTCAGGCCCTGACCACCAAACATTCTAACCTCTGACCCCACAGCAAGACTAGCACTCAGGACACTGACGTCACACCTTCATTTTGGTGTGCGTGTGGGTAGAGCTAGGCCGCCTGCCTTTCCAATCTTAGACTATTCCTGCAATGCTCACAGAAGTTTTGCTGACAATCTCCTTCAAGACTCCTAAAGAAAAGAGAGAGGGCCATGCCCATCTGCCAGGCCGGGCTCAAATGTCCAGGGAGAGGAACTGAATTACTAAGTTGAGATCTTGTCCTAAGAGAATCCTCCATTCTGTCTTCTGACTGATGTGGATTCAGCAAAGATGGGGACACTGAGAGAATTTCAGGACATCTTCAAGTGAACCTGACCTGATCCTGATGACAAGGAGGGTGGTGGGCATGAAGGAGAAATCAGTCCCGGGCACAATAGAATTAGTTCTGTGTGGGGCCCGGCTGCCTTAATGGCCATCAGAGAAGGAGATGGGCTGAGGAAAAGGCCAGGGCACCGCTGGGGTGGGAGAGCAGTGGGGTGACTGTACCCTCATTCTTAGAGGCAACGATATTGGGAGACCCTAAACTCAAGAGGGGGCTTTGTGGACAAGCTAGGAAGGCAGGGCTCCTTAGGTCCGATCAACCAGGATGGCATCCACCATGACTCCTGCTGTTTCTAAAGCATGCCATGATGCCTTAGATTGTGTGCACAAGAGGAGGGAACGGATCTGCTACTTCGAGTTATAGAAATACGGGAAAGGTTATTGTTGAGTGCCAAGAAGATTAAAATTCACCCTACATTCATTCCTTGAGACACAGGACAAAACCCTGTCCGTGGGGCTCTGCCAGAGGCTGCCAGCGAAGCCCCTCCCTGCCAACCAGGCTGCTGTCAGCACAGGGTAAGTGTGCCTTCTTCCAACAAGCACCACTTAGGTGGGGTGCCCACGGTGGGGGGACACTGGCCCACAAAGGCATGCACACCTGTGCACACAGGTACGGAAAGCAGTGAAGGTAGTTCTGTGCACGAGTTTTGATTGTAGCTTAACACATCTATGCACTATTTTATTGAAGGCAAGACAACCACAAGTTATTGGACAATATTTTGAGTATTTCTTATTTCAATACACTGCATACTTTTGAACTTCCAAAACTGGAATCACAATGCAAGTTCCAACTTGAGAGTGGGAGCGACAGGAATATACATTGAACACATGTATACGTGAGGATGTGTGCGTGTGGGTGTATACACAAGTCTATCTCTATGTATAATTATGTACACACATAAAAAAGCTAAACACACGATGTTTCAATTATGCTTGTACATTGGTCCTTGCCTTCTGGAAGAGGTACCCAGGAGGATCCTGCTTCCTCTCTTCTTCACCAGAATGGGCACTGACACTGTCTCCCAGGATGGAGAAGCATGACAGGCCCACTCACAAAATGAAACCCGCCATGCAGGCTGCCATTCTGAACTCATTTCTGAGAAGTTCCATAATTCATTCCAACCCTCTGTGGTGGCATTTACCCTGTGCATCAGCAATCTGGAGACGAGCCAATGCTATAGGACTGGGATGTTTTGAAGGGTCACTGCCCCTGTCTGTTTTTGGGCAGGCTTAGGGCAGTGAGTCTGGGAGCGTTGAGGGTGTGAGTTACTTTGCTTTGAGGAGAGAACTCTGTTAAGAGTCTCTGAAGATCTTTAAGACTAAAGCAGTCTCAGGAATGAGTGGAAACAGCAAGGACAGCTTGCTGGGGCAGGTGGTAGTGCCCTGGGCAGCCTTCTGGAAATCCTACAGTAACCTCAAGATGCCGGTAGTGCAGCCACAACACTCCAAAGGTATTCACACAAAGATTTTAAATGTACCATGCCAGGGGCTGAAAACACATCAAGGAATCAATGCTCCCACAACAGTACCCAGCAAGAGGAGTAGAAGGTCTGAGAACACATATTGTTCAGAGTCAGGGCAGACATCCGTCCTTTCCCCAATCACAGGTGGACCAATGGCACATGCCCCAGGCTTCAGCACCCCTGAGCCACCCCGCTTCACCTCACACATTGAGTTGGCGAGTCAGCCTAAGTACATGCGTCTACTGTTGGGCCAGTAGCTTACAACATTTGAAAACCACAACCCTGCCTCAGTCCTCAGCTGCCGGGAGCACCCCATCCTTCCAGTACCTTCTCGCTCTGCTCGTCACTGGGTCAGCACAGAGAACACACAGTTGTCTGTGTTCTCTGTCTCCATGTTTTTTCAGGGGAGGAGATGAGGCATAAGCAGCCGTGGGGCCTGGCGCTGATGCTAAAGCCCACAGGCCTTCATTTCCAGTCAGGGGCCGGCTAACGTTGTCCCACTCTGCCAAGGAAGGACTGAATAATGGCCCCTCTGGGCTGTTTTGTTAAACTAAAGTCTGATTTGACTGAGGGGAGCCTGGATAGAGGGCTTGGTTAGTTTGAGTCATGTGACCCAGGCCTGGAACCTAATTACTACTTTTCAGTTAATTGCTTTAATTTACGGGACAGGGGATGGGAGGAAGGTAGAGGTGACACACAGTTTCAAGAGAACAGGAAGGAAGAGGTGTATGGAGAGGTTCTCTATAAGTTTACAAATATACAAAAACAAAAACAAAAAAAGCACATCTTTCAAATAAAAATGACTACTTCTTTTATCTGGCAAAAAGTTGTATACACATGATTTAAATTTTTTTTTAATTTTAACAGTTTTTGGCAATCTTAATAAAGTACAATATATTACAACCAAACCAAAAAATAGTTGTTTAGGTAACAGCTGTTAAGAGTGACGTGGTCCCTGATGCCCAGCCTCCCTCCCCATGTCCCACCCTACTCCTAGAGAGAGAGAGAGAAAAGAAAGATCCTCCCGTTTGATAAACTCATTTCCCACCCCGTTAGGAAGCTAACCAATAGGAGGCAACACAAGTGAGTGTTTTTGAGGAAGCCGAGTGGGCTCTGCATTAGCAGGAGCAGCCGCCCTCGCTGGCCGGGGGCTCCTGGGGCTTGTCCAGCTTGATGTCAATCACTGTAGGAGGCTGGCTAAGGAAGATGACGGTCACCAAGACGCCACTCCGTCCTTCTGCAAACCTCCACGCTCAGCTCTTAACTCAGCTGGAGTGGGAAGGAACTGCCCATCTTCCACCCTTCTCTCTCCTACCTCCACCCACCTACGTTCCTCAAACTGTCTACCCAGAGGGAAACTTGGGCTGTGACGTCACACACACAGGCCAGGGAGGGTCTGTCTCAGAAGCTTTCCCCAGTGACTGATGAATGGTGCCCAAATTCCGTTAGTCTCAGCAAAATTACTGCTGGCCTCCTCCCAAGTGCTACTTTGTCATGGCACACCCCGAGGGTGGAGGATGCTTGCGGCATCCCTGATCTCCACCCATCTGCTGCCAGAAACACCTGCTTTCCAGTCCCCTAACTTACCACAACCCAAGTCGTCGGCAGACATTGCTCAATTCCCCTCATGAGGGAGGGGTTAGAGTCAGTCCAAGCTGAGAAGCACTGGTCCAGCTAAAAGGCTGGCTGCTGCCATGATGACATTCTGCCCCATACGGGAGTGACCTGACTGTGTTCCAGAGGAATCTGCTACAGTGCAGTCTGAGGCACAACACTTATGGACACCTCATGGGGTTTTTGGACGGTGTCTAAACATCTCCTGAGAAACCTGTTACAAAATACATCTTCCTGGTGGATCTGGAGATGGATCTGCAGGACGAATTACTAAAAACTCTGGAACATCCCAATGCACGGCACCTGGGAAGCCATTGCTACAGACACTGGGTAATTCCAAGATGGCACAGTCCAAAAGGACTTGTGGTGGGAGGCTACTCTCCATCTGCATGGTAGCCTCACTAAAGTTTTTAAACTCTGTGTGTGTCGGTGTGTGTGTGTGTGTGTGTGTGTGTGTGTACGTGTGCACATGCATTTATGTGTGGGTGTGTGCATGGGTAGTAGGGTCTCTCACTAAATCTGAAGAGAGGCTGGTGGTCAGCAAGCCCCATTGATCCTCCTGTCTCTGCACAGCACTGAGTCTATAGTTGTGTGGCCATGTCTGGATTTCACAAGAGTGTCAGGGATTCAAACTTGGGTCTTCAAGCTTGCGCAGCAAGTGCCTTTACCCACTGACCCATCACCCACATCCCGAAACTTAACGTTTATATTAACCCAAGTTTAACTAGTTTAAGTGGAAACACTCGTGTAAGACTATGATATTATAAAGCACAACTTTAAATACTTTGCTGCAAGCATTTGTACACACTAACATTTAATGTTTCTTTTTTGTAATGCTACGTGCCACTGAAATACTGCGGTGGAGGGCTGCTTCTGATTGAAAATATGGGGAAAATGGGTGAGCTGACTTCTCAATCGTCTGCAGTAGAGGAGACTCTGTGCGGAGATGTGCCATACGACTTGGGATGAACCTGCCCTGTGCTCTTCTGTAACAGGACAGCATGTGGCTGCACGCCCCTCTAGCCCAGTATGCTGCACAGGCCACACTCAGGACCCCAGGTGTGGCCTGTCACTAACCACATCAAGGCCCACTGTCTGATGGCTCCTGAGACAGTGATGGGCCCAGATGGCCCGTTACCATCTTGTCTCCAACTGCTGGGTATGCTTCCCCACCCCAGTACTTCTGGTGCTATGGGGGACACAGAGGACAGCGGCTACAGGATACAAACATTCGGATTTTGTCACGGTTCTGCAAGTTTATCAGCTGGGAGGTCTGGGGCATGCTCTGCCCTGCTTGGGAGGCCTAAGTGTCATGGTTACTGCCAAGTCACTGCCAGAAAGGAGAGTCCTGTGTGTGTGGACCCAGCAAGGGGCTTGTGGCTCCATCATCCTGGGGTCCCTTAGCCCAACTCTGTTGAGAGCTACAGAGCAGGTGGTAGAAGCTGCTAGAAAGGCCCTGGGGAGGCTTCCTGTGCATGGTGGAGGTGAAGTACAGGAGCTCTCTGGTGATCTGGAAGCAGGGCATATCCATGCCCCACCCCTGCCACCCATCCAGGGAACAGAGACACCTAAGAACCTTTCACAGAGCATCCCTAAGTGGCATTTCTGTGTGCCTGTTCTTTATGTCTATGCCATCCCAAGCATGACCCCAAGAACGCATCCTCAAGACATCTGGGTTTGAACCATCTGCAGGCAGATATGTTAGCCTGAAACTCCGGCTGAGCCAGAGTGGTCACTGCTTCCACCTGGTCCCTTCTGAGCTGTCTCCAGTCTGTTCCAGGCTGTTCTAGTCTTGCCTCCTAGGAGGCTCTAGCCATTAGACACTTGGAAGGGTATGGCTGCATCTGCCAGATGGGGGTACCACATAGGACAGACACAGCCCAGTCTGCCCTGTGTGATCTGCTTGCTATCTGCCCAATATTCTTCCCCTAGAGCCAAGTGAGATGTTAGGTACACTAGGATGCCATGATAATTATCACCCTGAAGTGGGAGCATGTGGCCTGATTGTTGGTCCAGCATGGAGTCCCATGTGGACCATATTCCAGGAGAACATGCATGAATGGACACCATTCACCTGGGCAGGTTGGCTTTGCCTTTGCAATGGGCAGGACAGAGGAGGCTATTTGTCCCTCATGGTTGGTACAGCAGGGGTCACCATGCCTCTTGCCTTCCTGTAGGTGGGTTTCTGCATTCTCTGGCAACTCAAGGGCTCCTCACCTGGCTGGTGACACTGGGGGTCTTTCCCTCAAGGAATACAGCCCAGCTCAGCCATGCAATGAGAGTGGGGAGACTCTCAGTGGCTCAGGGTCTGTTTCTGTCTCCTTACCTGCAAGTGAGGTCTTGTGACTGACCAATCAGGTGACACACATTATTAGTCTGATGTCCTGTCAGCCTCTGAAGCACACAGGTATTGTTTGTCCTCTGAGCATTACTGGGGTACTTGCTCTTTGGGGCTCGAGTCTGTCTCAGACTCACCTTTGCAGCAACTGCTAGGACCTGATTTCCTACCCCACACCAAGAGCATTGAGCAGAGGAAAGGGACAGGCACAGCCACATCACATCACAACTTTAAACTAGATGTTTCCTTTGTTTTCACCCTCATCAGCCTGAAGGCGCTTTTGGAACCACTTGGGTCACTCTGTGACCCTCAGTGGGCATTTCCCTCAGAGACCTCTAGGGCTAAGTGGAGGATGCTGGGTATCCCAGTCTGAAAGATGTAGGCTGGGGTGTGAGAGTCCAGTCTCTCGGGCTTTATTCAGGCGGGGCCATCTGACCAGCTTCAAAGAACTCTCTGTGGGCCATGTCCGCACGCACCTATGTGCTTCTCATCGCATCCTCTCAGGTGCCCTTTGAGATACTGCACCCCAGAACAGAGAAGGGGTAGATATGAAGGAAGCCTCAGTGTGAATCCTAATTCCCTAAGTTACATCCATGGCCTCTATGGACCTCAGTTTCAGCACTGGGTGTTAGCTAGGTTGGGAGGGCTGCGCAAACTCCATAGAGCAGTGGGGAGCTGAAGGAAGCATTGACGTGCTGAAATCACGTGCTAGTGTATAGAAGCATCCTTGCCTGGCTCTCCAGTGGCCTCACAAAACACACATGGTGTTCACTACAGAGCAAGACGGAGCCACTATTTCTCCTCCCCTCCCCACACCGGTGATTCCTGCACAGCCCTTGCCTCTCTTTCCTGCGGGAAAGAGGAGGCAGCCTTGGTTACAGCTGGCTGGGAGCTCAACAGCCATGGAGCCCATCCTGCTGCTGAACAGGGGCAGCCTGGCTATCTGGGTCAGTCCAGGGAAGGCAGGGCTGGAGGCCTGGTAGCATGCACCTGCTCTAGTGCAACACCAAGCGAAACACGGACTTTGGGGCCGTCTTTTCACTCACGTGTCAAAGGAAAAGGATACTCCCTTCTTTGCTCTTCTCCTGGACATTCTCCATGCCGGGCAGAGCTGATGCCACACGTCGGAAGAGCTGCAGGCAGGAGATGCAGGGTGAGGCCCGGCCAGCCCCCCTCCTCTCCTCTCCCCATCCCCTCCCACACTGTTCTCCTCATGTGGATGGGTATATGGATGTCTGTCTGCCCACTGACTGTGCCATGGAGTGCAGGCTTGTTCTGAGCCCTTTGCTGTCACCATAGCCCCACACAGGGCAGGTCCTGGAGGGTCTCAGGGTGTTTGCAGGAAGAGGGAACAGAGGTTAGGGAGACCGCCTGGTCAATAAAGTGCTTGCCACACAAGCATGAGGCCCCAACTTCAATGCCCAGAACCCATGTTAAAAGCTGGGTATAGTGGCACACACTTGTAATCCCAGCAATGGGGTGGCAGAGATAAGTAGGTTCCCAAGGAAGGACTCACTTGCCTCCCAGCCTAGCGGAACTGGTGCACTCCAGATAAAACCAAAACCCTGTCTCAAAATACAATGTAGAAGGCACCTAACGAATGATATCAGAAGTTAGCCTGTGGCCTGCACAGGTGCAAACACACGCATGTCCACACACATAGCAAAGCTGTGGCTTCTCCTCCAGGCAGACTGGCCACAGGCAGTCGGCAGGGGCATGATGGTGACTGCAGAGGACCTGTCCTAGTGCAGAAAGCATCCGGGCCACAGGGAGCAGGCCCTTCAGTAGGCTTCTGCCTGTTGCCCTCACATGGGAAGCAGGTGGAGAAAACCAGTTTCTGATCTGACTTAAGACAAATGACATTGCCCAGGGACTCTGGGGCAAGGCAGACGCTGGGAGCCAGGGCCACAGTCACAGTGAGGAATGTGAAGATGCTCCATGACACTGTGTGTGTGTTACTGTGGATGTCATGTTTCTGTGTGTATATGAGAAAGTGAGCATGGGGGAAGCAAGCACGCTGAGTATGGTTCATGTGTGAGTTCACCTAAGTGAGTGTGTATGGGAACAGGAGGAGACATTGGGGGGCACCTGGAAGGTAGAGGCTGGCAGGGATAACATCTTGAAAGCAACAAGTACATGCCGAAGCCCAGAGCACAGAAGATTCTGGACTAGTCTGGATGTCTGGGTCTCCCCTAAGTTCATATGTTAAAACCTGGTTCCCAGCAGAACGGTATAATATAGGTGGGATTTTCTTAAGCCCAGGTAGCCTGAGCAGCTAAACTCTGCTCATGAACAACTTGGGTTCTGTGGATTCTAGCTGCACACGACTGCTCCAGCCCCAGCTCTACCTCTTCTCCCTCCTACCATCCCCAGCTGCCGTAGGATCCTCTCTGCTCCATTTCTGAGTTTCCATTCATGGCCCCGAGTTCTTGCCACATACAGGACATAAACCCAACACAGTAACCAGACTAAATATCTTGTGTTCTCTTTGGAAGTGAGGTGAGATGCTAGGAACCACAGCTTTCTCAGCTAGGTGGTAGTCCTCTCATCCACACAGGCTGCTACAGGGGCCCACATCCGGTCCCAGCTGTGGAGACTAGAGACTGAGGGTGTCTGCGTGGTCCCCAAGCTTCCTCCACATCACCCCGCTTTATCAGCCCCGGAAGGCAGTGTCATCCCCGACTGCTCAGAGAAGCAGGCGTGTGTGCTGGCTGGCTGCCCCAACCTAGTCCCTAGCCAACCGCAGGAAAGGAAGGTCCCAGGCGAGGGCTTCTAGACCTGGGCCAGTCAGAGACGTTGCCGGCTGCGCCCTCACCTGCTTCACGTTGTAGCCGGTCTTCGCGCTGGTCTCGATGAACATAACGCTCAGTTCTTTGGCCCGCTGCTCCCCTTCCTCGATGGTTATCTGCCTGGAAGTGAAGGGGAAATGGGAAGATCAGCTGGCAGAGTGGCAATCCCGGCAGAAGGGAAGGGGGCGGCCCAAGATGAAGGACTGTGGGAGGGCAGAAGGAGCCTGCCAGGCCCCTTAGTGGGCCCTGAAGACAGACTCCCTGCCAGAATGCCAGCCACCGTCTGTCTAGTAAGAAGGCGGTACCTGAACACAGTACCCTTTCCATGTCTTCTGACCAGGGAGCAAGGCTACCCCCACCTTTGAAGGAAGGGTCACAGGCAGCCCAGGCTGGCCTTGAATTCGTGATGTAGCAAAGAATGACACTGACCTTCTGACTGCCCTGTGTCCGCCGCCCTAGAACAGGGACTGCAGGTATATTTCACCAAGCCTGGTTTTATGAGTGCTGGGGACCGACCCCAGGGCTCCATGCAGAGAAGGCAAGTGTTCTACAACTGAGCCCCACCTCACTGCCTTTCTCTTTTTTTTTTTTTTTCTTTTTTTGGTTTTTCGAGACAGGGTTTCTCTGCAGCTTTTTTAGAGCCTGTCCTGGAACTAGCTCTTGTAGACCAGGCTGGCCTCGAACTCACAGAGATCCGCCTGCCTCTGCCTCCCGAGTGCTGGGATTAAAGGCGTGCGCCACCTCCGCCCGGCCTCACTGCCTTTCTTGGCAGCCACTAGACCTGGAGCTCCTGCACACATGCCATGCGGCCTTTCCTGGGAGAATCAGCCTTTTCCTAATGTAAAAACCCAAATTAAAAATATCCCCCTCCCCAGGCCCACGCTGCTCTGCAGAGGAGCCCACTTCCCTCCCCTCTGGGCAGGGCTCTCCTCTTTAACTTAGATTGTCTCTTAAATGGCCGGGATCCTGTAAGAAGCCCACGGGCTTTATTAGAAACCATGACACACGGCCTTATCTGCCCAAGTCAGTATGGAGTTCTGAGAGTGGACACACGTGGAAAGGACACCTTAGTGAGCAGGACACTGGAGGGTAGCTGCAGAGAAGCCTCCTCCAATAACACTCCATGCCCGGACAAAGGACAAACCAGGACGCACAGACTAGGGACAAAGTCTGTGTCCTGCTGACATTTCATACACTCATACCTGAAGACCTGGGTTTCGTACCCCACATGTAAATGCAGGGCCTTCACAGGGGCAGGTGCTCCAGCCCAGGAAGCCACTCTTTCAGAGGCTATCTTGGGACCATAATGGGAGCATCTGTGCAGACAGGTCCCTGGCCTGTCTTTGCTGGATTGAGGAAGACGGAACTTTGAGATGAGATGCGTGCTGCCGTCTGTGGGGTCTAACAGGCCTGTCAGTGTTCCTGTGCCTGCTGTTCCCTTCACCTCAGACCTCCAGGGCAGGACAGCCACAGAAGGGTGAGGAAGCGCGGTCCCGCCAGCCACAACGCCTCCATGCTCTCTCTGGCGCATGCATACCTCTTGTCAGCCAGGTCCGTCTTGTTGCCCACGAGCATGATGATTACGTCACTGCCCCTCTCTGTCCTGACATCGTCAATCCACTTAGAAGTCTGCTGGAAGGAGTTGAGATCTGGAGGCAGAAAGTGAGGACAGAATGAGAAGGAGGGGCCCCGGGAGCAAGCATGTACCGAGACATGAATCCAATCTCCACATACCAATTAGGCTGGGGCTAGTCAGGGAAGTGAGGTCTGCCCTGGGATCCTGGAGAGCCCCCAGCACTGCTCAGCCATCCCAAGGAGAGAAGCTACCATACCTGCAAAGCTAGGCTGTCACAATCTCTACACAGGACAGTGACTCCAGAGGTCACACAAGTGTCAGAGCTGATGTGGAGCTCACGGCAGAGGGCTTGGCTAAGCTGCAGACCACTGAAGGGAGGACACAGCAGCCCCTAGGAAATGCTGTCCCCCCCAAAGGGATGCTCAGGGGAGTCTGAGGAAGGCCGTGCTGGCTTGGGAAGAGAACCCACAACCCTGTGACACATGAATCCAGTACCAGGCATCTATGGGCAGCGACATCTCCCTCAGAGAGTTATGGGGTTACACTCAAGCTCAGCACCTAGAGGGAGGGAGGTGGCTGCTCTCCACAGTCAGTGACACAGGTCCTTTGGGATATCGCTCCCATCTCTCTAGGGTGTACAAAGAGCATGCGGTCAGGGAGACAGAGGGGAAAGGCAGACCTGGGGTGGCAGGCTATCCCTTGTGATTTCAGGGTCCTCACAGTGTCCTCTACAACTGAAGCCTGAGGGCTTCCCAGCTGTGTGTTCCTCTAGACGGTCTTGGGTAGCCGGGCTCTGCATAAGGCCTGCCCTAACCTCTGGGTCCCCACTGAGTCTGTGAAGCCCTCTCAAGATCCATTTGTGCAAGCAGGGCTGCCTCCAGGAATCCCTGGGGAGAGCTGGAACACATGTCAGCCAGAGCCATAGAGGGCACAGAGGGTTAGCCTTGTGAGCGTCTGCCTCCCCCACACGCAGGACCCTGTCTTGTTCAGCCGCGTAAAGTCACAGGAGTTTGAAGGACAGTGAACCCACCAGTGGTCCAAGATAACACACTACCCCCACACTGAGCACATACCTGTATACATAGTCACATAACACAGGTCTGATCAGGGTCACACTGGACCCCAAGAGCTCCCTCATCCCAACACAGACCCCTACTCACTAGTGATGTCGTACACCACCACAGCCACTGTGGAGTCCCGGATGTAGCTGGGGATCAGGCTGCGGAACCGCTCTTGCCCGGCTGTGTCCCAGAGCTGCAGTCTAACCTGTAGGGTCAAGGCAGAGGCACTAGTGAGGCAGAGGAGCTCTCCTGGTAGAGGGGTTGGAGGCCCAGATCCCATTCTGGTCTTGGCGGAGACTTCCAAGAGGGCCCCAAACTGCAGGCTCTAGGGGATAAACCAGACAATTCCCCCTCTGTTCTCCCAGGAGGAGACCAGGAACTCACCGTACGGTCTTCCAAGTACATGGTTTTTGACAAGAAGTCAATCCCGATGGTTGCCTGTTGAAGAACAGCACAGGGAGGTCAAAATGGCAAGGACTCACAATGGAGCCAAAAGCCCTGGGACCCCAGGGAGTGGCACAGATGGCAGAAGGGGTACCAAAGCCAAGTCCCTCCAGTGGCCACAGACTTCCTTCTTCGAGGAGGGAGCTTGAGCAAACTGTGTGAGAACTGGGTTGTTTTCAGAGAAGAATATTCTACATAGAGGGAGAGAAAAATGCTTCCAGAAGGGTAAGAGAGCCCGGGACACAGAATAGAGGCTCCCCAGGAACAGTCTACCAAGGAGAGCTCCCTCCTGCTCTCCAACACCCCCTAGCTCCCCCAGCTTTTCCCTTGAACTTAGACTTGGGCTCATCATTGCTCTTGGGAGGGTCTGCAGGGTGGGGGTGGGGTGGGGGTAGCGGAACTTGCCACTGCATGGGAACAGAGAGCAGTGTGCCCCGCCTCGGGTGGGGGTACTGTGGACCATCCACAATAATGTCTTATTAGAAAACCCAATGATCTCTTTGCTCCTCATGCTGCCAAGTCAAGGTTGCCCCTCACCCACCCTGTGCCACTCCGGTGGCTCTTCTGTCCTGGGGGGCAACCCCACCTCTCTGGCCCTGTGCCTATAAGCAGGAGCTAAGATACTGTCAATTTGAAATGAAGCCAACACCATTAAGTAGTAACGAAGCCTCAGATAGCCAGGCAGCCAGGGCAAGGTGTCAGCAGCGTGCTCCACCCTGTGCCTGGAGTCACCTCGTAAAATATATACAGCTTTGGAGGAACCTCCACCCAGTGAAAAGGCTCAGTATAAAGCACTGTGTGTGCTGAGATCCCAACTTGATTAAATAAAGTAGACAGACAGTTTCCTATCTTCTCAGCTGCTGAGACAAAGAGAGTATGTTGTGTACTGGTATCTCAATGAAGAGTTGCTTTCTCTATTACAGGTGTTCATATTTTCTACAATAAACAGTTAATAGCTAGGAATTTAGAAGAAAAAATCCTTGAGATAGCCGCACATGATGTCTGTCATCCCAGCACTTTCGAGGTAGAGGAAGGAAGAACGTAAGTGTGAAGCCAACCTGAGCTACATGGTCTTTATTTATTTATTTATTTATTTTTAAATCTTTGGGAAAAAAAAAGGTTTCACTGTGTGAAAACCTGCAGTGACTATAAAAGACACTCGTTGTAAATACAGAGATCTCTGTCAACGTGATTGATTTAGAGTCACCTAGGAGACACACCTTGGGCAGTCTGGGAGGGCGTTTCCAAGAGAAGTTTACCTGAGCAGGAAGGCCTGCCCTGAATGTGAGCACCATCCTTGGGCTGAGGTCCCATACTGAATGAAAAGGAGAAACAGAAAGCAAGGTAGGCAGTCCCCTTTCCTCCCCTCTCCCTCCTTTTCCTTCTCTGGGTTGGTTAGGGTTTTTTTGTTTTGTTTTGTCAACTTGATACAAACTAGAGTCCTGAGAAGAGGGACTCTCTTGGTTCCGCCAGGTTAGTCCTGCCTCTGGATGTGTCAGTGGGGACATTTCCTTGATTGATGGCTGATGTGGGAAGGCTCAACCCATTGCGGATGGGGCCACCCCGGGCATGTGGTCCTAGGTGCTATAAAAAAGGAAGTTGAGCAAGCCATGAGGAGCAAGCCAGTAAGGAGTGTTACTCCCCATTTCTGTATCAGCTCCTGTTTCCAGGTTCCTGCTTGAACTCCCACCTGACTTCCCTAAATGACGGATCATGATGGAGAAGAACAAACCAAATAAACCCTTCCCTACCAAGCCGGTTCTGGCTGGTGTTTTATTTATCATAGCAACAAAAAGAAAACCAGGACCAATAATACTCTCTCTCTCCTTCCAGACTATGGATACAGAGTGACCAGTAGCCTCATGCTTCTGCCACTCCATCTGTGCCATGATGATTTCGAGCCCTTCTCAAACTGTGACCCCAAATAAGTCCTTCATTCCTTAAGTTGCTGATTCCCAGGCATTTGGTCACAGTACTGTGTTCAGTACCAAATGCCATCTCATTCTAGAATGTGCAACTCACAATTTAAGAGCTACACACACCGCGCAGACACAACTCGGTCCAACAGGACTGCAGGGATGACAAGACAAGCCTGGGGAAGCTGGAGAGCATGCCTCGTGACTTTGCCAGTCGGTACAGAGCTGGGGAAAACCTGTGTGGAAATCTTGCCATTGCTAGCTTGGCTATGCAGTGTCCTGCCCAGCACAGTCATGGCGGCAAACCTAAACCCAATGAGCGCCTGCAGACAGGCTGTCATTCCACACCTTTTCACTCATCCGCGAGGGGACTGACAACTCCATGTCTACTCAGAACCTCGAGGAGTGTGCCAAGCAGGCAGGAATTTCACCTTCTCCACAAGATCCTCACAGGGTACCACATTCCTTCTTTAGTGATCCCTGAACCAAAACCAGATGCCTGGGCTCAGGATCAGAGGCAGGGGCTGCCAGCTTTCCCTTAATACAAAATTCGAGACACGTGATGAGCTGGCAGCTGCCCCCGTCGAAGGCCATGTTTCCCATGGCTGCAGGGTGGTGATGAATCTGGGATGAGTCCTTTGTGGGTCAGTGCGCCCTAAGCTGCCCCTGTTCCCACTGCTTGGAATGCAGATGGTGGGGTGAGTGACAGCGGCTCACCGGGCTGAGGAAGACAGGGCAGGACGGCTCTCAGCAGAGTCCATCCTGACCGTGCAGTTCCCTTGGCCCTGCTCGCCTGCACACACCTATTCTTGTCGTGAAAGAGAGACTCATTTTCCATCGTTTTTCCCAAGCTACTCTGTCAACGCAGTGTAACGAACCTTAATCAACAGGGTCAAGGACCATGGAAAATCATATCCTCAAAGGCCGGCACCTGGATGGTGACAGGGATGTTACTGATAACAACTGTGACGGTGACAAGCCTTTTTCTCCTTGTGTACACACAGGGCCCCTCACTGTCACGGAGCAGAGAGAGGTCATCAGATACCATGACAAGGAGTTATGCCACCCGATCAAGCCGCAGCCACGCACGGCCCAGTGGCTTCCATCATCACGCTCGCTGAAGGAACCGCACACTGTCTCTCTTCAGCCTCAACACAGCCCGACCTTCTTGCATAGTGAAACCTCAGTGACGTCAGGTGCCTGTACTGTGTGCCGCCACTGCTAAAATAGACTCAAGTCCTTTGGAAATCCAGGAGCCAGAATAAATCTTTCTTCCTTTCAAGGTGCTGAGTGCAGAGCTGGCCCCAACCAAGTGGCCATTGCTGTCACTAATGCCACCAGGCGGTTTATCAGCCTTTCAAACTGGCCTGTGAGAGGGATCTGGAAGAATTTGAAGCTGTGAAATCATCACTCTGGTGAGAACTTGGAGGATGAGAAATGCTGACAGCGTGGACAGCAAAGACGGAACTCACGTGGTCTCAGGGACAAAGACTCGACTGGGAACTGGTCTACAGAGCCACTTGTGTGGGACGAAGAATTTGTTTACATTCTACCTATGTCCTGAAAATTTGAGAGAGGCAGATATCAAAGGTAATGGAGAAAATGCAAGACAACTTAGCACTCAGCCTGTAGCATGGTTTTGGCGGGCTATTTTAAGCTAGGTTTACAGTGAGAATCGGCAACAAGATGCAGAGAAGAATTTCTAAAATTGGGATTTGGTCCTGAAAGTAAGGTGAAGATGTTTAAAGCTGTGGATAAGGGAAGTGTGGGCAAGACAGGCCGCTGATGTTAAAGTCATCAGCATCATTCAGAAGTCTTGTATCTAACACTGGGACAGCAGAGCAGGTGACCCGAGAATGAGTCCCCACTGTCTGAAGGTTCCTGAGTATAAAACTGAGGACTCTCTTAAAATGCTTTAGAGTTACCAGGGTGTTCTGATGGAAAAGGCCCGCCTAGGGAAATAGTTTCCTTGGCTCCAAGTTCAATTACTCGAGTACTCGGGCTCATGCAGTCACGATCTAAGGGGTCTTAGCTAGCAGTGGACTTCGCAATTATCCACCGGGTGCTATTTTCAAGTGTGCAGAATGTAAGAGTTTTGGGGTCTTTTTTTTTTAAAAAAAAAAAACAGGGTTTCTCAGTGTAACAGCCCTAGCTGTCCTGGAATTGGCTCTGTCGACCAGGCTGGCCTCGAACTCACAGAGATCCTCCTGCCTCTGCCTCTGGAGTGCTGGGATTAAACGTGTGCACCACCAGCACCCGGCTCAAGTTTTGGGGTCATGGAGACTTGCACCTAGGTTTCCAAGGAATGCTTGTGAGTAAGACCAAACAATGCATCCCAGGTTCTGGGCATGGAGTTACAAGATTTAATGTTTTGGTCCTGCTTTGGTTCAATCTTGAATACATCCTTCTTACTTTACAGGTCACAGCTAAAAGACTATTTGGAGCCTCAGTAGAGACTTTAGATTTAGGCTTCTGATCACTGTTGAGACTATGAGGCCTCTTGAAACTGGAATACATACATCTCTGTATTACAAGATGGCCACGGACCTTTGGCAACCAGGATGGAATGTTTTAGTTCAAATCTCAAGAGTCTCTCACAGGCTTAGGTATTGAGGGTTTGTTCCCCAGCTGGTGGTACTATTTGGGGAGGGTTTGGAACCTTTGGGAAGTAGGACCTGGCTGGTGGAAACAGGACATGTAGGGTGGGTGTCTGGCATGTACACCAGTTAATCTTGGTTCTAGCCTTGCTCTGTCTGCTTCATGGTCCGCTGTGATGTGAGAGCCTCTGCCACATGCTCACACTCGCCACATACTCACACTCACATGTTCACTCACCACGTGCTCGCACTCACCACACGCTCACACTCACCACTAGCTCCCACTCACGTGCCCGCACTCACCACATGCTCACACTCACATGTTCACATTTACCACATACTCACATGTTCACTCACCACATGCTCACACTCACCACACGCTCACACTCACATGCTTGTACTCACCACATGCTCACAGTCACCACACGCTCACACTCACACTCACACGCTCACACTCACACGCTCACACTCACATGCTCACACTTGCCACAGGCTCACACTTGCCACAGGCTCACTCTGCTGTAATTCTGCAAGCCTTCCCTGTCCGTGAAGGACTGAATTCTTCTGAAACCATGAGCCCAAATAAATCTTTCTGTAAATTGTTCCTGTCAGGCAATTTGGTGGCAAAACATAAGAAAAACAAATATAATCCCCCACCAACCAGGCCACTTCTACTGCACAGACAACCGTGAGAAGTCACGGTTGCGCATGTCGGGGACAAGCACAGGCATCGCTTCCGGCTGTAACTGAGCCATCACTGCGCGTCGACTCAGGTCAAAGTTTTGCTTTAGTTACTAGCTGAGCAGGTCATAGCAGGCTATTCTATAAATTCAAGAAGTAACAGCTTGCAAGCACTTCAGAGTGATCACAAACTGGGGTGTAATGGAGGATTATCGTCTCTGGGGAAGTAAAGAGAACCGAGCAAACCAACCTTGCATCTAAGTCGCCCCATCCGCTAAGTAAAAGAGCAGCCATGCAAAGAAGGAATTTGAATCATACCCAAGAGAGGCAAAAACCTCAACAGGAATAGACTCCCAGATGATACAAATAGGTATGCTTAAAAAGAAAAGGAAAAAATAGATGTGCAGATGGATTTCAACGAATCTGAGGGCGTTCTAAACGAGACCAAGGTAGGGAAAGGCAGAGACAATCCAGGCAGAGGTCGGCTACCACACAGTGCTGTCTCTTATACTTTCACCTGTCCACATCCCCATTCCCCTTTCCACCCCCACCCACCACTCCCTAGTTCAGACTGAACCTCTCATGTGAGGCCCTCTAGCCTGGTCTCCCTGTCCTCAACACTTGTAAGTAATCCTTGCGCAGCAGGCAAGGTTATTTTCCTGAGTTTAAAACTAGGAGTGTGGAGAGGCGGTTCAGCAGTTAACAACACTGGCTGCTCTTGCGGAGGACCCAGGGTCAGTTCCTAGAACCCACATGGCAGCTCACAACTCTCTACAGTTCTTGTTCCCGGGGACCTAACGCCCTCTTCTGGTCTCCACCAACACTGCACATACACCATACCCTTTCATACATGCAGGCAAAACACTCATACACATGAAATAGAGATAAATAAATCTTAAAACACAAAAAGTATACAAAGTAAAAACTGATTCCATTCCTCCCTACCGCTCCCAGGAAACTGTCTAAACATGTGTGGTTGACTGTTCGGGACCCGCCACTGGCTTTTCAAGGCCTCATATACCCCTTCCCCGGCTTGACTTTATACCATGGGATAATGCTGTTTGAAATACCATGCTAATTTGCATTTATTTTTATTTTGTATATATTTGTGCATCCATGCATGCCACACCTCTTGTGTGAAGGTCAGAGGGCAATCTGCAGGAGCTGGTTCTCTCCACCATGTGTGTCTGGGGATCAAACTCAGGTCATCAGGCTTTGGCAGCAAGCACCTTTGCCCACCCACCAAGTCAGCCTGCAGGCCCCTTCCATGTCACTCTGTGTGGCTTTTTCTGATGCTGTTCCTCCCCTGCTCTTCCATGGTCAGTATTTCTTTAGAATCTGAGATGCTTCTCCTCTGCAAACCACATTCTGAACTCTCAGGCCAGCCCAGAGATTATTCAGTACTTTCTCCGATTGGCCAATCTCAGCCACCTGTCAACGATGTGGTGACTCTCAGCCTGCTGATCACAGTGCTTCAGAATTACCCTGGGAGCTTTTCTGACACCGAGATTCCTGATCCCACTCAGGCAGATGCAAGCGCAAGCTCTGGGAATCAGAACTACGAGGAGTTCTCAGAATATTCTCTTGCTCAGTGAAGTGGGCACAGAACCGCTCTGTGCCGTGATCCGGGTCTGAGGAGGCTGTGTTCTCCAAGGGCCACAGGTTGATAACAAGGCTCGAGGAAGACAAGGACAACACTAGTGGATGAGGTGTTCTGCACAGGGACCAGGCTCACTCAGAACCAAGGTCACACAGTCCGGGTAGCAGAGCGGGGATCCAAACCCAGGTCTCCCTGACATTGAAGTTAGCTACGGGTGAGTGAACTGTACTCCTTCTGCTTCTAGACGTCCCATTTCTGAAGCTGTCACTGTGGTTCCCTGGCATCACGGCCTATCTGGCTCCCTACTGTCAGAAAGGGGTAATAATTAGCCATAGCAGCTCAGCAGAGCCCACTTAAGAGGAAGCTCATTTGCATTTTAGTAGAAATAAATAAAATGAACCCTCAAAGGACAGAACAGAAAGGGTTTGAAAGAGAGACTTGGCTGGGTCTCCGTGACCAGTACATCTCTAGCTCCTGGGCACCATCTACTTCTCAGACACGAGCCGCAGCAGCAGGCCCCACACCACTGCCAGCTGGAAGCTGTCTCTCCCAAAGAAGGCCAGATTTCCAGAGAAGGTGGTCATGGTTTCCTGGGCAGCATTTGTGTGTGTGTGTGGCAGATGGTGTAAATAATTAACAGGCAAGCCACTTCACTCCTGAGTGCCTACTGTGTGCTAGAAAATCCCTGGCCCCTGCCCCTGAGGAGACTGACTTTGTGGAGAAGATGATGCACAGAATGGCCACTCAGTCGATGGGGAAGAGCCAGCACAGGAGGGCTCCCAGGGTCCAGAGCAGCAGGCCCTGCTCGGCTGGTGTCTCACGAACGCAGCTCACCTTCTCACTAGGCAGAGGATGGGGAACAGTGGAGGATGGGAGGTTCAGGGAGACACATCTTAGAGGGAGGAAGGGGAGTTCTGGTTCTCATCCTAGGAGAGTTCATCTAACCCTTTGATTACTATCATTAACTGTGAACCAATTAGAACTACCAGGTGAGTGAAGGCACCAGAAAGCACAGGTAGAAACTAGAATGAGTCAGCACTCTCTTAAAGGGGAGCGCTGGGTGAGTTTCCTATTGCTTTATGACTTCTCACCCAGTGGCATCCCCAGCTGCAGCCAAGGGGTGGCTCAGATTTGTGCAGAAACCCACAGTCATACTTGTTGACAAGGAAGAGGACATAATGCAAAGCTACCACAGTTGATAAGAAGTATGGAAAACCCTAGACACCAGACAGCCACAGAGAAGAGACTCTGACATCTGCATATAAATGCTGTCCAACACTGGATGAGGCAAGAAAACCCCAAGGAACCTACCCAAGGCTGGCAACAAAACAAAACAAACAAAAATTGGAACAGAATGTGCAGTTGCTGCCCAGCACGGGACAGAGCTGGGAACCAGGGTCTGCACAAGTGCCAAAGAAACAGCTCTGCTCAAAACTGCAAGCAGAATCCACAGTCGCAAGCACAATGTGCAGGACAGAATCCCATGTGAGTGGACAAGAGGGGTGAGGAAAATAAGAGCCAGACCCAAGAAAAGTAAACCAATGAAAATCTCTTCTGAGTTGATTTAGATGCTGAAAGTAGGAGGAAATATTTTAAAATGGTCAATACTATTATGCCCAAACACAGAAAGAAAATTATTTTTCTAACAGAGACACAGATCTGGGCCAGCAAGATGGCGGGTAAAGTGTCTGCCACCAAACCTGACCACCTCAGTTTGATCCTGGGAACCCACATGGTAGAAGAGAGAAAACTAACTCCACAAAGTTGTCCTCTGATGGCCACACATGTGCCATGGCATGCACCTCTCCATACACACACACACACACAGAGAGAGAGAGAGAGAGAGAGAGAGAGAGAGAGAGAGAGAGAGAGAGAGAGAGGTACATACGTACATAATTTAAAAAATCAATGTCAAATAAATGAATACCAAACAAAAGATAAAATCTTGAGAGCAGCCAGAGGGAAATGACACGTGATAACCAAGGGAAGGCGTGGTGACAGCGATGACCACGACAATGGATAGCAAGTAGAACTGGAATTTTAAATTCAGCAAGAAGTTCTTCCAATGTGCAGATAAACTAAAAGCATTTTTGAATAAATGTGAACAAAGAGTCTATGTTAAAATGAAGTCCCTCGGGTGGAAAGGAAATAATGATGTCAGTGGGAACCTAGAGTCTTCTGGAAGGGCTAGGACACAGGATATGGTTGAGGCAGGACAGCGTTGTAGAAGAGACTACCCTGAGGTTTGAAGCCACATGTTTTTTCAGAAAATGGAAAATGGCGGGGACTAATGGCTGATATAGGGGACACGTGTGAAGCCAGGAAACTGGATGACGTGGAAATTCGGAAGGACTTCCTAGTAGCCAGCACTCTAGAAAGGTCACTCTGGTTGGCAGATGGGATGAGTGCCAGGAAGACACGCCGACATTGGTTGTGCAGGTCTGGGAGACAGGCAAGGGGAGAGAGCAGACTCCAGAGGGAGGGACACACACGGATTGATACGGAGGACACGTTGGACTTGGTAGATGTTGAGAGACACAGGAAGGCCGTGTGGCTGAGGCAAGGCTTTAACAAGTGGAGTGGCTTGTACATGTGGGGACACACCTTCAATTTTCAGATGACAAACCAGGGGTTCAGAGACAAGCTGTGAGTTTTCCAAAGTCTCATTGCTAGCCAGCAGGGTGACAAGGACTGCGACGTGTCTTCTCTGCAGCTGGCACGTGGGCTTTGGGTGAGAGCACAAAGAAGACCCTGTGGGCTGGGCAATGGTTAACTCTGCTGACTAGAGTAGTGCATACTCTTGGATCACTGCAACCACAACACCTGACAGAAACAAGAATTCAATAATGGGACAACTTTTTTTTTTTTTTTTGGCTTACAGTTTCCAAGACTACAGTCCATGGTGGCCTGGTCCCACATGCTGGGGCAGGATAGCATGGTAGTGGCATAACATGGCCAAAGCTGTTCACATCACAGCAGGCCAGGAAGCAGAGAATGCCACAGGAAGAAGGAGTTGGATGGGGCTGGAGAGATGGCTCAGAGGTTAAGAGCATTGCCTGCTCTTCCAAAGGTCCTGAGTTCGATTCCCAGCAACCACATGGTGGCTCACAACCATCTCTAATGTGGTCTGGTGCCCTCTTCTGGCATGCAGGCATACACACAGACAGAATATTGTATACATAATAAATAAATAAATAAATAAATAAATAAAAAAAGAAGGAGTTGGATATAATCTCCAAAGGCCCACCCCCAGTGACTTATTTCCATCAGACAGAGCCCCACCTTTTAAAGACAGAGCAGTCACTCAAAATAGTGGCAGAGGCTGGGGTTAGAATAAGCATTCAAAATATAAGCCTATGGAGGATATTTCAAATAAAAAAAAAGATTGAGAGATACCTAGGAAAATAATGCACATCTCCGTGTGTGTGTGTGTGTGTGTGTGTGTGTGTGTGTGTGTGTGTAATGCTATTTCCAGAGATGATCAGGTCACGAGGATCTGGCTTGATCAGTGGAACAATCCTTTGCAGGTTCCTAAGACGATGGCATTATTTGAAAGCACTAAGGAGCATGAGACGGGAGCTAGGAGAGAAAGTAAGTCACCAAGTGTATGTCCCTGTCCAGACCCCTTCCTGTACGCCCCCACTGCTTCTTGGCCACCGTGATGTGAACTGCTCGGCTCTCGTGTGCTCTCCGCCATGATCGGCTAGCATCTCTGAAGCCACACGGGCCCAAACCGGCACTTTCTACATTAGGCTGTCTCTGTCGGGTTTGTGGTGATGTCTGTGGAAAAGAAGCTGATGCAGGCTGACTCCTGTGGAGGGGAGTCCAGAGAGGACAGCACAAGAAGGAGTGAAAACAGACGCAGTGTGAAGCTAGATCCAGACTGACTGGCATTCTCACGGGGATGAGCTGGGATGGCCAGACCGCAGCAAGGGAAGCTCCTGGGCTCTCAGAGTTTTAACTGCTGTTCAGCATGGCCCTACAGGCTCTGCCCTGTGTCAACTCAGACCGCAGAGGCCATGGACCTCAGACATTTGCCCACATGGCGCTGGCGGCAAGTGAGGCGAGGAGGCGGGCAGTACCCTTTGGAGGTCTGTGAGCTGCACAGATCGCCACGTGAGGGGTCTCCGGCCCGCTGTCCCCACCACTACCAAACTCAGGAAATCCTTTGCATTCATGACTTTTCTGTTGCTGAGGCAGAACACCTGACAGAAAGAACGTCAGGGAGGAAGGTTCTGGAGGCGAGACCAGCTCCCACCCACAGCAGGTGGGAGTTTAAAGCTGTTTGCGCACACCACGGTGGACCAGGTAGCAGAGCTCAAGCTGGAACCGGAGCCAGGTCATAACCCGAATGCACTGCATGCTGCCTTCCCTACAGACACCCACTTCCCCACTAGGACCCACCTCCTAGAGGGCCCACTACTTCCCAGCATCCCTACCTGCTGGAAACAGGCTGTGGGGGAGGTTGGCCTCACAGTACCTTATAGGAACCATGTGCAGTTTCCTTTCCCTGTGGTTACTTGGGAACTGGGATCAAATGCTGAGCCCCAGGTGGTGTTTGTGCCACATTGAGCCCTGCGCCCCCACTCGTGGAGCTAGTGTTTTTCTCCTTCACACCTGCAGTTAGTTGTAAAGGAAGCCCCCACTTCAGGTGAGCACTAGAGGAAGGAGACACCAGGTAAGAAGAACAAGGAACTAATCGGAGAGGCCTTGGCATTCTTGGTGGCTCCTTCTGACCCTCTCAGCAGAGGTCACACAGGAGAGCTGCGTATTGATTGATTGATTGATTTTGCGTGTGTGTGTGTAATGCATGGTAATGGGGTCACGCAGGCTTTTATTTGTACGAAGACATGAATGTGTGTCTTATGCTGGTGTAAGTGCAAAGGGGGGGGGTGTGTCAGGGCTTCTGCCGTGAAAAAAGTCGGGAACTCTGATATGTACAGAGCCGTGCCACTCAGGACAGGCCACCGGCCCCAGAGAGGCTGCCAAGCCATCACCCAGGTGGCCAGTGGGCACCAGTATGGAATTTCTTTGTTGTTAATTGTGTTACTTTGTCTTTTGTTTGTACTGAGGTAGGATCTATTGTATTCCCTGCACCAGAGCTGGCCTTTAACTGGCTATGTTGCTTAGGATGGCTTTGAATTTCTCCTCCTACCTCTACCTCCCAGGCGCTGGGATTACAGGCATGCACCCTCAGGCCTCATACCGAGGAGCCAAGGTTTCCCGCGTGCTAGCTAGACTCTACCGATTGAGCTGCTTGAGCTGAGGAGTCTAATGAGCTCCTGAGAGCCCTCAAGCCCCTCATCTCTCAGTTGAAGACACCAGAGCTCCCTGGAAGGGCTGTTGGGCCAAAGCCAGCAAAAAGACTTCTGCGGAGACACTTCAATCTGTTCTATGCTACATAAACAAAAACGAGCCGTTGTTAGCAGGAGCCAACTGACACAGGGCTGTGCAAGCAAGGCTGCAGCCAAGCCCATGGAGACTGTCCAGCGTCTGTCTGCTTAGGTGACGTGACCCTGAGAGTCTCTGCTCAGGGTGAAGGTGAACAGTGAGCCAGTACTCTGGGGAAACGGTTCCTTTCCCAGCCTCCAGTGGCACATTAAAGGCTCTGCTAAGCCCTGCCCAGGAGAAGCAGGAACTGGGTTTTCCTAATCTGCCACACCTCCCTCCCCTTTGGAACCTTTGTACCCCTAATCCTTATCAACACCCCGATGGTCTAGTGTTCCCGGGGCTTCAGCAAAGGCCGAGCTTCAGGAAGGTGGGTCTGAGGCAAGGCAACACCCGTCTTCCACTGTGCCAAGGAGTCACGATCAATGCAGCTGTTCTGTTCTTTGATCTTGTGAGGTACGGAACAAATGATTTCTGATGGTAGCTGCTCCACGGGGAATGGGATACCAAAACACACGGACAACAGGCATGTGCTTGGAGAGTCTCCTGCCAGCCTGGAAACCCCATGAACCCTTCGCAAGGCTGTGCCTACTCTGCCTGCGTGGCACCATATCCTCTCTGAAGGAGACTGCAGTGTACTCTATTGTGGTACGTGGCCCCCGAACCTGGCAATGCTAATGCATTCCAGTGCAGGCAGCACTGCCTGTGAAAAATGGCCGCCGCTTTATTTTACACATGCAAGGAATATTAACAAGCACAGACTTCCTCCCCACCATTTATCTTCCTCTGCGTGTGGTTTTAAACACTACCAACAGGGGCTCAAACGATGGCGTGCTACCGTGCATTCCTCTAGATGGAACTTCCACCAGCGCAGCTCATCTCCGAACAAGACGTTCCCTACGGCACTTGTTGAAATCTTCTTGGCTCCGTGCATTTATTATGAAATATAATTTTGCATCCACATTCTGACAAGATACAGCAATAAAGTCTACAGAGGAAATCTGCATGGCAATTTGCATAAATTGACTTCAGCGTTTCTTCTGGGGAAGAGAATGAAAAGGCAAGGATGTGTGTCTTCTTTTAGTCTTGGCCAGGCCCGAGCGCAGGGCTGGAGAGAAGCATCCGTAAATGACAGGAAGCAGCTGGGCATGACAAGCCCTTGACAATGACTCTGCTGTTCTCCTTTTGCACAACCAGCCATCAGAGAAAAGTATCTGGGTAAAGTCATGCAAATTAGCATGCAAATAAGCCTGGTAAACTTAAAAGATTCAGCCCGGCAAGCGGGTTCTTTGTGGGGAGGATCCCAAAGCCTTTGGGAAACATGCACTGCCGGGTCGTTGCCAACCGTGGCCAGTCGTGGTTATTCATGAGTACCCTGGAGGAGGCGATGCTGGCTCCCAAGGTCACAGGGCAGGCACCTAGCCTTTCAGTGTCACACTCTGTCCCCTTCGGGTGGTTGCTTTCCTCTGTATGAAGAATGCCCATCCAATTCGTAATTATAGGTTCTGTTCCTCGAGAGAATACTAATTCAGAAAGCAGCTTGCTACCCTGTCCTGGGTGGACATGGGGCTCACACATCCTGAGAAATGAGAAACATCATGGCTGCCATCCAGTCCTTTCCCATTCAGCCCTTCCCCCACCTGCATTAGCGGCTGAGTCTGTGAAGAAGTTGTGTGTTAGTGGCGGGGTCCCTTGGGGGTGTGGTGCAGACAAGCCAGGGATGGATGGCTGCTGTGTGGGCAGGAAGACTTCCTGGAGAAAAGAGGGCAGTAAGTGGGAGATGAGCAGGAGGCAGCCCCAGTGGAGGGAGGAGGGAGTATATGCAGAAGGACTCGAGAAAGGCTGAGGTGTCAGGATCCTGCGTTGTGAGTGTGGATGCTGCATGGGTGTGGGCATGCATGGGTGTGGGCATGCATGGGTGTGGGCATGCATGGGTGTGGGCATGCATGGGTGTGGGCATGCATGAGTGTGTATATTCACCTAGAAGAGGAGGCATGGCTTGTCAGATAAGAGACCAGTTAGTACACTGTGTCAGGGAGAGATCTCTGTGGCCACAGCAAGAGCACACAGAAAGGAAACAGGGATAAAACCCAAGGCTGTGGGGTACCAGGTGACCACCTGGTGGCTAGGAGCCTGCCCCAGAGGAGAGAGGCGCACTGACTCCACCTCAAGCGCCCAGAGGCGAATCCACACCGACCTATCAGCCACATTTCCTCAGATCCTGTGAAGAGGGAGACCAGCCGGGAACCTTGTAGCCCTACAACAAAGAGCATCTGGGGCTGCCGGAAGCTGGCAAGGACGTCTTCCTCTAGTGCCTCTCAAAGGCGCGTGGCCCCTTGTATTTGTTCCACCCTCAGGCCCCAGGAAGGTGAAGAGAGAATACACTCCCATTGTTCGAAGCTACTCAGTTTGCCGTAATTTGTTATGGCAGCCCCAAGAGGCCAGTGTGAGAAGCCTTAGGGCAGAACAGCCTGGCGTGGCTTGAGGATCAGCTGCAGGCAAGGGCACCTCAGGAGCCCTGTGCCTGCAGGAAAGACCAGAGCTTTCCTGTCACAGCAGGGTGTCCTCTAAGAGTAGCCCTTCAGCAAGGGGGCCTCTCCCAGAGGCAGCCCATTAGATCTGTTGTTTCCTAACTTGTACCGCGGTGTGAATTCCAGGAGGGGCCGCTGGCTCCCAGCTTTAAGTTCATCTCTATCACTTTTCAGTTTTTAGAACACTTCGGGCCATCCCCCAACAGCTGCCTAATCCGCAGACAGGAAAGAGAGCCCCACAAAGCATTAAGTCTCCAAGGTCAGCCAGCAGTTGCTTCCAGAGGACCACACCTCCTCTCAGGCCTCCTTCACACGGGCTGACTTTCCCAGGGTCTACAAGGGTTTCCTGGGTGTGTGTTGGGGGGAGGGGCACCCAGAGCCAACTCTTATCACAGGTATTATAGATTTTAACCACCACAGAACTTCAAGGTAACCTCTTAGTTGGGATTTTGCATGAAGGAATCATCACAGACACAATTCTCCTCTGGCCGAGGCGTGGTTTTGCACTTGTACAGTGAAATGCTTTGTGTGGGGTAATTAGGCAAGGTGGTGAGACTCAGCAGAGGATACGGACTGTGTGTGTGCGTGTGTGCGTGTGCGTGTGTGTGTGTGTGTGTGTGTGTGTGTGTGTAGAAGTGGAGCCCAGCCTCTCAGACTAATTACTGCTTTTTGGAAAAGTCTCCTACCTGAGGCTATAAAAAAAAAAACCAAGCCAGACAATTCTGCCATGTCCGGAGAGGGCGACGTCTAGCCTTTGACCTCTCTGACTCACCATGACAGTGGACCTGGGAGGCTCTCAGCCTGAGAGCACCGATGAACTGAGGTGAGCAGCCACCACTGTGCCAGCATCTGCGGCACCATCTGCGGCAAGGCCTTTTATGGAGATGACTCCAAGAAGATCCCAAGACCCAGGTGAAAACCAGGAGGGCAGAGTAGCCGGCCTAGATTTGGGAGGCCCAACTAGCCTTAAGGATGACATGCTACTGGCAAAGGGTCATGAGGAGCTGATGGAGGTGGCAGGGTCTCTGCACCAAGGACAAACATTTGCCCCAGGCTTCAGGCATTAGAAGAATTTTCAGAGTAAAGAGGAGACAATGACAGGAGCTGGGGCCAGCACTGCCCCACAGGGAGCAGCCAGGCTGACTTAAGTGACAGGCGGGGGCAGTGAGGTTAACACTGGGAAGAGGAAGCAAAATTTCAAAGGGGACTTGTCCACCACTGCTAAAATTCAGGTGGTTTTTTGTTTTTTGTTTTTTTTTTTTTTTAGTGCGATGACAACAGAAAACAGGAAGATGTTTATTATTTTAAAATCAACCAGTAGCCAGGTGTGGTGCAGGCAGAAAGATCCCCAGGTCAAGGTCATCCTTAGCTACCCAGTGGATTTAAGGCCAGCTGGAGCTACATGAGTCTCTATCTCAAAAAAAAAAAAAAACAAACAAAGGAAAAAAAGGTCAAATAATAAAAATAAGACACGAGCACATGTGCAGGCACACACGTTCACATGTGGGCACACACAAAGCACAGAGTGAGGCTTGAGGAGGCAGGCCTTAAGGGTTGTCACCTCTGCTCAATTTCCCTTACTGGGAGGACAGGCCACAGTGGGACCAAAGTGACACCAAGTGCTGGTTTTGGGGAGGACACAACAGCAGGGCCCACATCGACGTCCTAGCGCCCTGCACAGTGCCATGTGCACCACTCAGAAGCACCCAGAGTCTCCTTTGCCACAGACAATCCTTCCACACAGAGGATTCTGGTCCACCCACTGCAAAGTCAAAGTAGGAACTCAAGGGAAGCAGAAAAGCTGCCCTTTGAGGGCATCTAAGACAAGAACGAGTGGGCCAGAGTAAAGACAGACTAACAAGCAGACACTGGCTCAGGTTAAAGACAGACTAACAAGCAGACACAGAATCTCAAGCATGACGGATGTGCTGTCCCACACCCAGCGGTGGGGAGTGACATCTGGGAAGAGCTGCCCCAGTGGATCTATACATACTTGTCCTTGAAAATGTGATGATAAAGGGATTCCTCTTCCAACACACTGTGTTTGCTTTCAGCAGGCTGAAGGCCCACACTGAGAAGCAAAGCCCGGAGAAGTCTTGCTGAGAGCAGTCCCCTGCCTGAAGAGCCCAGCTCTGCTTGAATACCCAGCCTCCCCTTTTCAAGTGTTACCTACTAACATGTCTGGGCACTAGTAACCACAGGACCCACAACCTAGACAAATGAACTGCAGAACTGTCTATACCCTGAGAGGGGAAAATGGTACTTTAAAAATATATAAGAATAGGGCTGGAGAGATGGCTCAGAGGTTAAGAGCACTGGCTGCTCTTCCGGAGGTCCTGAGTTCAATTCCCAGCAACCACACGGTGGCTCACAACCATCTGTACGGAGACCTGGCGCCCTCCTCTGGCGTGCGGGCAGACAACGAGGCAGAATGTTGTATACATAATAAATAAATAAAATCTTAAAAATATATATATATATAAGAATAGTTTAAATGCCTAAGTTTTACAACTTTGACAAAAAACTTGAATTATGAGGAAAATTCACTTGTACAACAACCCTACCACCACCACTGAAACCAAGCAGATATGTCTCTGCTCCCCAGGATTTTGATGTCACCTAGAAAGGGTCTGTGGCTGACCCCAGACCACTATTCCCAAACAAGATCCAGAGGTCATTATGTGCAGTCTCCTGACCACACAGGGCAGGATAAACTCTCCAACCACGCCTCTCTGTGGGAGGATGTGCTTCAGCAATGGGCATGGGGGCTGAGTGTGTGAAGTCCAGGGAGTATGAGTATGTATATGCACGGGTGTGCGAGAGCCTCTACGTGTGCGGTCTGGGTTTTGCGCACGTAAAGTGCAGCAAGTAGAACACGAGCAGTCCGGAGGTACAGCCGCTCTTAGGTTTCAGCCTGCCCTCTTCTGCCCGTCTCCCAGCATAACCAAACATTGTAATGGTTCCAACCCCTCTCTGGTTTAGGAATTTCTCCCTAAAAACAAAAAATAATGCTTCCTTTTCAACATCTAGATTCTGAGATCATTTTCTGTACAGGCCCAGGACTCAGGGAAGAAGTTTCTTCAAAGCAAAAAGACGCCTCAGAAACCTGGAGTTGTCCTCCTCTGATCTCAGCAGTCCCTGGAGACAGGCTGGCAGTGGTTTCCAGACAGGAGCCACAGGCAGAGATGAGAGGCAGGGGAGAAGGGAGGAGTGAGGGATGTAGGGCTCTCACCTGGTAGGTGTTGTCAAAGCTGTCATACATGAACCTCGTGATCAGAGACGTCTTCCCGACTGCAAGACAGAAAGGAGAGAGATGTTCAGCTGAAAGAAGACGAGTCAGATGGCCAGGTTCTTTCAACTTGAAAGAGAGACTGGCTTATAAGAACCACAGGAAGGCGGGAAGCAGACCCAGGAAAAAGGCCCCAAGTCAAGGTGCTGAGGGTCTACACCAGGTCAGCTCCAGAGGCACTCTTGTCAGATGCCAGGTTACCATGGAGAAGGAGACCTACTCCTTCCCCAATTCCTACCACACCCAAGTCCAGGTCTGTCATGGCCTTGGGTACCAGAGGACATTCAAGGCCAACAGGATGCTCTTCTTATAGCTGCCCGTGTTCCCTGGGCCACACCACCTCACCATGGGGCATCTGCTCACAGAGTTTCCCGTTTATTCAGCTTACACATTAGCACGAAGGGGCAGGGAAGGCAGCTGTCCTTTCTTACTGTCTCTCAAGGGCAAGCCTATTCCCCAGGGAGCCCACTGTGCCTGACTGTCCACTCCAACGCTGGGCCCTTAGCATCCCTAGATCCCACCGTGAAAATGACAAGAGGATTCCCAGATAACGTGACAACTGCAGGCTTACCCACACGTCTGTAAGCACCCTAACTGGGGCAGCAATGTCCACAACTGAAAACTGCTAGTATGGCTAAGAGGCCAAGAGTCTCTTGGGAGACCCATAAACGCTGCTAATTTCCCAAACCACAGGCTTTGGCTCCTGACACAACCCCATGCAGCTCCCCTGGGACATGGCAGTGACAGGAATGCCAACTGTTGTACTTCTAGCCATCTGGGAGGGGAAGAAGGATAAGAAAGGGACATTGGTTGGGTCACGACACGGAGCACTTCTCTACTCTTTCCTACCAGGACTCTGCCACAGTCCTGGGAGGTGCAGAAGGGAGCGGCAGGAGACAGCTATCCCTGACAAGGAAGGCAAAGGTGCCTACGACCATGAGCTCTCACTGTTCTGTCCTCTCCAGGTCCAGCAGACCATGGGCCGACACTGAGACTGGAGGCATGGCTAGCCACTGCCTGGGTAGGGCTGGACAACCCAATGATCCCTGGAAAGGGTCGCTGCTAAGTCTGATTCTACAGACATGTAACACTGCTGACAGCCCACACTGGTGAAAGAGGGGCAGTTACCTGACCAGGAGGCCCTGACAGACCAGGTTTGGGCTGCAGTCAAAAGACCCAAGTCCGACCCAGATGGGGTCAAATCCCACTGGGGCACACTTTAGCTGTGTCACCTTTGAGGTCGTCACTCCTCTGGACCCCTTTATAACATGTCAAAGCAGTCAGAGGATGTAATCAGAAGTGAGTAAGGAATAAAAGAGAAAGGTACATGAGAAAGGCTGAAGGAGGGATCGGGTCACTTTCCAGAATGACAGATGAGGAGAAAAATGAAACCACTAGCACGAAGTTTGTATAATGAAGAAATGGATTCCTCTTTGTCTTGGGGTGGGGACACTATATGCTTGGATTGGAATTTTAGGGGTAGTATCTTTGTTTTTCCTAAGCCTTACTCACTATACCTGAGCGTATACCACTGAGGTGGTGGCTCCCTAGGTGGCCTCAGGATGAGGCTGTCGATTGTGGAGCCAGTCTAAATTCCAGAAAAGGGAGGAAGCCTGGAGACTGAGCTCCAACACTCGGACAACATCCAACCAGCTCTGTCTACACAGTGAAATCCCAGTAAGAACCCTAGACACCCATGCCCTGGAGAGGCTCATGGGGGAGAGTCTGCTGGGTTGTGAACAGACAGATGTGCCTTGAGGGTAGACAGGCTATAATTCCCTGGGGAGAGAGCCCAGCCATTCTGTATTCATGACAGTCCTAGAGCTCACTGATTGGGGAGGCATGCTAGCCTGTCTCTGCCTTCCCAGGGCTGTGAATCCAGACGTGTGGCACCACACATGTGACGTGGTGCTGAGGAGCCAAACTCTTCAGGATTGCACGACAAGCTGCCAACTCAGCTCTCTCTCCACTGCCCCTCATCCCCGCCACTGCAATCTTAGGAGTGCTTTCCTGAGTCTGTTATTGAACCTGAGGGGCACTGGGGACTAGTTGGTCAGAAGTATCGATGTCTTGGGATCCCCCAAACATTTTCCAGCTCCTCTACGTGGAGACAGTTCCTGATGGCCCGGGCACCCTTTCTCACCCTTCCTCAGGCCCTCATGCTCTTTAGAGCATTTGTCTGTTCACTTTCATTTCTGATCAGCTGTGTTTTGTCTCAGCCCCCCCTTGGGCAGGGTGGAATTGCAGTGTCTCTGTCCTGACCCTGGCTTCTGAGGTCTCTGGGCTCAACAGTCTTCAGGGGACTGGACTGACTGCCCTGCTCTGGACACAAAGCATGACAATGCTACAGGATGCCAGGAGCTGCAGGGAAAGATGTCCTCCATGGCTGTCTCCAGAAACTCCCAGGAGGCCTGAGTAGAGCTAATTACATCCCCTCTGTCCGCCCACACTGGTCCCCACCATGGCATCAAATGAAAGAGCTCCATGGCTCATGCTTGGGGGTGTTCTCTACCAAGCTCACCTAACCCTGAAGGGCAGAAGCCCCTTCCCTGTCCCTTTCCTGCCCTTTACAACAGGCCTGGCTAGAAGATGCTGGCATCTGGAAATCGACCTGATTAGGCACTGCTATAGGTCATGGCAAAAGGGAGGGCCCAGAGGGGTAGCAGCGCTCAGCATGCACCGGGACACGCAGTAGGGGGAGGGGCAGAAACTGCTGGTAAACCTCAGCCTTTAATCCCTGCAGGAACCCTCTAGAGAGAGCCAGCCTCCCACCCTGCTTCATCCTCAAGGTCACCCCGTCTCCCTGCCAACAACGGCTCGCAGACATACTGCAGCAAAGCAGGGCAGGACTTTATTAGAAACAAGCAGCGGAAATCATTGCAGAGCTCTCTCTACCCTCGGCTCAGGGCTTGGCAACACTTGTTATCACCTGGATGTGCAGTCCCACACAACTAAACCGGGAGCTGCCTTTTTGTTCCTTCAGCCAAAGGAAGGTGAGGAAAGTCACCCCTGAGCACTGACCAGAACCCCCTAGGAAGGAGGAAACACCATGCTCACTGGGCCTCTACTTAAACCAGGCAGGGTATTTGGCTCTGTCCTTGGGTCATCTTGGGAATCCTTGCTTCCATCCTATGCATTAAGATACCCAAGGTCACAAAGCAGACGGGCAGTGGAGCTGGGATAGGAGCACAGCTCTACCGCAGCACCTTCGCCTCAGCCACCGCTCAGAGCTGCTTCATGTAGAGGTCTGGGCAAGCAACAGATCCTGGGGTCTGTGAGCAGAGCTGCTGGTGGGAGGGTGGGGTGGGCAGCAGGACCCCAGGCAGCAGGAACAGTGTAAGCAAATCCAGAGGCAGGGGATGGGGGAAGCAGGGATGTCCATTAAGAAAGGAGAGGAGAAGGCCGGGATCTCATGGGGATATTATGTGGAGGACCCTCAGTCTTAACCCTGCCTTACAGATAATGGAGCCAGACCCAGTGTACGAGGAGCGATGTGAACAGAAAACATTGTTCCCAGAAGCTCTGTGAGGCTGCAGGGTTGACGGAAACAGAAACTCCTTGGGGCCAGCTGTGGAGGACGACAAAGGGCAGATGGAAAGGCTAGGCTGGCAGGGGCATGGCAGCCATGGATGAAGCTTCCAAGGCAGTGGGAGCTCCAGAAGAATCCTTAGCACAAAGGATATGGATGTGCACAGCGACGGCAGTTCAACATTCCCACCACAGGCTCACAGAGTGGTCCCCATTCCACATGCTCTCTCTCTCTCTCACAAGTCTGGGACTCATTCAGGGGCCGAGTCTGGAGGGTCCCGACTCCAATGACAGAAATGACACTGTGCGACTCCCGACACTGTGGGGTGGGGGGAAGGGCAGACTGCCTGTCTGAAGTGGGCTCCTGCCCTAGAACTGGGCTGTCACATTTCATGAAAGCCCACTCCAGCCCATCAGGACGAGATCACTCTAGTGTGTTCGTGTGACAAGCAGCTGAGACATACCCTATCTCAGGTGACTTGTGCATGAAGGAGCCGTCTCATTCTGAGACCTCTTGCCTCAACCTCTAGGCTGCTTTCAATGCTGTGTGCTCAGAAGCAAAGCATGCTTGCCCTGCTGTGTCCTGCTCCAATTATGAACCTGAGCCAGGTACGTATCCTCCTCCTCCTCCTCCTCCTCCTCCTCCTCCTCCTCCTCCTCCTCCTCCTCCTCCTCCTCCTCCTCTTCCTCCTCCTCCTCCTGCTGCTGCTGCTGCTGTTGCTGCTGAGTTTGGGGTGGTTTGACAGAGGGCATGAGCTACTCAGAGTCAGTTCAGGACCTCATCCTGCACGGGGAGACTGGCTACAGAAGCCACCCTGGAGGTGGGGCAGAAGTCTGGTGAGAGATGGACCATCTGAAAGGATGCAGGGGCAACAGGGGTGAAAGAACAGAGGAGGTGACAGGACCCCAGAGCAGGCCAGAGTCAAGTGAGAGCCCAGGATGGATTTAGTCACCTGGCTTTGTAACCAGCAGGCGATGGAGCCATTCTCTGGACTCCAGCACCCAAGGAGAGATCAGGTAATCGGCTCGGATTCAAAGCACCACAAAAGCTTTCCTTAGAAAGATCAGATCAGGACACACACGTAGGCCCTGACTCCAGAAAGTAAATAAATAAAAGCAATCATTCAGTCTCATGAGCAAAGGGTCTACGCCTATTTCCCATGAAATAGCTTTATTTTCTTTGAACTCTCTCCTGAGCTGCTGGACCAGGCTCTTGCACACTCTTGCACACCCACAGGCTGTGAGGCACTCAGTCCCACACACCACGGCAACGCCACCAGCTGCTGGACAGACTGAACACTGGCCCGCTCCCAGTGCCTGCCTGCCTGCCTGTCTCCTCAGGGTCCACGCACTACACTTGTCTCCCACAGTCTGTGGGCCTCCGTGACTCAGCACAAGTTCCAGCCTGACAGATTTCTGTACATCTGCTGGGTTCTAAGTAGCTGCAGAAGACCGAGAAGTTTCCGCACTCGGTGCCCTCTACTGGGTGCTGACTCTGACAGGTTCATTCTGGGCACCAAATTCACAGTGAGAAAGCAGGTTGCCCTCGAGAAGCCCTGGTTCTGTGGAGCTAGACCCCACCACGAGTACCTGAAATGACAGACTTCAGGGAGGTGGCTGCAGTGAGGCCCTGCTCGGGGAGTCCTAGCATCATCTCAGAGGGGAGGTGACACCTAGGTTGGTGGGGAGAGGTGGAGATGAAGATCTGAGGACTGAGGGATGGGTGATCCATCACGCAGTCATTCACCTGCACCATTCCATCAGCGCCATGTTTGAGAGTTGGTACCCATGAGGGCGTGACTTGGGCCCAGGTTACAGGATGAGAGTTGCATGCATGGCCTCCCTCTATGAAGGATACATATCCTCCTCATCTCCACAGTGAGTGTGAATGTAGGCAGAGAGATGGCTGCTAGGGCCAGGGAATGCGACAGAGCCCAGGAAATCACCTGCCGGCTTGGAGGGTCTGCAAGGCCTGGAGAAACTTTAACAACCATGCAGAGCCTTGGCCTGCAGCCTGCTCTCTGCTCCAGCCACAGTACTGTCCCTACCTGCTCGGCAGCATTCTCGGGCAGAAATGCACCTACCCTAGTCCTCCATGGTCCAGGAAGCTCACGTCCTGGATGGCAGTAGCATGTAACTCATGGTTACAGCCCAGGTGCATTGCCTGCCTCTGCGATGCTGGGGTTTTCAGGAGAACAGGCATAGTGCCAGGCACTAGGTCTCTGCACCCTGTCTCCAGCCCTCATCAAGGCGGATCTGCAGCTCTGAGAAGGTGGCCCTAGGGGCTGAAGATTCGAATCTGCTTCCTTCCAGCTCAAGCCGCCTCCTCTGAGGATGGGACCAGCCTACTCAGCTGTCCTAACCACTCAGTTTTCAAGACACAGATGGGAAATGCTGTGGGGATGCTGGCAGCCCAGGGCCTGAAACTGGCAGGGGGACAAGCCACCCAGACCCTGCGGCACTGTTTCATAGCACCCTCAAAAGATGCCTGCACCTTCCCCTGCAACCTCCTCACACGGAATCCTCGGTCACTGGCCCAGCTGCGGAGCTGCGGCGTGTGTGACGCCTAGACCCTGCGAGGGGGAGAGGAACAGAGGAAGACAGCAGCTACCTTTGTCTGAGTCTTATTTCCTTTTTCGTGCTAAAGAAACAGAAAATCCAGCCCTCTCCGACTGTGAAAGAAAAATATGCCTGGGGCCAGGCTCCCCCCTCCACACCCCACCCTGCCACCCTGTTCTCAAAGCAGCTTTGACAGCTCCCACCTGAGCCCTCAGGGCCCGGCTGGCTCACTGTAGGCTAAATGAGGAAACAGGTGAAAAATCCCATTTCAAACCTTTCCCCCACAGACTCAGACGGTAATTAAGAAATATGCAAAGCTCTTCATTGGACACTTTAATTAAGCGTGTTAATTCCCTCTGCCAGCGGATGCTCAGCTGCTTGGGCCTCACTCAGGGGCCAGTGAAGCTGGAACATGGAGATAGAGGGCAGAAGGAAGAGGGAGGCTGGGGACAGCAAGGTATGGGGCAGGCTGTGTGCGCTGACCCGCTGGCCTCACAGCCCCCCACAGGCCCACCTCCCCATCCAAGCCCAGTGTCCCTGGAAGCCTGCCCTGACTCAGCTGTAGAGTCATTACCTCCCTTCACACTTGCTGGAAAAGTGGGTACAGAAGGGAGTTCTGGCTCTCTACCCGACCCTGATTGGCTACAGACCTTGGAACCATTATGACCCCCTGAGGGCTGCAGTTGTTTTGAGCAAGAAAGAGTAGGATCAGGGGGTCCACAGGAATTTTGGCAACATAAAAGTCCACACATTGGGGGTTGGACAGGTGGCTCTGTGGTTAAGGGCACTTATTGCTCCTTCAGAGGACTAGAGTTCAGTCTCCAGCACCCATGTTTGGTGGCTTACCACCTGTCCCTCCAGTTCCAGCTCCAGGAGGATCTGATGCCTCTGGGCTCCGTGGGCACATACACACAATTTCAACAACAACAGTAACAACAACATTTTAATTTAAGAAATTAAAAATAGGTGCAGGAAAGATGACTCTGCGGTTAAGAGCACTGTCTGCTTTTCCAAAGGTTCTGAGTTCAATTCCCAGCAACCACATGGTGGCTCACAACCATCTGTAATGGGGTCTGGTGCCCTCTTGAGGAAGAGACCTGGTCAGTAGTCCTCATCAACTTAGACCATGAAACTCAATATAGACAAGTTCAACAGAACCGCTATATATGGGCTGCCCATGCATGTTTCAGCATTGCCAAAGCATAAATTTCATTTTAAAAAGAAATTAAAAATAAAATGGAGGCTGGGCAGTGATTGGACATGCCTTTAATCCCAGCATTTGAGAGGCAGAGGCAGGCAGATCTCTGTAAGTTCGAGGCCAGCCCGGTCTACAGAGCAAGTCCCAGGAGCAGCCAGGACTGTTATACAGAGAAACCCTGTCTTGAAAAGCCAAAAAAAAGTAAATAAAGAAGAAACCAAGAAACCCCCACTTCACCCATGTAGAAAGGATATGGGCAGAAAACAGAAGGGCATGAATAAAGGTTCCATGTTGCCCTAATACTACAGGCAAGCATGCTCCCCTCATCCAGGACCCATCAGGTATGCAGGGTGGGTGGTCCTCCAGACACCGTTATCAAAGGCCTGAGCCCATTGCTAGGGCTTCGCATGGTGATCAGACATTCATTGGAAGGCCCAGCCTCAGTTTCCCTTTCTATACAAACACTCTTGGCTGTCTTCCTGCTTCTTTTTCCAGTGGTTCCTCCTTCAGGAGAAAGGAAGGGGAGGGAAGAGCTGCCCACAGGGCTGGGCTAGGTGAGACCCTTCCAAAGGTGCCCAGCCTCTGGCTGCTCAGGGGGGCTCAGCCCCTTCCTGCCTACAGAGGATCGTAGGCTCACCTTTGGTTTCCTTTTTTCTCCCACTTCCTTTCTGTCTCCACCCCCAGGTTTACTAAGACACAACTGACAAAGGAAAGCTATATATAGTTAGAGCATACGATGTGAAATTTTGCTGCAACTCCCTCTCTATACAGATACAGACGGATGATAGGGATACGCACTATGAAATGATACAGCAGTTAGTTTAACTAATGTATTCATCACAACACAGCTACCTTTCTGACATGTGTATATGTGTGCCTGAGTGTGCGTGGTGCATGTGATTTGTGAGTATGATGTGCGTGTGCGTGGTGTGTGCATGTGGTGTGTGGTGTGTATGCCTGTGGTGCCCAGAGGTTGACATCATGTATCTTCTTCAGCTGCTCTTCACCTTATGTGTTGAAGCAGGGATTCTCACTTGAACCCAGAGTTCTTTGGCTCACCTGTCCAGCCAGCTTGCTACAGGGATAACCCATCTCCTCCTCCTGAGTGCTGGGATCACAGGTGGGTATGACCACCTGATGGGCACCAGAACGTCAATCATCACATGTGTACAGCAAGGGCTTTACCCACCATGTCATCTCCCCAGACTCCCAGATACCTTTTTTTTAATGACAATACTTAGGATTTGCCAGACACACAAAGACACAGCCATGTGGTTTCACCTGTAAGTTCAATCTTCAGAAACAGGGCTCAGGGAGTAGCTAATGGCACAGGGTGGGGGAAGTGGGGAGATGTCAGGCAAAGGTACAGACTTGAGCTAGAGGTGAGTTCTGGAGACCCAGTCTCCAGCAGGGAGAGGACAATCCACAGGCTACTGGACAGCACTTCACACTGTCTGCTTCCCTCCTTCACTCTCCAAAGCCTGGGAACTGGTGCATTAATCTTGTACTCTCCCTACCCCACGCCCAGCCTCATGAGATCCCAAGACACTGGAAATCATCATTGCCCAGCCAAACCTAACTGAGATTTCCTGTTCTCCCCTAATCCCCAAAAGACCCTTGGGGGTATCTGTCCTGGCCAATCCCACTGTGAGATTTAATGATTTTGGGTGCATCAGCCACAGGAATATCCTACTCCTTAACCCAAAGACAAAGCCAGTCTTGGCTCAGAACCAGGGAGCAATCAGTTTGAGCTCTGACCTGAGGCTTTTCCAGTACAAGGTCAGGAAATGACGTGGAGCCCCTGGCTCCAACTTCTATTACCTGAAGTTAAGAGGGCACAAAACGTGGACTCGAAGAATGGTAGGTATAGAACTCAGTTACTAGGGACATGGGCGACAAAAGGGAAAGGGGACATCAGATGGCTGAGGACTGAGGAAGGGAAGCCAAGAACTGGACACACAGGTTTGCCCTCAGGACACTGCAACAGAGACACCGTGTCCCAGAACAGACTTGAATGCCAGAGCCCAGGGCATTCTCGCAGAAACACTGCAGAGGGCTAGATCTGGGACAAGAGTCTGGGACTGAGGCAGGCACCATGCATGAGAGATGGGACCACTGACGACAGAGCAGTGACCTGCTCCATCATCGAGACCCAGCCAGGGCTAGTATCCAGAGCTGCTTGTCAAATGATGGGGGACTAAGGGGGTAGCAGACCCAGCTAGTTTGCCAATGCGCCATCCACACAGGCCTTGGCTTTGTCTAGGCTCACTGGTATTCCAATGAGGCTGAACCAAATGGTTTTAAGACTGGAATCTGCTTTGATATACTGAAGGATCAAAGTTCCAGAAGGGCTCCTTTACTGTTGTGGGCAGAATCCTCTTACCCCAGGGCTTCAAACCTTACTCCTGTCCCCACTTCCCTTTATCCGGCCCAAAGCCCTGAAGCCAAAGGGGACTGAAATCTGGCTGTCTCCTGTGGGGGGAGGGCAGAGGGGAGCTGGGGCGGCCCACAAGGAGGCAGCAGTTGTATTCACTGTCTCAAGACTGCTGTGAGCCAGAAGTACCTGCCCTTACTGAACTACTCAGGTAATTTCTCCCCGTGCCAAAAAGATTGTTCACAACTCTTGAAAATCATATTTGAACATGAAATTGTTAAATATGGCGCCTTCCTATTAATAAAACCAAACAATTTCCCAATCCCTGTTAGGAGAAGCTCCAGCTTGCCTCTCCATTGGAGACAAGGAGGCACACAGTAGCCCTCTCCCTTCAGATACTCACACAAGACTCTACTAGAGGACTGGCGTGAACGTAGTGAGGTGGAGAACTCATTACAACCTGAATTCTGCATTCAGAGGCAACCATCCTAGGAGTATGGCCTTACCGGTACCCAGAATCAGAACTGCGCCTCTCCAACACCACTCCTCGGGACTAAGGTTGCTGCTCCAAGCCTGGGCCTTTGACCTTCATCCTGAACTATCCATCACTCCTCCAGTGCTCAGATCAGCTAGACTGTGACATTGGGTCTCTGGTTTACAATTACAAATTCAGGAGGGCAAAAGGTAGGTGAGTAAAATAAGGATGTATGAGCAAAGTTTGCGCATCGAAATGTATTTCACATCACCTTCCCCAGGTGGCAGCCTCCTTTTCTTTCCTGGCAACTGAAAAAACTCAGCAGGGCCAGTTATAAGATTCATGGTATAGTAGCTCTTACTTACCTACAGGGTATTCATTCTAAAACCTAAACATGCCTGTAGCCACAGACAGTACCGAGCCCTATATAAACTATGTTGCATCTTTATCATACTTGTGATAAAGTTTAATTTCTAAATTAGTGTATGAGACTAATAATAATCATAATGTAACACTGCAAGTATAACAATTCATCATTATTAAAGTTATATGGATATCTTACCACCTGCACTCAAAATACCTTATTGCACTGTGTTAACCTCACGTCTTCCAGTTGGCCATGGTAAGCAGTAGAAGTGAGACAGATAGAGGGGTACCATACTACTCATGTGATTAAAAACCAAACCAGATGTGAGATACTGAGATGGTTTTTATGAGATGTGTTCCAAAAAACATTAGAAAAGGGTCTGGAGTGCAGAAATTATAGCCACTCAAAGGGCCAATATGTACACTTATACTGTGTGCCATCACTACCAGAAAAACCACGGCTGATGATCAGACCAAGTCAGCCTTCATAATCACGGACTCAGGATAGTGTCCTGAGTGTCCATAGAAACAAACATATGAGAAACCCAAGATCCAGTGAGTTTAGCTTCTGGTCAAGCTGGATTAACAGAGACCAGATACATCATCCCATTCAAATGACAGACAAAGACAGAAAACAACAACGTAAAATAACGGCTTCTAGGCAATGGCGGTCCTAGAGAGACACGCGACAAATGGCGTGTGCCCCACAGACGATGCCTGCAGAGTCAGAGGAATTTGGTACAGCCCTAAGAGGAGGAGATGGAGCTGAGAGCCTAGGGGATAAACAGCTGGAGTCAACAAGACAAAGTTCCAGAGAAGAGGACCAAAGAGAAAGCTGTAGCATCTACGAGGGTCTCTCTCAAGTCTCAAGGAGAGCGCTGAGCAGCCAGTGTGTAGAGAAACTAACTAGTTGGGGCAGAGGAATGACCTCCCCCTACAGCAGAGGAAGCCATGTTTAGTGCCCACACAGGGCTGGTGACAGCCCTTGTTCCCACCAGTCACGCAGAATGCTCATCGTTTGAAGGACACTGGGGGACCTCAGAAGTGGGCTGCAATTCACTGAGTGTTGCTTAGGACCCAACTAACAACTCTTCAGAATATTATAGGAATACAAAACTATGCAGTGCCTAATAACAGCAAGTTCCTGGTACCTGATACCCAATAAAAAATATCACCAAGTGAGGCTGGGAAGATGGCTCAGAGGTTAAGACCACCGGCTGCTCCTCCAGAGGTTCAATTCCCAGCACCCAAGACAGATCACAACCATCTGTAATTCTAGATCTAGGGAATTTCATGCCATCTTCTGGCCCTTTCTGGGCACTGGGCACATCTGTGGTGCACAGACATACATGCAGGCAAAACACCCATACACATAAGGAATAAAAATCTTGAAAAAAAATCACCAGGCATGCAAAGAAGCCTGAAAATGGGAACATAAAAAGGAAAAAAGAAAAAAAAATCATCTGGAACCAAACCCAAACCAACACACTAGAATTAGCAGATAATATGAGATTGTTATTATAACTACATTCCGTATGCTCAAAAGTTAAATAGAGACAAGAAATATGTTTTTAAAGACAGAAATCAAAATTCCAGAGGTGAAAACTACAAAGTCAGAGATGATGACACATCACAGAATTAACAGCAGTGAACTTGAGAACAGTGCTAAACACTATCTAAGAGGAGACAGTGTGGGGGAGGGGATAAAAATGATCAGAATACCAGTGAGCTGTGGGCCGATGTGGTCTTCCATATATGTTCTCAAAGGCTGAAGGAGAGACAGAAGTGGTGGCCGGGGAGAAAAAGAAAAAAAGAAAAGAGTTCACCGAAAGCACCCCAAGAAGCACCACCATCAGGCTACACAGAGTCAGGGTTAGCAGAAAGCTGAGGGGTGAGGGTGACGACAGAAGGGTGGGGGGTCCTTTGTGCACCAAGAGTTGGAAGATAAGGGGGCAGCAGAGTGCTCCCCTAAAGTGGTAGCAGCAAGAAGACAATGGATTGCTCAGCATGCACTAGGCCCTGGGCCCTGGGCCCTGGTTCAATTCTCAGGCCTATGGTTAAAAAAAAAAAAATAGGCCTTGGGGCAAGTGTCTATAAAGTTCTGAAAGTAAAAAACGTACTTAATACACTAAGTATTAACTGAGAACTCCATATGCAAGGACAGCATCTCTAAAAGGCAAGACAAAGGCTAATTTTAATTATTTAGACACATACAAAAGCTAACTAACTATTTGTGTCACTAGCAGATCATAATGACAAAAACCGTTGCTGGATTCTTCAAGGATGATGGAAATGATGCTGGGTGGAAAAGCGGAGAGATACAGAGAAAGGTGGACGTGGACAGGACACGGGCAAATACCACGATCTTTGTCATTTAAGTCCCTCCGAGGATAGGCTGTCCAAACAAAAGTAATAATAAGCCTGAGAGGACGACGAGAAAAACCCTTGCTACTCTGAGATGATACACCAGCCACTTGGAAACTGCTTTTACTAAAAAGCTTGGATCCTCCCTGGTCCCATGAGGTCATTAAAGCAGGAGAAAACCCTTCAGCCCACATCTTTCTCTTTGGTCTTAAACTCAGGGTCAGAGCTGGGTGTCCCAGTGCCCCCCTTACACCCCAGCACTCAGGGGGCAGAAGCAGGCTAGTTTCTATTACACAGTGAGATCCTGTCTCAAACGACTTAGTCCAGGCTCCTGCTTAACTCTGCACACAGGCATGTTACTCAAGGAAAGTCTGTGCAAAATTGTGATACCCAGTATACCTCATTCCTCTTCAAGCGGGAAAGTATGCAGATAAAAGCATCTTCCTGTTAGACTTTACTATCCAAGACACCTCCCCGCCCCCAACAAAATGAAACACAAGGTACCAGGGAATGGCTACCATCACCTGGATATCAGCAGCAGAGGCTCCTCACGGACAGAATGCCCACGTTGAGTGTATCGTCCCCTCGTGGTGTCTTCCATCCCTGTCTGCCCCCCTCTGCCCACCCCTCCCTCCCCTGCTCCCTGCACAGAAGTAGATGTCTTACAGGGACTGGCTTGACCCCTCAAGCAAGGACTTCAGCTACCTAGCTGAACTGGAACTGGCCAGTTTAACCAAGACTGCTTACTTAGGCAAACCTTTTACTCCTGTCACTCTTCTATTTAGACCTAAACCTTGAGTCAGTTCCCAGATGGACCACCTGAAAATACTTAATGGAGTTTGTTTCTCAGCACAGCTGGTTCATCAAAATCCTTCTCTGTCTTTTTACCCTCATTCCCTGCTTTCTTTGGAGTAGGTGATGGGGACCTGGTATGTTGGGACCTTCAGGGCTGAGCTTCTGGCCTAGGACTCCAGTTTTGAGGGCATGCTGAGGAAGTAGCCTCTTTGAAATAGTATCCGCCCCAGATTCTACTATCTCAGGAAAAAATATTTCAAAAATGAAAAGTGAGATAAAGACAGACAAATGCCAAGACAATTCACTGCTGGCAGATCTACTGTACGGGAGAACTGAGGGGCAGAAGGAGAGGCGTCTACAGAGTCACACTGTCTTGTCATCAGCACAGCTGCTCTGAGGGTCACCACACCTGGGTTTTTTAAGCTTGGTCCTGCCTCTGACTTGCTGTGTGACCTTATACTAGTTACTACTCTCTCTGGGGTTTAGCTTCCTCATACATACGATCTATATGACCAAAGTCTTAAGAACACTACTACTTGCTGGGCAGTGGTGGTGCATGCACTCCAGTAGTGAGGCAGAGTTCGGGGCCAGCCTGGTCTACAAGAGCTAGTACAGGACAGGCTCCAAAGTCACAGAAACCTGTCTCGAAAAACCAAAAAGAATGCTATACTTTTACTACTTAAGATTTAGAAAATGGGTTTAAAGGCAAAGGGGAAGTCTTTATATTATTTATTCTAACTTTTTATGAACCTAAAAGTATGACAAAATAAAAGACAATTAAAAGGAAAAATAATATTTTAGTTATAGTATATACACATCTCTGAGATACCCAGCATAATCAGGAAATGGTGTATTCTGATTAAACAAATGTGTTGGTGAATATGTTTTAAGATTTAATTTTTAAGTATTTGTTCATATATGTGCGAGGGGGTATCAGAATCCCTGCAAGCTGGAGTTACAAGTAGTCGTAAGTCACCCAACGTGGGTGCTGGGAGCCAAACTTGGGTCATGCAGGCTCTTAACAGCTGAACATCTCTCCTGCCCCTAGTGAGATTTCCCTAAGAAACTGGAATATTACTGTACATCTATTCAAGACTCATGGCTGCGGTGAGCTTTTCTTATTACAGGTTCCCACTGATGTGTGCACATTTGAGATGCATATTGTACGTGTGTGTGTGTATGTGTGTCTGTGTGCGTGTGTGTGTACATACATGGTCAATACAAGAGGTCTGCGTGGAAATGCCCCAGTTTCCCTGGGCTTCTTGCTGTTAGGACTGATGGTCAAGAACGTCACCTTCAGGGGTTCTGGGATCCCCCCGAGATCTCGGCACCCCACTGTAGGCTGCAGAACTACTCCAACCCCAGCCAGCCTACCCAAGTCCCAATTCTTTCTGCCTCGCAGGATGGCATCAAACACTCATAGCCATCTCCAGAAAGGTATGGTGCCGTCCATGCAGGGCCAAGTGAAGACTTCTGGATGTCACACACCTGGCACTGGCAGGTCCCCATACATAGCACACACAGCAACCCTTAGCTTCCCAGGAAAGTCACACTGAGCTAAGTCAGTTGCTCTGAGGCTCAGCCCGGCTCCAGCCAGACACTGCAGACCAACTGTGTCCACGCATCTCAGAAGTTGCAGAGCTGGTCCACCATGATCACAAGCATGCTGTAGAGAAGGGAGATGCGCCCCCCCCCCCCCATCTCTTAAAAAGGTTTCTGCTAATGCAATCTGGCAGCTTATCTAACAGGATGTCTTGATTCGGCCAGCCATAAGTTTGATAAAGTACTGGGCATGCTCATCCTTTTCTTGCCAAGGCTGGGGGTGTGGATGTTAAAAGCCTCTGTTCCTCAGGAACAGAAGGAAGGTGAGGTGGCAAGATTGCAGACAGAAAGCTGCAGGGCATGGCTGTGCTCCCTGAGTTGTCAGACTTGGAATAACCTACAGGTCCCAAGACCAGGGTCAAAGCGTTGGCACGACAATGGACCATGCTCGCTCAGGAGTGCGGAAGGGGCCTGCAGATGACGGACGCTGGCAGCCATCTTCCCAGAAGTCCATGCTCTTCTCAGAGGAACTCTTGGGCTGGCAAGCTAAGATGTTCTCAGTCTCCATGAGAACAGGGGCTGCTTCCGGTGCTGCCTTTGTGGGCCCTGACTTCTCTTTCTGTCCTCCGCAGATGCTCACACAGCTTCTCACCTTACTTCTGGCTCAGGAGAAGATGGACAGAGGTCGGCTCCCCTCAAGCCAGTTGGAGAAGGAAAACTGCTAGGCCTCTCGTTCCTCCTCCTGTTCCCAAGACATATATACTGACCCCTGCATAGCAGCAGGTCTCCTGCTGATGTACCATGAGGGCTGCTGTCTCTAACAAGAAAACGCACTGTAAACCTCAGGCCCCCGGGCCTGTGTCAACACGAGCCACCTGGAACACAGGAAGGACCACTGTGCCTCCAACGTTTGTGGAACACAGATGGTTGCTGGTCAGGCACCAGCCTAGATGAAGAAGCAGGGGAACCGGGGCAATGTTCAGATTCCTGCCCCTACATTGCATGCTCTAGATCTCTAAGGAGCCAGTCTCAAAAGCAGCCCCATAATGTTGGAAGCCACAGAGGACTCTGGAGCCGATGGTTCAGAATTCATGTTTCTCCTGGCCAGCAGTAAGGTGAGAAGCTGTATGAGGATCTACAGAGGACAGGAAGAGAAGCTGGAACCCAGAGAGGTAGCACCGGAAACAGCCCCTGTTACCATGGAGACTGAGAGCCTCCCGGTTTGCCAGCTGGCACCATGCTACCTTTCACACATCCAAGAGATGTGAAGGCAGAGGAGAGGGGTCACCTGTGTAACAGGACACAGCACCAGGGCCACAGCCAGGCACAGTCTCTTCCAGGGCACCACTGAAAGGTCGCCCTCAGAAGCTGCTCTTACTCCTTGTCCTTGCCGCTGATATGAACCCACAAGGTCCCCAATGTGCCACCAGGCCAGGAAGGCTCCAAGAGGAAGTGCCAAGAGTCAACAGAGAGCTTAGAGGACAACAAAGCATGGCAGCCTGGCTCCTGGGAGGGCCACCAATCAGGGCAGCCTCAGAACACAAGGGCATGGCAAGAAGGGCCTGCCGGGTGTTCTAGCCCTGCATGTGACAGAGGTTTATTTGGGACCACATGAAGAACATAAGCAGATCATGCATCGGGGCTTCATAATGGGGCCTGGGCAGCTGCTTAACCCAGAGCAGATCATGGATCCCTCCTGAGAACTCCACTTCTTCTCTGACAAAGGGACCCCCACCACCTTCTCTCCTCTGTGTAAGCTATCTGTTGCTGTGCACCATCACAAGGTCACAAACACGGTGTCTGCTAGGCTGTACTTATTTTCTGAAGTTAGAATCCTCCTCCAAGCTTATAAAGTAGAAGACAAGAATTTGGATCTTCGTGGTGTGGACTGAATTGAAGCCTCATTCTCTTGCTGGTTGGTGGCTGCACTTTCTTCTTAGAGGCCCAGCCACAGCTCCCAGCCAGAAAGTCCCTCTTATACACAGTAAGGCAGCTTATTTGAGGCCTGGAGGAATAATTTTCTAATAAAACAGTTCAGAGGGGCTGGGGAGATGGCTCAGGGGGCAAAGGGCTTGCCACACAAGCATGAGGACCCGACTTCAGTAAGATCCTCAACACCCTTGTGAAAAGCCAGGGCTATTTTTTTTTCAGGCAGCACATGCCTATAAATTTTAGCACAGGAGGTAGAGGCAAGAGAATTACCAGGGCTCACTGAACAGTGAATCTAGCCGATCAATGACTCCAGGTTCGTTGAGAGACCCTGTCTCAAAATATATGGTGGAGAGAAGTGGAGAAAGACAGCTGGGGGACATGGAATAGGAACATAAGGGATGCTTATCATCAAAGCACACTGCATACATGTATGACACTTTTAAAGAATAAATTTTAATTAATCAATGAAAAATAATCCAAGGACAAACTATCCTGTTACCTTTCTCAATAATATGACTCAATTTAACGAGTGACCTCTTGACACCTCCGCCATACTGTATAGGCTAGCAGCAAGTCACCAAGTTCATCTGCGCTCAGAGGAAGGATATTTGAGGAGATGGGACTCAGTGTGACACGCTCACCCCCGACTGCCTTTCCCTTCCCCCTCCTACGGCTGTGAACTGGGCTGACTCCCCACCCTCAGACCCCCGCCACAGGTCTCCTAGCCTTCAGACATTCCTCCCAGTCTGCTGGGATGAAGGCAGAAGGCAGGGCTGCTCTGCAGTGCCTACTGGTCCACACCTCTGCCCAGTTCGCCCAC